>NC_090405.1:33610223-33945535 GCF_036365525.1 Heterodontus francisci | reverse complement strand
AGTCACCAATTATTACTGCCATAGGGACTGGGATAGAGCTCTCCTTTTGTAGCTGAGGTAACACAATATGGCGACGTAATACGCCAGTTGGGGAATGGAAGAACATACAGGGCCCAGAGAGACGCAGAGGAGCTTAATAATTAAAGGGAGTCAGATGTAAGAGCTCATCTTGAAACACTAGACATCTTGAGTAATCCTGCCCTAAGGTCTACATTGACTTCTGTTTTCTTAATTGAAGTGCTCAACCATCAGTTTCGCGTTTCATTCTAGGGAATATCTGAGTCGCACATCAAATCTTGGACAATATTTGTCCCCAGACAGTAAATGCTTCTGATTAATTTCCTGAGACTTTAAGAATGTTAGCAGACTTTATGTTGTAACATTGCACTGTGACTTGGTCCTGGATGCATTCAAACAGACAACAGCAAATGAATGTTCAACTGGCTGGCACTTTTATAGCCTGGATTACTGGCAGGCACTGTCCCTTTACATTATTTTAATTCAAGATTGACCCAATTTTAATTGTTATTGTGATTGTGATAATCTCCCAACTGATACTATTTTAAATTAGAACCAGGTTGTTCTGAATCCTTATTTATTTAGCTGTATGTGCTAACAAATACAGGCAAAATGGAATGAAAAGTGCTAGGCTGCTTAAGCCTCCAACAAGGCGAGCAGGAAGCGCACTGCCCTTCATGTAGGCAAAGGTTAAAAGGTCAGAGTGCAGGATCCGCACATGAAACAGGTGTTAGGCCTTCCCTGTATGCAAATAACAGGCCTGACACTTGTTTGAGGCCTCCACTGCAAGATTGGTTGCCCCTGAATGCTCAGGAAACCAAGGCCGACATGCAGCCTAATAGACAGTCCTTAAAGGGACGCTGCAGGCCACACCCGACAAAGCAAGTTTGAAAAAAAATGCTGAGCTGAATGTGGAGCCAAGAGGAGCAGGATAGCCGCTGCCTACTTTCCCAACCCCTCGCACCATTCCTTCCCCACCCCTGATCTCCATTCCCTCTAGATCTAGTTGCCCCTCCCATCTATATTTACCTAAGGCCTGCTGAGAAAATATGCATGCCATGGGCCCAATATCCACTGAACCTCACAAATGCGAAACCTTTCAAAAGGTTTTTAAGTTAAAAATATTAAGAGCAGAGATTTCATTTTATTTTCAGCATTTATTTTGAACTCCTGACAGGTATGTCCACCTGTGCTGTCACTTTTATCTCCTAAGATGTTGCGGTGTAAAAATTGGCGTAAATCCAGGAAATTTGCGAGTGCTGTTGACTTGACTGAGGAGGATGAGGAGCAATAACGATCAACTTTGGGCGGTTTCGGCGAGGGTTTCAGCAGAGAGGTGTGAAAGCCCCGGGAAATTACGGCACGCCTTGAATATTAACTTAATTCATGCACCCAAATTTCCTGGGTTGCTTATTGTGTAAAATGATCCCAGCACCATAGATGCCCCATTCCAAAGGCAGATATCTCCAGGAAATTCTAGGCCATTTTGTTTGTCTGTTTTCTGTTGTGCCCTAGTTAGATTGAACCACTGAATAAAATATCAGGTGGTACTTTACGCCAAAGGCCATTGACCAAATTGGTAATTTTAGCCGACAATATATCAAAATCTTGATGACTGGGTTAGTATTTACCACTGCAGTAAATCGGAATCCATTAACGGACTTACCATTTAGGGATGGGCTGTGGATGTTAAATGTCTTGTGAGGTCATTCGTCATAGTATGGATTCCCTCAGTAAAACGAAGAGTCCAAAGTTTGTCATGGTGACTCCCTCATTGTGGCTGGACTAAAATTGTTGTTTTCTCTCTTTCAGGACTGCACTTTTTTTACCCGCAAAGAGATCCTTCGGTGAGTGACGACATCACTAGGTTGGGTTTGGGGGTCTCTCGTTCAGCACAGTTCCTATTTTACCAAGCGTGATGGCAAGAGTGATTATGGGTAGTTCTCAGGGTAGAAATTTGTCTTTGGAGGCGGCACGCAACAGTATTGAATTGGCCTGAGTGATTACTCCCCATCTGATATTCAACAGATTTCAATGGATCTGAGTTTTGGTCGAGATGTTTAACAGGTGACCAATGGTGATAATGTCCAAGACTGATATCTTCCTCCTTATTTTGTCTACATTTTTAGAATTGGATTAGTTCAAACTTTCCTTCAATTGAAAGAAAGAATTTGCATTTATATAGCGCCAGTAATGACTTCAGGACATCATTGCTTTACAGCCAGTTAAGCACCTTTGTGGTGTAGTCACTATTGTAATGTTGGAAACGCAACAGCCAATTTGTGCGCAGTAAGCTTCCACAAACAACAATGCGATAAATGACCAGAGAATCTGTTTCTGTGATGTTAGTTGAGGGATAAACATTGGCAAGGATGCCAGGGGAAAACCCCACTTCTCTTCAAGTAGTGCCATGGGAATCTGAAAAGACGGATGAGATTATGGTTTAACATTACACCAGAGAGGCAGCACCCCTGACAGTGTAGCACCCCCTCGGTACTGTACTGGGCGCATCAGCCTAGATTTTGTGCTCAACTCCCTGAAGTGGGACTTGAAGTTGCAACTTTCTAACTCAGAGGGGAACATGCTACCCACTGCGCCACAGCTAGTAGGGTATCAGATACCATCTCCATGTGCATCCAGGCAGTTGGAAGTGCAGTGAAGGTCAACCTTTCTCCGCAGATATAATGGATTCCTTGACAATATCTCAATCTTAATCTCTAACAGTCAGTCATGGCCTCCGTACTCGAACTCCACTGTGTCAGAGAGGACTGCAGCCTCGAGTTGCTAGACTGTATCCCTCTCTTGGTAGAGCTACACTCTCAGGCTAGTGAGATACGCGTGTGGCATTCGTCTATTGGGAGCCCACACCATGATAATCAACCTGTCAGCCACATAAATTATCACTGCCTTGTTCTGTAATCTAGCGCACTTTAGTAAGTAATATCACATAATGTGATTGCTTATCGCTGCTCCAACTTCACACTTGCCATAGTTCACCCGTGTCTGACGAGTCTTTGACTGCACTACAAACAGAAGATGTGCACCAATCTGCTCCGTGTACTGAATATGACTTTTGGCCTGGAGTGGTTGTGGTGCAGGGGTGTGGGGGAGTGGGAGAATGTTTAAACTGTAAATGTCTGAATTTCTCAAGTACCTAGATGGCCAAATGAATGGAGCTTCAGTCTGTGCGGACCTGTTTCTCACAATAGATGTATGAAAGAGTATGAGACAGAAATTCACCTCAGGTGTCAGTGGTCAATGGCCTCCTCATACACCCACTCATTTCAGTTCCATTCATTGACTTCTTTCTTCTCTCTCTTGCTTTATTCCTCTCTCTCTCTCTGTCTTTCTTTCTCTTACTTGCTCTCTTGTTCTTTCTCTCTTTCTCACTCTCTTTCACTCCCTCTTTCCATCTTTCTCTCTCTCCCTCTTTCACTCTCTCTTCCCCTTTCACTCCCTCTTTCTTTCCCTCTTTCTCACCTTTTTCACTCTTTCTTTCACAATCTTTCTCTCCTCACTCCTTCTTTCACTCCTTCTCACTCCCTCTTTCACTCTCTTTCTCTCCCTCTCTCTCACCCTCTCTCCCTGTGTCTCTCTCTCTGTCTCTCTTTCTTTCTTGTTCTCTCACTCTCTCACTTTCACTCCCTCTTTCAATTCTCTTTTCTCTCCTTTCACTCCTTTTTCTCTCGGTCTCCCTCTCTCTCTTTTTTTCGTTCTTGTTCTTTCTCTCTTTCACTCCCTCTTTCCCTCTCACTCTCTCCTCCCTCTTTCACTCTCATTGTGTAAAGCTGTCACAATCAGAATATGAGGCCCCAAGCGTTTGAAGGAGCCATTGTGGCGGACTTTCTCTCGGAACGCCTGGATTCGTGATCCATCGGCAATTTCTGGGAATAAGCAGCTCGAGAGCTGCTCAAAGTGTGACCATCGGCCTCAGTCTTGGCATGCATTGATGAATCCAACAGGTTCACCCACAGTTTGATTGGCCGGCGGCAATCCTGAAGGGAAATGGGTGAAGATTATTTTTCTTCAAAACTTGGGCCCATGTCTCAGACACAGGCCGGTGAAACAGCAAACAGTTACACAGACTAGAATGGTCAGAGCAATATCAATGCTTACTTTAGCTAATCATAATAAAATGATTTTTCAAAATCACTCTTAGTGATTTAAAAATGGAATACTTGAAAAGAAATTTACTAAATATCAATGACAATAAAAACATTTTGCTTAATCTTCTTCTTAGGCAGTCCCTTGGGAACGAGGATGACCTTCTTCCACTCCAGGGTTGTGGGTCCTTAGGTGACTGAATAGTCCAATTCTGGATCCACATACTCTGCCACAGGTGGGGCAGGTGGAGTTTGGTGAGGCGAGTAAATGAGATGTTCGAATTTCCGAACGCTCCTTCCGCTGTTTTACACTTGGTCGCTGCCTGGGAATGTCGGCGTTGTTCGGACTGGCTGGCACCTTCGCGGATGCTTCTTCTCCATTTTGTGTGATCTTGGGCAAGAGATTCCCACGAATTGGTGGAGATGTCACACTTTTTCAGGGAGACTTTAAGGACATCCCTGTAGCGTTTCCTCTGCCCTCCTGGTAGCCTCTTGCCATGACGGAACTCAGAGTAGAAGCTTGTTTTGGGAGTCTTGTGTCAGGCATACAGATGATGTGGCCCATCCAATATAGTTGAATAGCCATGACCAGTGTCTCGATACTGGGGATGTTGGCCTGAGAGAGGACACTGATATTGGTAGTGCCTGTCCTGTCACTGAATTTGCAGGATCTTGCGGAGGCACCACTGTTAATATCTCTCCAGGGCTTTGAGATGTCAGCTGTACAGTGACCATTGTTTCTGACGCATACAGGAGGGCAGGTAACACTGCGGCCCTGTAGTACCATGAGCTTGGTGCCAGGTTTGAGGTCTTTGTCGTCAAACACTCTTTTTCTCAGATGACCGAAGGCTGAGTTGGCACCACTGAAGGTGATGCTGAGTTTCATCGTCAATGTCTGCCCTTGCTGAGAGAATGCTCCCAAGGTATGAGAAATGATCCACATTGTCCAATGGTTCGCTGTGGATCTTGATAGTCGGGGGTAGGGGGGGGGGGGGGGCGGTCAGTGTTACACTGCAGGAGCAGGCTGGTAGAGGACCTTTGTCTTCTGGATGTTTAGCTTAAGGCCCATTCTTTCATACGCCTCTGTAAATGCATCAACAAGGGGTTGAAGCTCGGCCTCTGTGCGCATACGCAAGCGTCATCAGAGTACTGCAGCTCGATGACAGAGCTGATGATTAAGATGTCTCCTGGGCAGTCAGCTCCTCACTGTTCACATCTATCCATAGCCATCTGCTGCCATCCATTGTTCATTCTCCCCATTCAATCCTCTCTCCTGTTGTTTAAGTTCCCTTGATTCTAACAGTGGGGGCATTTTTAGCCCAAACTTCAAGTTAACTGTTAGTTTAAGCAGCCTCCGTCTGCTAGTACCAAACCCCATCCCCGACCTTACCTTGTGAGCTCTGGTAAAGATCTGGATAAGACCTGGATCTGGTTTTTCTCTCAAATCTGGCTTCAAATTCCTGGCTTCACCGGACATCAGGATTGTGCTTAATAATATATTGGTCGTGTTCAGAATACAGATAGCATATAATTGCTTTTTGAAGTCCTGATGGTTTTTTAAACCCCAATTAAAACACTGACAATGGTTACAGTCAATTAGGTCTTGCTGGAACAAAGCACGCCATTATTAATTTGCAAATTGGCCAGCCATTTGCTGATCGATATACTGCTTGGCACAAACACTTTGCACTTAGCCTACTTGTTATTTTTAAGAACTTGCTGGATTCGTACATTAATTGCCCATTAAACTTACTGCAGATAGTTAAGTCTGGTAATTAATAGTGTAAATTTCTTTTAATGATGTGATAAGGACTACCAGTTAAACCTCTCTGACCCGGAAGGCGAACTGTGGGTTCTCATTTCTTCAGGTAGTGAATTGTTGTTCCAGGTTTTAAAAATGTCACATTTTTAATTGCAACATTGTTCCCTTACTTTTTCTGTCTGCCTCTTTTTTTCTCTCGCCTTAAACCAATCTTTCTTTCTCTGTCTTTAGTTCTCTTTCTGTACCTGATATGACTCTATTTCCTTCTCCATCATTTCCTCTCTTTCTTTCTTAATCCATCAATCAGATTGGTTAATGAGCTAGACTACTGGTCCTGCTATTCACTAGGTCTAAGATGTCCCATTGCCTGTTATCAGCTCGCATTTCCAGTATTTTCAAGCTGAAGGGTGCAGGAAGAAGTCTAACTAATGGTGCACACCATGAGATGCTCTGCTCCAGCAAGATCAGGCCCATTTTCTCTGTCTATTCTGTCCCTACTCCAGATACCTTGGCTACTATATTTTAAAGTAATCTAAAAGTGAGTCTTAATTCCCTATAATCTCAAGAATGCCTGCAGTGACTCTAATATCTAAGTTTTTGATTAACAAGACCAGGATAATGAACAGAAAACCTTTCTATAAATGGTTTCGTCCTTTGGATCTATCCAGTGCATCCTCACATCTTCAAAAAACAGTAATCATAGTATTGGTCTCATTTCATCCTTTTATAAGAACACGAGAACACAAGAAATAGGAGCAGAAGTAGACCATATGGCCCATCGAGCCTGCTCCGCCATTCAATACGATCATGGCTGATCTTGGACTTCAATTCCACTTTCCTGCCCACTCCCCATATCCCTTGATTCCCTGCGAGACCAAAAATCTATCTATCTCAGCCTTAAATGTATTCAATGATGGAGCATCCACAATCCTCTGGGGTAGAGAATTCCAAAGATTCACAACCCTTTAAGTGAAGTAATTTTTCCTCATCTCAGTCCTGAATGATTGACCCTTTATCCTGAGACTGTGTCCCCGTGTTCTAGATTCCCTGACCAGTGGAAACAATCTCTCAGCTTCTACCCTATCAAGCCCTTTCAGAATCTTGTATGTCTCAATTAGATCGTCTCTCGTTCTTCGAAATTCCAGAGAATATAGGCCCAATTTACTCAGCCTCTCATCATAGGACAACTCCCTCATCCCAGGGACCAATTTAGTAAATCTTCACTGTACTGCCTCCAGTGCAAGTTTATCCTTTCTTAAAAGTGGAGACCAAAACTGCACACAGGTGTGCTCTCAGCAAAGCCCTTTACAGTTTTAGTAAGACTTCTTTATTCCTGTACTCCAATCCCCTTGCAATCAAGGCCAACATGCTATTTGCCTTCCTAATAGCCTGCTGCACCTACATGTTAACTTTGTGTTTTCCTTGTACGTGTACCCCCCAAGTCTCTCTGAACATCAACATTTACCAGTTTCACACCTTTTAAAAAATATTATGTTTTTCTAATTTTACAACCAAAGTGAACAACTTCACACTTCCCTACATTATACTGCATTTGCCATCTTGTTCCCCACTCACTTAACCTTTCTCTATCTCTTTGCAGCCTCTCTACATCTTCCCCGCAGCTTACCATTCCACTGAGCTTGGTATCATCAACAAACTTAGATACATTACTCTGTCTCTTCATCCAAGTCATTAATATAGAGTGTAAATAGCTGAGGCCCTAGCACTGATCCTTGCGGCACCCCACTATTCACTGCCTGTCAACTTGAAAATGGCCCATTTATGCTCATTCTCTGCTTCCTGACTGTTAACCAATCCTCTATCCACGCTAATATATTACCCCCCAACACCATGAGTCCTTATCCTGCCTATTAATCTTTTATATGGCACCTTATTGAATACCTTTTGAAAATCCAGGTATACTACATCTACTGGTTCCCCTTTATATACCCTACTAGTTACATCCTCAAAAAACTCTAATAAATTTGTTATGATTAACATGCAAATTTATTGAACAACAGATAAACAAGGGGACGTCAATGGAAGTAGACGTTAATGGAAATAAGGGTCAGGAGTGATGTAAGGTGGGCTGGCAATTCGCTAACACTATCACACAAGGTTTACCCTGATAAATGGTTTCAGTCTAAAAGCTGTTATTTTGTGGTTAACCTTTGTATACGCGGTATTCATTCCTACAACAGCAATGACTACTTCTAAACTACTTCATTGGCTGTAAGATGCTTTGGGATGCCCTGAGGTGGTGAAAGGTACTATATAAATGCAAGTTCTATCTATTTTTTTCTTTAATTCTGGCAGTCACATCAAGTGTGGAAAACTAATTGGCTTAAACAATCTTTGTAAAGGCTCCAACAACTTGACTCAAATCAACTTCACTCAGTTTGTGGAACAGCACTAGCTCTTTCAATAACTTTCAAGACAGTTGTCAGGGCTTCTGAGATTTGAATGATTTTCAGCGAGATTTGAAAGTAAATGCAGTCAATTTTGGAGTTTCACACTTGATATTCTTTCTGATTCGGTGTCACCGGCCACTTCCATAAGTGGACTACATGCCCTCATGATCTGGAGTGCACCCTTTCTTGTCCCATATCTAGGTAAATGACCCAAGGATCATCACGAGGACCCTTACTCTGTACACTGGCCATGTGAATGCATTCCTTGGCACCATGTGAGTTGCCCCATCTCTCCAAACAGCCGACACTCTTACCAAATTGTAACATGAGCTTTGAATCAATAAGTGGTTTCATTTACATAAGATAAATGTATGAACAGTACAGAGCTTAACAGTGAGCTAGATATTACTCTTGATTTAAAATACTAAGATGCAAGTTACTTTCTCTCTTTAAAGGGACCTTGAAACAAAAGACTGATTACTATAACCTCACACTAGCCTACATCCTAGGCTAGGCCAGTCCATACTTTCAAATCACAGAGAACCTTTCTGTTGTTGGCTTTAATATTCAAACACTAACTATAAAACAGCATCATAAGCACCAAGGTATATTAAATTAATCCTGATGAACAATTGGGGACCATCTTTGTCAGGAACATAATACATTTCAAATGACTAATAATGAGTTAATTAACATTTCAGACCATCATTGTGTGCAGCCTTTCATGTGGAACTTAACCAGATATGTTTTGGAAGTGCAGGGAGACTATGTCATTGTGATTTCCACTTGAGATGTTACCTCCTTGAATTGGAGTTTGGTTAGGCAGGATCTGCCTCTCCTGAATTCACATTGGTTGCTCACTACAGCAGCAATTTACAATATTATTGTATTTTTAATGTAGTAAAACTTCCCAAGGCACTTCACGTGGCCATTATCAGTCAATATTTAACACTGAGCCATATAAGAAGATATGAGGACAAGTGGCCGGAAGCTTGGTCAAAGTGTCAAAGGGTCAAAGGTTTTAAGAAGCATTTTAAAGGCGGTGAGAGAGAGGGAGAGACTTCCAGAGCTAGGTTCTTACCGTGGAGATCATCCTCAATTTCCTCCACAATTGATTCTGCTATTTGACCCAGTGTTGAAGGAAGACTGACGGATTTGTCGTTGCCTGGTCTGCGTTGGCATCATGACTGATGATAGTATGATGCTCAGTGTGAGCAGGCGGGGTTTCTACTCTAGTGAGTGAAACTCCATGGCATTGTGAGACATGGGTACGATCCTTGCACTTTTGCAAATGTCCTGGGAAGGGGGAAGGCGCACAAAGATGCTGTGGGAGATCAGGGCCTTGGAAAATAATTTATTGAATAGGGCTGTAAGTGAAAAAGCAATCGAGAGCGAAGAGAAAACAAGCTGTAAAACGTTTCAGACTGTTGTGTTTGACTTGTTCAGCCAGCACTACTGGAGAACAGGGCCTTTTATCACTGATACCTGGGGAGCAACAGATCTGAAAATCTAAAGTTAGTTTATTGCAACACGTCAGTGCATGTGGGACTAATGATAAGGAGCACAATGGCAGCCCATCTTTAATGAGTCAGCAGTGAAGGTGAGAGCGTCATCACTGTTAATGGTGGTTAGAGAGGAAATTGTTTCTGCTAAACATAATAATCCTGCTCATTCATATGCAGTGCATTCATTTGGTTCGAATCACGACAAGCCTGGACTTTGATGAGACCTCACATTATACGATGTGAGATTCTTGATGGAGTATTTTTGCCTCCCTCAGGGCTGAGCCCATGAGAACAAGCCCTTGCATGTATTTTATATTAATCCTGTCGTTAACATTTATAAATCTCTTGTGTGAATCAGGGAACAGTCATGTGATCTCATTGAGATGAGTGGGCAATCAGTCATTCGGAAGCAATTGTCCCCTCAGCTCTTTCAAAAAAGACTTACTCAGATGAAACCACCTGACAACTCATCCCTCAGCAACGGGGGGATAACACTCATAGAGAACACAGCAACATTAGGACCAGCAGAGGCCGTTCACCCCTTGGAACTACCCCGCCATTCAATCAGACCATTGCTGATCTGCATCTTAATTCCATTTACTCGCCTTTGCTCCCTATCTCTTGATACCTTTACCTAACACAAATCTATCCGTTTCCGAATTCCCAAACTAACCCCTGGCATCGACAACCTTTTGGGGGAAGGAGTTCCAGCTTTCGACTAACTTTTGTGTGAGAAAGTGCTCATCAATTTCACTCCTGAATAGGCTAGCTCCAATTAAAACTGTTTGCAGTGGTAGAAGGGTCAGTAACCGAGGACACAAGCTTAAGGTGATTGGCAAAAGAACTAGAGGCGACATGAAGAGATGTTTTTTTACACAGTGAATTGTGATTCGGAATGCACTGGCTGAAAGGAAGGTGGAAGCAGATTCAGTAGTAGCTTTCAAAAGAGAATTGAATAAATACTTGAAGAGAAAAAATATTACAAGGATGGGGGGAAAGTGCAGCGGTGTAGGATTAATTGGATAGCTCCACCACAGAGCCACCAGAAGCATGATGGACTGAATGGCCTCTTCCTGTACTGTATCATGCAACGATTCTATGTAACCACAGAATTTTAGTGAAACTAAATCAAATACATCTGTTCTCTTTGAAAAGTCATTGCTGTTTGGTTGAATCTAAAATTCTTGGGCAACTTCAGGAGTCTCCTGCACCATGAAAATACCGACTAATAGAAGCAATGTGGAATAGATTGAAGAAATGTTCTGGAATTTTTAAAAAATCACTCTTGGGATGTGGGTATCACTGGCAAGGCTGGCATTTATTGCCCATCTTAAGTGTCCTGAGAAGGTAATTATGGCACACATTCTTCTTGAACCGCTGGATAGCGACTTGTTACCACTGCGTGTAATGCTGGGCCTCTTCAGAGCGTATGTAAGAGTCAACCACGTTGAGATAGGACAACAACTTGCATTTGTCTAATTATTGACAGAATTTGACACTTCAGTTATGTGGACAGATTGGCGAAGCTGTGGCTGTTTTTCTTAGAGACGAGAAGGCTGCGAGGAGATTTGATAGAGGTGTTCAAAATCATAAGGGATCTAGACAGAGTAGATAGGGAGAAACTGTTCCGATTGGCGGAAGGGTCGAGAACGAGAGAACGATTTAAGGTGATAAGCAAAAAAACTGAAGGCAACACGTGGAAAACCTTTTTTTTTACACAGTGTGTGGTTACAATCTGGAATGCACTGCCTGAGAGTGTGGTGGAGGCAGATTCAGTCACGGCTTTCAAAAGGGAATTGGAGATTGAGGAAATTAGACCTGTATTCTCTAGAGTTTCGAAGAATGAGGTGATCTCATTGAAACCTACAAAATACATAAAAGGATAGACAGGGTAGATGCAGGTAAGATATTTCCCCTGGTTGGGGAGTCTAGAACCAGGGGACACAATTTCAAAATAAGGGGGAAGCCACTTGGGACAGAGATGAGGAGAAATTTCGTTACTCAGAGGGTTGAGAATCTTAGGAATTCTCTATCTCAGAGGGCTGTGGAAGCTCAGTCATTGAGTATGTTTAAAGCAGAGATTGACAGATTTCTAAATACAAATGACATAAGGGGATATGAGGATAGTGTGGGAAAAAGGCATTGAAGTGAATGATCAGTCATGATCATATTGAATGGTGGGGCAGGCTCAATGGGCTCAATAACCTACTCCTGCTCCTGTGTTCCTATGTTTCCCAATCTCTCTTCATAGGACAGTCCCGCCATCCCAGGAACAAATCCGGTGAACCTTCATTGCACTCCCTCTATGGCAATAATATCCTTCCTAAGGTAAGGGGACCAAAACTGCACACAGTACTCAGGTGCGGTCTAACCAAGGTTCTATAAAGTTGAAGCAAGACTTCACTACTCCTGTACTCAAATCCTCTTGCCGTAAAGGCTAACATACCATTAGCCTTCCTAATTGCTTGTTGCACCTGTATGTTAACTTTCAGTGACTTATTGATAAAAACACCCAGGTCCCTTTGTACATCTACACTTCCTAATCTCTTACCATTTAAGAAATACTCTGCACATCTATTCCTCCTACCAAAGTGAATAACCTCACATTTTTACACATTATATTCCATCTATTTATTTTTTAATTTATTTAGAGATACAGCACTGAAACAGGCCCTTCGGCCCACCGAGTCTGTGCCGACCAACAACCACCCATTTATACTAACCCTACAGTAATCCCATATTCCCTATCACCTCACTACACTAGGGGCAATTTACAACGGCCAATTTACCTATCACCTGCAAGTCTTTTGGATGTGGGAGGAAACCGGAGCACCTGGCGAAAACCCACGCAGACACAGGGAGAACTTGCAAACTCCGCACAGGCAGTACCCAGAATCGAACCCAGGTCCCTGGAGCTGTGAGGCTGCGGTGCTAACCACTGCGCCACTGTACCACCCACATTCTTGCCCACTAACTAAGTCTGTCCAAGTCCCCTTGAAGCCGCTTTGCATTTTCCTCACAACACACATTCCCACCTAGTTTTGTGTCATCCGCGAATTTGGAAATACTACATTGATCCCCACATCCAAATCATTGATATATATTGAGAATAGTTGGGTCCCTGCGGTACCCTCTAGTCAAAGCCTGCCAATGCAAGAATGACCCATTTATTCCTACTCTCTGCTTTCTGCCTGTTAACCAATCCTTAGTCCAATGCCTGTATATTATCTCCTATCTCATGTGCTTTAATTTTGCTAACCAGCCTCCTGTGGGGGACCTTATCTAAAGCCTTCTGAAAATCCAAGTATACCACGTCCACCAACTGCCCTTTATCAATTCTGTTAGTAACATCCTCAAAAAACTCCAACAGGTTTGTCAAACATGATTTCTCATTCATAAATCCAAGTGTCCATTTATCACATCCTTTAGAATAGATTCTAGTATTTTCTCAATGATTGATGTAAGGCTAACAGGTCTGCAGTTGCCTGTTTTCTCTCTCCCTCCCTTCTTAAATAGTGGGGTGACATTTGTGACCTTCCAATCTGCAGGAACCGCTCCAGAATCTATAGAATTTTGGAAGATGATCACCAATGCATCTACTATCTCCATAGCTACCTCTTTCAACACTCTGCGATGTAGAATATCAGGTCCTGGGGACTTATCAACCTTCAGCCCCATTAATTTCTCCAATACAACCTTCTTACTAACACTAATTTCATTCAGTTCCTCATTCTCCCGAGTCCCTTGGATCTCTAATTCTGGGAGATTTCTTGTATCTTCCTCAGTGAAGACAGACACAAAGTAATCATTTAGCTTCTCTGCCATTTCTCTATTCCCCGTTATAAATTCTCCTGATTCTGCCTGTAATGGACCCACATTTGTCTTAGCCACACATTTCCTTTTTATGTGCCTATAGAAGCTTTTACAGTCTGTTTTTATATTTTTTGCTAGTTTACATTCATATTCTATTCTCCCTTTCTTTATCAGTTTCTTAGTCCTCCTTTGCTGTATTCTAAGATCCTCCCAATCCTCAGGTTTACTATGCATGACTCCAACCAGAGTTTTCACCCTGATTTCCACTGACTCCAGTTTTGCTAGGGCTCCTTGATGCTACACTCAGTCAAATGCTGCCTTGATGTCAAGGGCAGTCACTCTCACCTCACCTCTTGGGTTTGGCTCACTTGTTCATGTTTGGAGCAAAGCTGTAATGAGGTCAGGAGCTGAGTGGTCCTGGCAGACCCCAAGTGCCAGTGAGCAGGTTATTGCTGAGTTAGTGCCGCTTGATAGCACAGCCGACAACCACTTCCATCACTTTACTGGTGATTGAGAGCAGACTGGTGGGACAGTAATTGACCGGGTTGGCTTTGTCCTGCTTTTTGTGTACAGGACATACTTGGGCAATTTTCCACATTGCTGGATAGATAGAATCATAGAATGCCAGTGTTGTAGCTGTACTGGAACAGCTTGGCTAGGGGTGCGGCCAGTTCTGGAGCACAAATCTTCAGTACTATTGCCAGAAAGTTGTCAGGGCCCATAGCCTTCGCGGGATCCAATGCCTTCAGCCACTGCACTGTTGGAAAGTTGGGTATGTATTTGATAAATATTTAATAGTGACCTATTACTGATACTCAATTATTCTATTTGTTTAAAATTATTTGAGTCCAAACTCCAAATAAATTCATCAGAACAGGAGTAGGTCATTCAGCCCCTGGAGCCAATATCTTTGTCAGGCAAGGGTATTAGGAGTTAAGGAATTAGGGGTAGATGGAGTTAAGATATAGATCAACCATGATCTAATTGAATGGTGGAACGGGCTCGAGGGGCTGAATGGCCTGCTCCTATTACTTTGTTCCTATAACCCCCCATGCCCTTCCATCCACAGCAGGACATCCAATTTCCTTTCGCAACTGGACATCTGATTAGATAGTGAGAGGGAAGTGGCAGGAGCTGAAGGACCTGTTTTAAAATGACTGACACACCAGCTGTCCCCATAACCTCGCTGGGACTTCCTAATGACCAACTTGTGGCCCTTTTTTTGCAAACTCTTGGCCCGCAGGTAGACCGTCTTTGTTTTCTATTTAAGGTTTAACATTCCAAATCATTTCTGGTCATGTAACAGTTTGCTAGATCTTATATGAATGCTCTGATTGGATGGGACAGCTTGGCTCACTCTGACCTGCATCTGACTGACCATCTGGAGCTAATAAATCACAGCAGAAGGACGTCCAAAATGTAACAATGAAGGATTGATTCCGGCATCTTTCAATTTCATGTAAATGACCTCTGGCTGCATGGCATGACTGATAGGATCTGCCAAACGTCCCACTGAATGAAACCCATCTGATGTATGGCGTTTCTAAAAGACAGTTGCAGAGTGGGTGTGAATAGGACGTAATTATACTGCGGCAGAGATGGATGTGTAATCGTGATGGCAGGTGACCAATATATTATACTCGATCAAGGAATTTAATAATATTTCCATGGAAACGTCATCAAGGCCGACATAATTTTTGTATGTTTGCTGGAGAGAGCCTCGATGTCTGTTGTCCTTCATCTCACAACCAGTATTCACGTGGATTTTATATTTCAACACAAATCTTGCCTCAGAGTCCTTCATTACTTTGGATCAGAACTGCTGCCATGACAACAAAATGAAGGGGAGTGTTCCGGTCGAGCTTCTTCTCAGCATCTTTTGTCTTGTTCCCAGAAACCCTCTCCCAAAATAAAACCTGGATCTGCTTTTATCTGCCCGTGGTTTCTGTCCTGTCATTTGACAGGATGGACCACCGCAGACTAGTGAGTGCAAAAGCAGAAAACCCCAGCCTATGCCTTTTATTTTTAGGCTGGGTATGGGTTGGCATGACCTAGGTGTTACAAGTTGCAGCTCTGCTCTTCAGATCAGCAACACTGTCTCCTCCAAGAACAAAAGCATTTCTGTAGTGTCTTACACAACCTCAGGATTTCCCAAAGCACGTTATAGCCAATAAAATACTTCTGAAGTGTATTCACCATTACAGTGTAGGGAACATAGCAACTAACTTGTGCACAGAAAGCTCCCACAAGCATCAATGAAATAAATGACTGGATCATCTCTTTTTTTTAGGTGTTGTCTGACGGTTAAATGTTGGGAATACTCCCCTGCTCTTTTTTGAAATAGCGGTCATGGGATTTTGTACCCCAACATGAGAGAGGAGACAGGCCTCAGTTTAACATCTCATCTGAAAGACGGAACCTCCGAAGTGCCAACCTAAATTAGGCACTCAAGTCTCAAGTAGGATTTGAACCCACAGCCTTCTGACCTAGAGAACCCCGTCATCAGGAATTCACCTTTACGGCACAATCTCTTGTCATATAATAGGCTGATCGAAAGTAATGTGGGCCCCTTGAAAACTGATAACCATGATGTTGTCAATGAAAACAAAAAAAATGCACCAATATTTACAGTAGAGGAAGAGGTCAGGGTGCTAGATATCTCAAGGAAACCATTATTTAGTCAAGGACAGGGACTCAACGAAATTAATGTAAACAAGATAGCAGTAGTGGAGAAATTAATGGCACTAAGAACAGATAGTTTCCCTCCCAGGGTTTTAAAGGAAGTAGGTGAGAACATTGCAGATGCCCTAACCATAATCTTCCAAAGTTTTCTCGATTCAGTAAACAATTCTTTAGATTGGAAAATTGCACATGGCACTCGGCTATTTAAGAAAGGTGAGAGAGAGAAACCAGGGATTTATAGAGCAGATAGTCTAATATCTGTTGTTGAGAAATTACCTAAATCCATAATTGAGTAGAGTAACTGAACACCTTGAAAATTTCAGCTGATCCGTGAGAGCTAGCATGGATTTCTAAAGGGTTGGTCATGCTTGATGAATCTGATTGAACTTTTTGAAGAGGTGACTAAAGTAGTGGATGAGGAAATGTCTACTGATGTAATTTATATGGACTTCCAGAAGGCATTTGATAAAGTTCCCCATAAGAGACTGTTAGATCAAGTTGAAACTCATGGAATTGAAGGCAAATTATTGACCTGGTTAGGAAATTGGCTGAGTGGAAGGACACCAAGAGTGGGGATAATGGGCAGGTAATCTAATTGGCAGGATATGACTTGTGGTGTGCTGTAAGGACATGTGTTGGGGGCTCAGCTATTCACTGTATTCAATGACAACTTAGATGATGGGATAGAATTACACAAAGATAGGCAGAATTGTAAGCAGTGCTAAAAGGAAGCGTAAAATTACAGAGATATTGATAGATTAAGTGAATGAATGGGCAAAACTGTAGCAAATGGATTTCAATGTAGGCAAATGTGATGTCATCCACTTTGGAACCAAAAAGGATGGAACAGGGTACTTTCTAAATGGTGAAAAGCTGGAAACAATAGAGGTCCAAAAAGACTTGGGGGGTTCAGGAACAGATCATTAAAATGCTACGAACAGCTACAGAACATCATCAGAAAGGCTAATGGAATACTGCCCTTTATATCTAGAAGAATAGAATACAAGGGCAGAGAAGTCATGCTTCAGCTATCCAAAGCCTTAGTTAGACCGTACTCCAATTACGTTTTTTTATTCTTTCATGGGATGTGGGCAACTCTGACTAGGCCAGCATTTATTGCCCATCCCTTGAGAAGGTGGTGGTGAGCTGTCTTCTTGAACAACTGCAATCCATGTAGTGTAGGTACACCTACAGTGCTGTTGTGAAGGGCGTTCCAGGATTTTGACCCAGTGACAGTGAAGGAATGGCGATATAGTTCCAAGTCAGGATGATGTGTGGCTTACAGCGGAACTTGCAGGTGATGGTGTTCCCATGCATCTGCTGCCTTTGTCCTCCTAGGTGGTAGAGGTCACGGGTTTGGAAAGTGCTGTCGAAGGAGTCTTGGCGAGTTGCTGTAGTGCATCTTGTAGATGGTTCATTGTGTGCCGGTGGTGGAGGGAGTGAATGTTTAAGGTGGTGGATGAAGTGCCGATCAAGCGGGCTGCTTTGTCCTGGATGGTGTCAAGCTTCTTGAGTGTTGTTGGAGCTGCACCCATCCAGGCAAGCAGAGAGTATTCCATCACACTCCTGATTTGTACCTTGTAGATGGTGGACAGGCTTTGGGGACTCAGGAGGTGAGTTACTCATCTGAGGATTCCTAGCCTCTGACCTGCTCTTGTAGCCATGGTATTTATATGGCTACTCCAGTTCAGTTTCTGGTCAATGGTAGCCCCTAGGATGTTGATTGTGGGGGATTCAGTGATGTAATGCCATTGAATGTCAAGGGGAGATGGTTAGATTCTCTCTTGTTGGAGATGGTCAATGCCTGGCACTTGAGTGGCGCGAATGTTACTTGCCATTTATCAGCCCAAGCCTGGATATTGTCCAGGTCTTGCTGCATTTCTACACGGACTGCTTCGGTATCTGAGGAGTCGCGAATGGTGCTAGCTATTCAAGCTAACAATGAATTTTCAGCAGCAGCAAAGAAAACAGCAGCAGTCTAACTGTGGTCTCCACACCTCCTTTCTCTCATCTTGCCCCCCCCCCCCCCTACCTCCATTCAGCTGACAATCCCTCTTCTACTCTCTCAGTATATTGTGAAACCTTCTAAATGCAATGGCAGCAGTTGTTTGCTCATGCTCCATGGCTGCAGGTTCCAGGACCTGTCCTTCAACCTCCCTCATGGATTTATTTGCAATCTGCATTCTAAGGATCCCTGGCCAGTTTAATTCACTAACACCAAGGAATGTACTTCAAGTGCTGCAGTGGTTAAATGTCGAGTCATACATTTTTCATCTCACACAGGGAGATAAAGTTTGACACGGAATAAACAAAATTTATCTTTATTCACCCTGGGAAACGCCAAACTTATTGTTACATTTCCTGGGACAGCCCCACGTCTCCAATGATTTATATGGTTCCACAACAGCACTGTATATTTTCTTCAAAGAGAAAGCTTGACAAACTGTCTTCAACCACCACTAATCATTGGTCAAATATACAGGTGCTCAGAGTTTCCGATGCCTGATTAGGGGAAAGGGAGAGTCGAGGGTTTTTTTTATGACCGCGCCCCCCCCCCCACTTCACTCCCAGAACCGTTGAATAGAGTTGGAAGTAGGCGGCCTTAGTGATGGAGTGGATACTTGGCGCATCTCAGAGTCAACTACGACACCAAGTACAGTCGGGTCAGTTACCAGCAAAGCCAGAGAGGAGATTTGTATACAATAGAGTTCAGCAGCAAAATGCAGGCAAAGGAATTACACCCATTTTCCCTCTGTGTTACTCCCATTTTCAGGGAGCAGGTCAGAGGAAAATTAGCCATGTCGAAATGTATATTCGTCCCATCAATTCATAGTCCCAATAATAAATCGTTAAATCTGATACATGGACGTAACTGATATGTAGAAGTATACCCTTTGACTCTACCCATGTAGGCTGTAATAAATGGAGTGTATAGGAACTCGTCCAACATGTAAACTGGTGAAAAGTTATGAAAAAAAAAATTGAATGTTGAAAAGGCAACCTGCTTTCATCTACACACTCCTTCCTCTTAACAACCGCTTCAGGTCTCCTCTCCAATGTTTCTTAAAAGGGAACAAATATGGTTCTGTAAGGTTCCCAGCATTAGGTCAGTGGCTACACCTCAAAGCAGCTGGGTAAATGGGGTTGAGGTACAGATCAGCCATGATATAATTGAATGACAGAACAGTGTTGAGGGGCTGAATGGCCTCCTCCTGTTCCGAATCCAGCTATAGAGTGTGAAATTGTACTAGAAAATAACTGCTGTTTAAATGGAGGACTATCCCCCAAATATGCAAAGGAGGCGCTATGTGTAGGAACATGTGACAGAGTGTGAGATGCTGAGCTCTGTCTCAAATGTACTGGACAATGATGAAGACAAGTTATATGACCTAAACCAAATAAAACTGAAATAAAAAAAGAGGGAAACAATGAGATGTTACAGGAGACATAGCTTGTGTCTACTTCTTGTAGTTCCAATTTCTGTACTTCAGATCTCTGATGTAGATCAAGTAGCCATTCAAAGAAATTAATAGCAGCTGATGGCTTAAAGTCTGGCATCCTCCCTCGGCAATGTGACCATATCATGTTTACAGTATCCCTAAAAATCCTGTGAATCATTTAGTGCCCTTTAGATTCAGTCTGCAGTGTGATTGCATGAATGTATTTACTGAGAATGAGATATGTGAACTTCACTATTCCAAAATTAACTAAGAAATGAGCTGCCTGTGAAAATGTGCTGATTTAGTTTGGATCTTGGAGAGGCTGCAGAGATTTCAGGGTTGAGGGACTTCAGTTACGTGGAGAGGCTGAAGAAACTGGGATTGTTCTCCTTAGAGCAGAGAAAGTTAAGGGAGATTTAATAGAGGTGTTCAAAATCGTGAGTGGTTTTGATGGAGTAAATAAGGAGAAGCCGTTTTCACTGCAGGACGGTCGTAGCCAGAGGACATAAATTCAAGATAATTGGCACAAAAAAAACCAGAGGAGGAATGAAAGATTTTTTTTTTGACTCAGTGAGTTGCTACGATCTGGAATGCACTGCCATAAAAAGTGGTGAAAGCAGATTCAGTAGCAACCTTCAAGAGGGAATCGGATAAACTTGATAAATACAGAGCTATAGGAAAAGAGCTGGGGAGTGGAACTAATTGGAAAGCTCTTTCAAAGAGTTGGCACAGGCTGGATGGGCCGAATGGCTGCTTTCTGTGCTGTATCATTCTGTTCTATTTACAACAACAATAACCTGCATTTAGATGGCACCTTTAATTTAGTAAACCATCCCAAGGCGCATCACGGAAGTGCTATCAAATAAAATTTGATAATGATCCACTTAAGGGCATATTAGGACAGGCGACCAAAAGCTTGGTCACAGAGGTTGGTTTTAGAGAGTGTCTGCAAGGAGGAAAGAGAGAGAGATAAAACAGAGGCTTAGACAGGGAATTATAAATCCCAGGACCTAGGCAGCTGAAGACACAGCCAGCATTGATGGAGCCATTAAAATTGGGAATGCACAAGTGGGCCAGAATGGGAGGAGAAGAGATATTTCCAAGTATTGTAGACCCGGAGAAGGTGACAGAATAAGGAGGGGCTGCAGTGCAAGTGAGCTTCAGCTTGGGAACTAAAGAGCATGTTTGCCACTTTGGATGTGCAGTTTCGGGCTGTCAGTATCAAACACTCCAAGTTTAGGTGAGACCCGGATTAGTAACGCTCCTCACTCTGCCCCAGCCATGTTCCTTCACCAAAGCCAATATGAGCTTTCATAACTCTCAACCTGGCTTAGTAAAGATCTATGTTACTTGTGGTTGGGTTTCTGATGTTGAACTCTGCAGCTCAGAACTGGAAGAAATCTGTCCCAAATTTGTACTATCGAAGACCTTAACAACAACCAAGACCGAAGATTTAAATCCCTAAACCTGGTGGTGAACTTTAACCCCTGGCAGAGAAGTGAAGGGGCGGTGTGTTAACACACTATCCCATGCACCCTGCAAGAGAATTATATAAAGGACTGGATACAAGTGACCCTATGTAGTGTATAATGGCACCAGTGATGAAATGGGATTATTATCACATTTCATATTCCGTTGAGTTTAGAAGGCTGAGGGACGGGCTCTAATGAAGGTATTTGACTTGATGAAGAGATTCAGTAGGGTAAATACAGAAAAACTATTTCCTCTGGTGGGAAAATCCAGAACAAGGGGGCAAAATTAAAGATTGCCATTTAGGAATGAACTTTTCTACACAAAGGAACATGGATATCTAGAACTCTTCACTGGGGTTGTTCTCCTTAGAAGAAAGGAGATTGAGAGGAAATTTAATAGAAGTGTACAAGATTATGACAGGCTGAGATAAGTTAGACAAGGAAATACTGTTCCCATTAACTAATGGTACAAGAACTAGGGGACATAGATTGAAGGTATTGGGCAAGAGATGCAGGGGGAATATGAGGAAGAACCTTTCTATACAGCCGGTGGTAATGACCTGGAATTCGCTGCTCACAAGGGTGGTGGAAGCGGGGACGATCAATGACTTCAAGAGGAAATCGGATGGCCACCTGAATGAAGTAAACTTGCAGGGCTATCGGGATCGAGCAGGGGAGTGGGACTCACTGGATAGATCCGTGGAGAGCCTGCATAGACTCAATGGGCCGAATGGCCTCCTTCCGTGCCGTATGTGACTTTAGGCCTGCACCAAACCCCGCCACCACCCCCCACCCCCACCCCCCCCCCACCAACCCTCCGGCTCACCCGAGATCTGTGGATACTGGGTCAATTAAAATTTTCAAGACTGAGGTTTTGTTAGGTATCAAGGAATATGAAGCAAAGGTGCATAAATGACGTTGAGCTACAGATCTGCCATGATCCAATTGATTAGCGGAACTGGATCGAGGGGCTGAATGGCCTCCTACGCTTCCCATGTTTCATCACAAAACGAAGCTCCAAGCCTTCGCTGTGCTGTTCTCCCAGTCTCCTCTGCACAGAAATAGAGGGACAATTGACTCAGACCACTTTTACACTATGTGATGTTATAGTTTTCTCTTTCTGGATGAAATAAGTTTTACCGTTTTTGTAGATTTTACCGAACCATCTAGTGGCTGGTTGTGATAGGAGGAGGTGTTTGAGGAGCATAATTTACTGCTGCATTATTGATTTCCGAACAGACAACAATTGGAGCAGAAAATTCGCACATAGGTGACTGAATTTTTAAGTGACAGATTACCCTTCCACCTCCCGATGGATATGAAGAGCATGTATGGAATGCATTTGAAGGTTAGGGATTTTCTAGGGCACTAGAAATGAATGAATTTTCATGGGTGTCAAATGATCCTCTCATCCTTATAAGGAGATTGTTTTTGTTTTGAGAGTTTTTAATTATATTTAGAATCATAGAAATCATAGGATCATAGAATGTTTAAGGCACAGAAAGAGGCCACTTGGCCCATCATGTCTGTGCCAGCTGAGAAATGATCCACCTATTCTAATCCCACCTTCCAGCACTTGGTCCGTAGCCCTGCAGATTACAGCACTTGAGGTGCATATCCAGACTCCTTTTGAATGAGTTGAGGGTTTCTGCCTCAACTACCCTTTCAGGCGGTGAGTTCCAGACATAAAAACAAGAAATACTGGAACCACTCAGCAGGTCTGGCAGTATCTGTGGAAAGAGAAGCAGAGTTAACGTTTCGGGTCAGCGACCCTTCATCGGAACTGACAAATATTAGAAAATTCACAGGTTATAAGCAAGTGAGGTGGGGGTGGGGCAAGAGATAACAAAGGAGGTCTAGATTGGACCAGGCCACATAGCTGACCAAAAGGTCACGGAGCAAAGGCAAACATTATGTTAATGGTGTGTTGGAAGACAAAGCATTAGTACAGATTAGGTGTAAATACACTGAATATTGAACAGCAGCAAGTGCAAACCTGAAAAAAAAACAGTGGGTAAGCAAACTGAACAAACTAAGATGAAATGAAATAAATGCAAAAAAAAGATAGTAAAAAATGCAAAAAAGAATGTAAAAAAAAGGAAGAAAAAAACTAAAAATGAAAGTAAAATGGGGGGCTGTCATGCTCTGAAAATCCACAAACGGGACTGTCCCAGAAGACCCATTGTGTCAGCCTGCTCCTGCCCCACTGAACTTATTTTTTCCTATCAAGACTCTATCTTTTCTCCGCTGGTCCAGTCTCTTCCCACCTACATCCGTGACTCTTCTGACGCCCTACGTCATTTTGACAATTTCCAGTTTCCTGGTCCCAACCGCCTCCTCTTCACTATGGACGTCCAATCGCTCTACACCTCCATCCCCCACCAGGATGGTTTGAGGGCTGTCCGCTTCTTCCTGGAACAGAGGCCCAACCAGTCCCCATCCACCACCACCCTCCTCCGCCTGGCTGAACTTGTTCTCACATTGAACAACTTCTCCTTCAACTCCACGCACTTCCTTCAAGTAAAAGGTGTCGCTATGGGTACCCGCATGGGTCCTAGTTATGCCTGTCTTTTTGTGGGATATGTCGAGCATTCTTTGTTCCAGTCCTACTCAGGCCCCCTCCCCCAACTCTTTTTCCGGTACACTGATGACTGTATCGGTGCCGTTTCCTGCTCCCGCCCTGAACTGGAAAACTTTATCAACTTTGCTTCCAATTTCCACCCTTCTCTCACCTTTACATGGTCCATCTCTGACACTTCCCTTCCCTTCCTCGACTTCTCTGTCTCCATCTCTGGGGATAGATTGTCTACTAATATCCATTATAAGCCCACCGACTCCCACAGCTACCTAGACTACACTTCTTCACACCCTACCTCCTGTAAGGACTCCATTCCATTCTCCCAGTTTCTCCGTCTCCAACGCATCTGCTCTGATGATGCTACCTTCCATGACGGTGCTTCTGATATGACCTCCTTTTTCCTCAACTGAGGATTTCCCCCCACTGTGGTTGACAGGGCCCTCAACCGTGTCCGACCCATTCCCCGCACCTCTACCCTCACCCCTTCCCCTCCCTCCCAGAACCGTGACAGGGTTCCCCTTGTCCTCATTTTTCACCCCACCAGCCTCCATATCCAAAGGATCATCCTCCGCCATTTCCGCCACCTCCAGCGTGATGCCACTACCAGTCACATCTTCCCCTCCCTTCCCCTGTCAGCATTCCGAAGGGATCGTTCCCTCCGCGGCACCCTGGTCCACTCCTCCATTACCCCCACCACCTCGTCCCCGTCCCAGGGCACTTTCCCCTGCAATCGCAGGAGGTGTAATACCTGCCCATTTACCTCCTCTCTCCTCACTATCCCAGGCCCCAAACACTCCTTTCAGGTGAAGCAGCGATTTCCTTGTACTTCTTTCAATGTAGTATACTGTATTCGCTGCTCACAGTGTGGTCTCCTCTACATTGGGGAGACCAAGCGCAGACTGGGTGACCGCTTTGCGGAACATCTCCGCTCAGTCCGCAAGCAGGACCCTGAGCTTCCGGTTGCTTGCCATTTCAACACTCCCCCCTGCTCTCATGCTCACATCTCTGTCCTGGGATTGCTGCAGTGTTCCAGTGAACATCAACGCAAGCTTGAGGAACAGCATCTCATTTACCGAATAGGCACACTACAGCCTGCTGGACTGAACATTGAGTTCAATAATTTCAGAGCATGACAGCCCCCCATTTTACTTTCATTTTTAGTTATTTTTTCTTCCTTTTTTTTTACATTCTTTTTTACATTTTTTACAATCTTTTTTTGCATTTATTTCATTTCATCTTAGTTTGTTCAGTTTGCTTACCCACTTTTTTTTCAGGTTTGCACTTGCTGCTGTTCAATATTCAGTGTGTTTACACCTAATCTGTACTAATGCTTTGTCTTCCAACACACCATTAACATATTGTTTGCCTTTGCTCCGTGACCTTTTGGTCAGCTATGTGGCCTGGTCCAATCTAGACCTCCTTTGTTATCTCTTGCCCCACCCCACCTCACTTGCTTATAACCTGTGACTTTTCTAATATTTGTCAGTTCCGATGAAGGGTCACTGACCCGAAACGTTAACTCTGCTTCTCTTTCCACAGATGCTGCCCGACCTGCTGAGTGGTTCCAGCATTTCTTGTTTTTATTTCAGATTTCCAGCATCCGCAATATTTTGCTTTTATTTTAGTGAGTGCCAGACCCCCACCACCTTCTGGGTGAAAAGGTTTTTCCGCATCTCCCCTCTCATGTTTCTGTCAATCACTTTAAATCTATGCCCCCTCGTCCATGACCTCTCTGCTAAGGTGAATAGACCCTTCACCTCCACTCTATCCAGGCCCCTCAAAATTTTGTACATTTCAATCAGATCTCACCTCAGCCTTCCTTGTTCCAAGGAGAACAACCCCAGCCTATCCAATCTTTCCTTACAGCTGCATTTTCCCAGTCCTGGCAACATCCTCATAAATCTCCTCTGTACCCTCTCTAGTGCAATTACATCCTCTTTGTAATGAGGTGACCAGAACTGCTCATAGTGCTCAAGTTGTGGCCTAACCAATGAGTTATACAGTTCCAGCATAACCTCCCTGCTCTTATATTCTATACCTCGGCTAGTAAAGGAAAGGATTCCATATGCCTTCTTAACCACCTATTTGACCTGTCCTGCTGCCTTCAGGGATCTGTGCCCTAGATTATTTCAGTTCTCTTATCTAATATCACATTCATAGACAAGTTTCCACTCCCAATACCTTTTGACAAGTGTCTCTCCTTAACTTGAGATCCAGGTAAACATTCAGTATTGCCCGGATCTCAACCAAGTCTAATCTGTTAATTTGTCCACGCTTCTGATTAGCTTCAGGCAGATAATAGTTACTGTGTGCTCGATCATGCAGCTTTAATATGTGAATGAAAATAAAAACAAAAACGTCATGTTAAAATTCTGAATTCCAAAAATTACTTGGCTGTATGCACTATACATCGTGTATTGCAAATCAAAAGAAACCTTCCAACAGGTTCAAATAAACAAAGCCAAAAAATGTGTCATACTTACAGCTGATAGTTTTGAAGAAATAATTATTATATATTGTCTAATGAATTATTTTTACAAAGCACACATGTTCAAAAGGGATGTTTTAATATTTGCAGCAATTACCAATTTGAGTATTGCTGAAAATAGAGACACGTCGAAGTTTTTCATCTTGCACTCATCAGGACAATCCGCAAGAATACCAATGTAAGGGAAAACACTGACTTTATACTGTGTGAGAAGAGAGTGCTGATTGGTTGGCAAGTGAACTCTGATTGATAGAGGTGTTGCCATGGAGAATGCACCAGTTTACGGTGACTGACAGTAAACTGCCAAGCTTTGTTTGAAATTTAAACCAGGCAGCTTGACTCTGATTGGTCAAGGTATTGCCCTGAGGAATGAACCAGTGAATGGCTGTCACTTATTTTGTTTAGCTGAAACAGGCGCAATGTTTGTACATGTTCTTTCTGTCTGTAGGGAACAGGGCCCTGTGTATTAACATATGTAACTTCCAGGGCGCGCAAATGCACCACACTGCGAGCCCTACTGAAAATCTTAAATTGGTTGTCAGTGTAATTCTTAGCACGCTGAGGGTTATTTAGAAAATGTTGTCCAATCACGGATTCACATCTAATGTTGGACACTGTGGTTTGAATTTTGCAAGCATGGGCTGGTTGGGTACGGCCTGTACCTTCCCCGTTGCGAACAGCGGAAGGGACATGTAGTTGGACATATGGCCTATATACCTAGCATCACACTGGCATTGAAACTCATATATCACATTACTCATTTGTGTGATCGGCAGAATGTCTTTTTGACTTGACAGCAGCGTCCCGTTAGTGGCGAACACCACACGTTTTGCTATCCTTCTGGGCATGGCTAGGATCAGCTACTTTGCAGTTCAATGCTGTACAGTCAAGGTTACTGTTGTTCTGTATTTGATATGGTTATAGCTGCATCAGAAGTAGGGACAGGGACAGGGACATTTCTCATTGCATAACTCACACTGAGTTAAAGGCCACCTTTTCCAAAGGAGGGAAGGCTGCACATCTGCTGTCGAAGAATTTGGAAAGAAATTTGCAAAACGTTTCCCCAGAGACAATGATACAAAATTCTTTTGATTCTTCCTCGAAAAGTAGTTGCAAGTAGTTACCAATGGCCTTGAAAGGTACAGGCTAAGATAAAGACTGGTCTACCTTGGGAGCTAAGCATGATAATTGTACTCCAGATCAGAAACTATAAATGAGCAATGGCACTAATTGGTTAATATTTTCACTCGTATGCAGATGTGTATAACATGTGAGAAACCAAAGAAAGAAATTACATTTAGTTAAAAAAAAATTAATGAATGCAAACTTAGAACCATAGTATCTTACAGCAAGACAGGAGTCCTTTCGGCCCATCTTGCCTATTGCAGCTCTTTGAAAGAGATATCCAGTTAGTCCCACTCGGTTGTACTTGGCCCCATAGCCCTGCAAAGTTTTCCTGTCCTTGTTTCGTGTACTTGGAGCAGCTGGCAGTTTATTCAGTCAATGTTTAATGGCGGTCAAATTCCAGACATAGTGAGCTCCAAACCTCGGAAGAACTGTCAGAGGGAATCCTCCTACCAGAGGCCCGGGAGTTTCCTGCAGAAAGGAAGGAAAAGTGAGATATCCCGGCCCACGTGCCATTTCATCCTTCCCCTCGAGGGTGTCTGGGGAGAAGGTCAGCTCACAAAAGGGGAAATCACAATTCAAGAGATTCCCTAGAGATTGGCCTTTCCTCTCCCATCCTTTAAAATGTAAAACCTAGCAGATTGGACCTTTAAGAGCAACCTTGAATCCACAATGCCACAAAATAACAATTTTACACTGCGTTTACAATGCATTGATCTGTTTGCGTGCAGATGGCTTGCTGTTAGGTCTGGCCTCTCAGTTGTCTTGTCAGGGCTTCCATGGATTTATTCTGAAGTTGCTGAAAGTGTTTCAGGGCAGTGTAATCACAGAATAAATGACTGGTGCTTTCCACACACAGAAATCAGCAGAGCCTAAAATGCAGACTGATGTTATTTATCCTGAGTGGTAGTGTGTAGCCCAGATATTTCCGGTAAGAGTAGATTTATTTACCTTGCCCTCGAGGTTTTAAGTTGCTTTCAGTAACTAAAGGCTACCTTGAACCCATATGCCCTTCAGTAATATACAGGTTGCTGCCCAAAGCTCCCCCAGTGGGAGCAGGATGAGGCCATTCGGCCCCTCCAAGCCATTCCATTAGATCTTCTTGATTTTCACAGAACCTTATCACAAGTTTCTGCTTTTAAACGTCATTCACTTTTGCCTGGAAGTCACCCGATCCTCATTGTCGCACAGCGCATAACTCATCTGTTCTCATTAGTAGGATGCTCGTTTTACAACTTACCTCAGATTGTTAAGAGTTATTGCTTTGTTCCTCAGCCTCTGTCTTCCAATCTCCTGCTTTAAATCCAGTAATAACGAGATCTGACCCTCCTACAAGTGATTGTTGGTCTCCACTCTTCCCTATGTGTTTGCTTCAAGTTCTGGAAACTGTACATCAATCTACAGCACAGAAACAGGTGAATCAGCACACCACACATGGCTCTCCCACTCTAGTTCCCTCTTCCTCCCCTACCCCTGTATCCCTCTATTCCCTTCTCCCTCAGGTATGCATCAAGCCTCTCCTTTGATGTATCAATTCTCTCTGCTTCAACCCCGCGTGTGGCAGTGAGCGCCACATTCTCACCACTGTCCGTGTAAACAAATTCCTCCTAAATTCTTTTTTTGACCTGTTAGTCGCTATCTTATATTTATCCCCAAGAGCAAAATACTGCAGATTCTGGAAATCTGAAATCAAAATCGGAAATGCTGGAAATACTCAGCAGGTCTGGCAGCATCTGTGGAGAGAGCAACAGAGTTAATGATTCAGGTCAATGGCCCTTGGATCTGAAATGTTCGGCTGAATTTTATAGGCCCCCCCACTCCTGCCGAGAAGGGTTCGGAGGTGATGGGGGGAGGAAGTGGGGTGGAGGGCCCTTTGCCTCCCCAACGCAATGCAGTTTTGTTGGGCCTTGGATAGGCCGATGGCAGCCTTCCTGCCCAGAGGCCAATTAAGGCCCGTAAGTGGCCTATTAACTGCCACCACTGGGATTTAACCAGCGGTAGGAGGACTCCGCCATGAGGGGAGGTCACTCAGTAAAATGAGGCGCCCTCCCTGCAGGTTTGGGAGGGCCCCCCCTGTGGACAATCTGTGGCCCACACAGACCCCCACCAAGAGAACTTGCAACATCCTGAACCCCACCCCCCCCCACTCCCCTCTGCACTGAACTCCCACCCTCCCTCCACCCCTCCCTCGCCTGGGCCTTCCGGACTGGCCCCAGCGACCCCGCCTCACTTACCTTGGATCCAGCCTCCAGAGCTAGGCCTGGGTCCAAGGCCTCTGCTGTACTGGCAGTGGCCACCACTCCCAATAGTGCTGCCAATACTGCTGAGCCCTGTGATTGGCTGGCAGCTCTTGGAGGCAGGCTGTTAATTGGCCCGGCACCATAGAATTGCTTCGGGGCGGGGCCCAGTTGGGCGAGGCGAGAGTCCCCCCCCCTCCCCCCCCCCCCGCCATTTTGGCCTGTCGCCAGGAGCCCCACCTTGGGCACAAAATCCAGCCCATTAACTCTGTTTCTCTCTCCAGAGATACTGCCAGACCTGCTGATTATTTCCAGCATTTTTCTTTTTTATACTCATGCCCTCTTGTTCTGGACTCACCCACAAGTGGAAGCAATTTCTCCACATCCCCACTCTCAAACCCCTTCTCAATTTTAATAGACTTCGATTAGGAAAGAGCCACTTCAATCTTTCCTTATTAACTTATTAATTCTGGTAACATCCTTGGTTAGTGCTCCGATTGGACAGTGATCCCGTACACTGCAGAAGCTGTGTAACATTCCTGGACGTAGATTCAGAAACACAATGGAAGTTGGTTACCTGTTCGGGTGATACCAAGTGGGTTTGGGGGGGAGGTTACAACTGGTGAAACAGCCAAGGAATTACAGCAATAACTCAGATCAGATTTGAAAGTGCTGAGAGCAATGGCAGATGGAAGCCCATACAAAGAAGGTCTTGTACTGGCGAGTGACTGAGGACAGTACAGTGTTGAGAAAACTAGGGAGAGGCTGAAAAGAAATTGATAGTAGGGTCAACATTGACCATTTCCAGGTCATTACATAGAAACAGGCCATTCAGCCCCTTGAGCCTGTTCCATCATTCAATTACATCATAGCAGATCTATATCTCAACTCTATTTAACCACTTTGGTTCCATTTCCTAATACCTAGCAAAAATTTATCAATCTCAGTTTTGTAATCAATTCAATTTCAATTGACCCCGAGTCTCAGCAGCTTTTTGGGGGACATTGTTCCAGATTTTCACTACCCTTTGTGTGAAGAAGTGCTTCCTGATATCGCCACTGAATGGCCTGGGTCTAATATTAAAGTTCCAGACTCCTCTCCCCCCACCAGAGGAAATAGGGTAGGTAGAGAGAAACTATCAAATCCTTTTAATCATCTTAAACACTTCAATTAGATCATCCCTTAATCTTCCATACGCAAGGGAATACAAGCCTAATCTCTGTGATTTGTCATCATAATTTAACTCTTTTAGCTCCGGTAACTGGTGTACCTGCGCTGCACCCTCTCCAAGGCCAATATGTAATTGCAGAGAAGTAGTCAGCTAAGTGAAGAGAACGTTGAGCTATATCACTGGATAGTTAGCGTGTAAGTCTGAGGCGGACATGCTATGACAGAATAAAGCTTTGCTCAGGCTGCACCTTGACTACTGAGCCCCCAAATCACAGCATTATTACAGCACAGAAGGAGGCCATTCAGCCCATCATGTCTGCGCAGGGTCTCTGAAAGAGCAATTCACCTAGTGCCACTACCCCACCTTCTCCCCTTTGCCCTGCACATTTTTCCTTTTGAGATAACAATCCAATTCCCTCTTGAAAGCCTTAATTGACCCTGCCTCCATCACACTGTCAGTCAGTGCGTTACAGATCCTAACCACTCGCTGCATGAAGAAGTGTTTCCTCATGTCGCTGTTGTTTGTTTTGCCAATTACCTTAAATCTGTGCCCTCGCGTTCTCGATCCTTCCACCAATGGGAACAGTTTTCCCTATCTATTCTATCCAGACCCCTCAAGATTTTGAATACCTCTATCAAATCTCCCGTCAACCTTCTCTTCAACAAGGAAAACAGTCCCAACTTCTCCAGTCTATCCACATAAATGAAGTCCCTCATCCCTGGAATCATTCTCTTGAATCTTTTCTGCACTCTCTCCAATACCTTCGCATCTTTCTTAAAGTGTGGAGCCCAGAACTGGATGTAATACTCCAGTTGAGGCCGAACCAGTTTTCTAGACAAGTTTAACATAACTCCCCTGCTTTTGTACTCTATGCCCCTATTAATAAAGCCTAGGATGCTGTATGCTTTATTGACCGCGCTCACAACCTGTCCTGCCACCTTCAATATTTTATGCACAGATGCACCTAGGTCCCTCTTCTCCTGCACCCCCTTTAGAATTGTGCCTTTTATTTTAAATTGTCTCTCCAAGTTCTCCCCTATCAAAATGAATCACTGCACACTTCTCTGCATTAAATTTCATCTGCCTCTTGTCTGCCCATTCCACCATCCTATCTGTGCCCTCCTGAAGTTTTGAAAAGCTCAAGGACCATCCAATTCCTGAAGACACTGCAGAGGATGCCTGTAAAACTGATACTGAGCGTGAGGAAAGATTGAAAAAACTCATACTTCAGCTTCGAAAGGAGTTAAATGAAAGGGGTGTGTGAAGGGGTGCTTAATGTACTAAGCAGAGAAATGGTTAATCCTGAGTGCTAGTTCAAGTTTAGCATTTTTTTCACATGACGGACAGCCATAAAGGCGGGACTAAAGTGTGGCGAGTCAAAGAGACTTAGCAGTTGGCAGGAAAAAAGACAGAGGCGCAAGGGGAGAGAGCCAACTGTGTAACAGCCCCGACAAACAAATTTTTCTGCAGCACCTGTGGAAGAGCCTGTCACTCTAGAATTGGCCTTTATAGGCACTCCAGGCGCTGCTCCACACACCACTGACCACCTCCAGGCGCTTACCCATTGTCTCTCGAGATAAGGAGGCCAAAGATTAGTTCAAGTTTAGCATTTTTTCACATACAGAGTAATAATATCTGGAGCAGAGTTTGGAGACTTAATAAAGGCAGGAATTCTGGACTCGTTCAGGATACAATTAGCAGCGTTGTAGCTTTCGATAGAAGGTGAACAAGATGGGCTGAATGGTCTCTCTCATTTATACCTATCACTGTGGTCCTTGTGAAATTCAAGGCCAGACCACAAGGAGAGATCAAGGAGATCTGGCGTAAACCCCATTGATGCGCTTCCAGCGAAGTTACTGCGTCGGACCTGGAGCAGCACTGAGGAACCACAGGACCTTTGTTTCATTTGACTTTGTCCTAATTATTAATTCCTCATCATTAATTCAAAACAATGAAACACATCTAACTTGATTTGAGCATAAAATCCAGCTCCAGCGCAGTACTGAGGGAGTGCGGCACTGTCAGAGGTGCCGTATTTCAGATGAGGGAAGAGTGTAAAGGTATGAAAAGGACAACAACAGCAGTGTGAAGGTCAGAATGTGTGGCGCTATTTCCCAGCATATTAATGGTGCTTCTGGGAAGACAGGAAGACAGGTAAAGTCCTGCAGTGGGATTGCCTCCTGGCTACAACAACTTGCATTTATATAGTGCCTTTCACATAATACAACATCCCAAGGTGCATCAGAGGAGTGATATCAAAGAAAATTTCAGCCATGCCATAAATTCCATGCATAACTGCAACCTTTGCAGGATCAAAGGTGCAACGCACAGCAAAGACACACTGGTCGGCCAATTGAATCATTCTGCATCCTGCCCTTGTGTATGTGCAGCTTAAGAGCTGCCCTCGAGGGCCGTGGCTGCAGCGTGAAGTGACAAACCCATTCTCAAGTGGTAAAGAGCGATTGTACGTCATGGTCCTTTTGATTTATGTTCGTTATTCCTTATGCATGAGCCTACCGGTCTGGCTCACATCAGTCCCACAATGAGGTGGCTTCTCCATGACAACCCTCCCGGCAACCAGAGACGGGCAGAAATACTGCTCGCCAGTATTTCCCACCTCCTCAGAACAAATATATAGAACAAGTGTTGTCTTTTTTCCCTCTCCTTTGAGGGCTACTTTATGTTTCATCCCTCACTTTGCCCGCTTGCATATCTTGGCCAACTTATTCCATAATTTTGCCGCTACCTCCTCCGATTCCACCGCTTCTCCTAATTTGGCATCATCTGCACCGTTTGACCACTTTCACATTGATTTTCAAGTTCAAGTCATCGATATAAAGGAGAAACAGTGTTGATCTCAATCCTAATACTTGAGGCGCCCAACTTGGCTTCACTCCACCCCACTGTAACTCTGCCTTTTCTTTCCTAGTCTTCAGCCAATTTCTTATCCATTCACATGATTGACCGTGATTCCTCACAGTTTTGTGCTTCACTAATAGTCTACTATGTGTTGTATTCCCATTCGGAATCCCGCCACACCTTGTTGCAGGGTTTTCCATCGTATACTTGGGATGTCACTTCCTCAAAATAATCAGGAAGGTTGGCCAAGCAGAATCCCCCCCTTTCGGAACAAATATCAACTAGATAATTCTCAAATTTATTCCTTGTTTATATAGCATTGTAGTAATGTTAATGGGTTTCTGGTTGCTGGCTATCTGCTTTGTCGCCCTTTGTGAATACGGAGTGACTATTGACACAACAGCTGGACCTGAGCAATGTTATCAACAATGTTGTATTTAGGGTTTGGGGGGTTATTGGTTAGTGTTAGTACTTGGGTTTGGGTTTAGGATTAATGGTTATGTTTAGGGTTTGAGTTAGTGGTTGAGGTTAGAGTTAGGGGTTGGGTTAGGGGTAGGGTTAGTGATTAGGGTTAGGCTCAGCATTAGGGGTTGAGGTTAGAGTTGAGACTTGGGGTTAGGTTTAGGGTTAGAGTTAGGGGCTAAGGTTAGAGTTAGTGGTTGGGGTTAGGTTTAAGGTTAGAATTAATGGTTGGAGTTGTGGATAAGGATAGGATTGGTAATGGGGGTTGGGTTATTGGTTGAGGTTAGGGTTGGGATGGGGTTTTGGTTAGGGTTAGTGGCTGGGCTTAAACGTTAACATGTTAGGGATGAGGCTGGTGGTTAGGTTTAGAAAGGTTTTTAATTAGTACAGATGACGACTGTTTCACTTGCCTCGTCCTGTTGAATACAGACACCAATTAGCCTGTGTCCAAACTACTGGTGCCTCCTTAGTGTCCAGTAATGAATATTAAGGCCTCGATTTTATTCTGAGATAAATGTCATTTATCCCTGTGGGTTTAAGATAAAAGCAGAAAATGTTGGAAATGTACAATAGGCCAGTCAGCATCTTTCTTGAGAAAAAAAAAGACAGATGAGGTTTTGGGTGGGCCCCTTTCACCAGAATCTGTGGATTTATTTGTCCTGGTCGCTTTTGACTTCCATCTCATTCATCATGAAGTCCTTAATTTTGCTTGGGTCCCATTCTGCAACAAATAGAGATTTTCACTGTATCGATGATCACTTTTACAATCCTCACTTTTGCCACATGAGATTCAGTCAAAGTAGCCATCAGTTCATTGGCTGCCCTTCCTCCAAGCATGGTTTCTGCTGTAGTTTTTGTAAAAAATATATTCATTCTTGGCACATGGGCATGGCAGGCAAAGCTGGCATTTATTGACCATTCCTAGATGCCCTTAACTGGCTTGTGGGGCCATGCAGAGGAAAGTCAAGCGTGAATCACATTCATGTGGGACTGGAGTCACGTATAGGCCAGACCGGGTAAGGATGGCAGATTTCCTTCCCTGCTGGAAGGCAGTGCTAGCTTTGGGCTCCATGGTAATGCTGTTGCCTCTGAGTCCAAAAAGTCATGGGTTTAAGTTCCACTTGAGGTATTCAGCGCAAAATCCAGGTAGAAACTCCAGTGCAGCTCTGAGGGAGTGCTGCACAGTCAGAGGTGCTGTCTTTCAGATGTGATGTTAAGTTGAAGCCCCATCTGCCCTCTCAGGTGGATGTGAAAGATCCCATGATAGTATTTCTCCCTGGTGTCTTGACCAATATTTATCTCTCATCCAAAGTTACTAAGCACCATTCTGATCATTATCACATTGTTGTTTGTGGGATCTTGCTGTGTGCAAATTGACTGCTGTGTTTCCTACATTACAACAGTGACTACACTTCAAAAGTGCTTCACTGGATGTAAAACGCTTTGGGAAATCCTGCAAAGTCTATGAATTCAAGCCTTTCCTTCTGAAGGACATTAATGCGCCAGGCAGGTTTTTAATGGCAGTTCGACAGCCTCACAGTCATTTTTACTGAGACCAACTTTTCATTTCCAGACTTTTTTAAAACTAAGTTTAAATACTCAAACTGTCAGGGTGGGATTTAAACTCACGTTCTCTGGCTCATTTGTTAAGGCCTCAGGATTACCAGTCCAGCAACATAACCACTACACTAGCATGTCCAAAAACTAATGCATGAGTCTACCTGTGGGGCACAGGACAGATGTTCAGAACGTATCTGTCTTCTGTTGTGTTGTCCGTCACCTTTCAACAATGCTTAGTGGGTAATCTTCAGCTACGTTGGGTTAATCTGGAATCACACCAATTTGCTATCTGATTCTGGCTGAGCTAGTGTCATAACAGGGCTGTGTTCTCGCACCTACACTGTTTGGGATTTTCTTCTCCCTGCTGCTTTCACATGCGTTCAAGTCTTCTGAAGAAGGAATTTTCCTCCACACAAGATCAGGTGACAGGTTGTTCAACCTTGCCCGTCTAAGAGCGAAGTCCAAAGTACGGAAAATCCTCATCAGGCAACTCCTCTTTGCTGACGATGCTGCTTTAACATCTCACACTGAAAAGTGCCTGCAGTCTCATCGACAGGTTTGCGGCTGCCTGCAATGAATTTGGCCTAACCATCAGCCTCAAGAAAACGAACATCATGGGGCAGGACGTCAGAAATGCTCCATCCATCAATATTGGCAACCACGCTCTGGAAGTGGTTCAAGAGTTCACCTACCTAGGCTCAACTATCACCAGTAACCTGTCTCTCGATGCAGAAATCAACAAGCGCATGGGAAAGGCTTCCACTGCTATGTCCAGACTGGCCAAGAGAGTGTGGGAAAATGGCGCACTGACACGGAACACAAAAGTCTGCGTGTATCAAGCCTGTGTCCTCAGTACCTTGCTCTACGGCAGCGAGGCCTGGACAACGTATGTCAGCCAAGAGCGACGTCTCAATTCATTCCATCTTCGCTGCCTCCGGAGAATACTTGGCATCAGGTGGCAGGACCGTATCTCCAACACAGAAGTCCTCGAGGCGGCCAACATCCCCAGCTTATACACACTACTGAGTCAGCGGCGCTTGAGATGGCTTGGCCATGTGAGCCGCATGGAAGATGGCAGGATCCCCAAAGACACATTGTACAGCGAGCTCGCCACTGGTATCAGACCCACCAGCCGTCCATGTCTCCGCTTTAAAGACGTCTGCAAACGCGACATGAAGTCCTGTGACATTGATCACAAGTCGTGGGAGTCAGTTGCCAGCGTTTGCCAGAGCTGGCGGGCAGCCATAAAGGCGGGGCTAAAGTGTGGCGAGTCGAAGAGACTTAGCAGTTGGCAGGAAAAAAGACAGAGGCACAAGGGGAGAGCCAACTGTGTAACAGCCCCGACAAACAAATTTCTCTGCAGCACCTGTGGAAGAGCCTGTCACTCTAGAATTGGCCTTTATAGCCACTCCAGGCGCTGCTTCACAAACCACTGACCACCTCCAGGCGCTTACCCATTGTCTCTCAAGATAAGGAGGCCAAAGAAGAAGTAGTGTCATAACAAGCTGCTCCAGGAAGTAAATACTCCCTCAGTTCCTTCTATTTGTGTTCGATGGATTCTGTTTTTTGGACAGTCGTGGTTTGTGCAGTGACTTAGTTCTCATTTCATCTACTTTCCTTTCCTTCTGTCTTGTCTACAGTTGCCTGATGGTGCGTGTTGCAATGTTTTCTCCGAATGATCCAGAAGAACTTTACCCATTGAACAAAAAAATAGTTTGCCTCAATTAGAAAGTGACCATGCATCCTGAAAAGTGCCCGATTTCCATTGCAGAGCCCAGTCTCTTGGCACCTTCTTGGGAGCACGCTCTTGCTTTACTGTTTGACATTGTAAAATCCCAATTCTCAAGCTTATAAATACTGAACATGTCGGTGCTATTCATTCACTTCACACTGCAGTCCCGTTACCACAGACATCAAAGTCACATAAATTTAAAATTGTTGTTAAATATTAAAAGATTGAGATGTTCCCTTTTTTACTGTCTAGTGAGAGTCAGAAAATGAGATGGCAGAGTAGATGAAATTTATACATGGGCTTTGAAACTACATTCAACAAAAGCCAAAGCCCAGGGAAATAAAATGGTACAACCAGCTACTTGATAGTTAAGCTGTGTAAGACAGGGTGGCAACACCAATATGTGGGTCTTCTTAATCATTGGCCAGCTGGAAATTTCAACATCAAAGATCCATGTAGACTGTGCACGACCACAACGAACAGGGTCAAGAGAAGTCAACAGGTGTGGGTTATGGATCTTCAAGAATGGGATATGGAGCTTTTGGGAAAGTAATTGATAAGGGAACCTGAGTTTATGGAAGACTAATGAAAAGCAGGATTTTGGAAAAATGACTCGGCAGTATCCATGGAAAAGAGCTGTTGGGGGTTTCGAACTGTTGGTCTATCCTGCAGACTACTGCAGTCTGAAGAAGGACCTACAGCTTAAAGTGCTTTACATTCACAGATGTTGTCGGATCAGCTGAGTGTTTCCAGCTTTTACTGTGTTCATTTTCACATTTTGCTTTTGTTTAAATGGGTCCCGGCAGTTTAAAGTGAAAAGTGTGTTGTACTGACAGAATCACACTTCCTTTGCTTGGACTGATAAGTGGCAAGTAATATTCACAACACAAGTGCCAGGCAATGAATCTCTAACAAGAGAGAATCTAACCATCTCCCCTTGATATTCAATGGCATTATCATTGCTGAATCCCCCACTATCAACATCCTAGTGGTCACCATTGACCAGAAATGTAACTGGATCAGCCATATAAATACTGTGGCTACAAGAGCAGGCCAGAGGCTGGGAATTCTGCAGTGAGCAACTCACCTCCTGACTCCCCAAAGCCTGTCCACCATCTACAAGGCACAAGTCAGGAGTGTGGTGGAATACTCTCCACTTACCTGGATGGGTGCAGCTTCCACAACACTCAGGAAGCTCGATACCATCCAGGACAAAGCGGCCCACTTGATTGCCACCCCATCCACCACCTTCAACTTTCACTCCCTCCACCACTGACGCACAGTGGCAGCAGTGTGTACCATCCACAAGATGCACTGCAGCAATTCACCAAGGCTCCTTTGACAGCACCTTCCAAACCCGTGACCTCTACCACCTAGAAGGACGAGGGCAGCAGATGCATGGGAACACCACCACCTGCAAGTTTCCCTCCAAGCCACACACCATCCTGACTTGGAACAAAATCGCCATTCCTTTACCCTCACCGGGTCAAAATCCTGGAACTCCCTCCCCAACAGCATTGTGGGTGTATCTACCTCACATGGACTCCGACGGTTCAAGAAGGCAGCTCACCACCACCTTCGCAAGGGCAGTAGGGATGGGCATTAAATGCTGTCCTAGCCAGAGACGCTCACATTCCAAGAACAAATAAAAAAAAGCTCCAATAACAGTGGAAAATGTCATGCTGTTGTCCAATCACTTGGTTTTATTGGTCATGTCCTTCCTAAATGATCATTGTTGATTTGCTGTCAAATATGTAGATGAATGGGTTCTTAAGCAAATTGGGGTAGATTTTCATCTCCACCGTTTAGATATTAAGCATCACCTCGATGAAGATTAGAGAGGAAAGGCTGACTGGAAGATTCACATGTCCCTAACAGAAGCAGTTGGAATTTCCTTTCATAAATTGCCACCCATTGGTTAAAATCTACCTCACTGACTTTCCTCTTTACTGCCAGGATGACAGTTTGGAGCTGGGATAAACCCCTGCCCAAAAACCTCATGCAACTTCCATTAACTCAGCTAGACTAAACACTACACTGGCCTTTATCTAGTCTGGAATAGGGACTGCACAATATTTTATCACATCTTTGGGAGGACTAATATGGAAAGACCGTACGCAATTTTGAAAAGTGTACATGAGCAGGGGCGCAAATTGTTAGATGGGATTATTGGCATGGTTGCATTAACAGGGATATGGCTCAAACAAGGTCAGAAATAATTTGAAAAGGGAGTTGGATAGGTACTTAGGGATGACGAACTTACAGGGTTATGGACAATGCGGGGATGTGGGACAAAGCACGACTGCTGTTTCAAAGAGCCAGCATAGGCACAAGGGGGCCGAATGGCCTCCTCCTGTGCTACATGTTTCTAAGATTCTATAACTGCAGTGAAATTAATTCAGACGGAAATAAAAACAGAAAATGATGGAAATACTCAGCAGGCCGGGGGAGCTCTGTTGAGAGAGAAAGAGAGTTAATGTTTCTGGTTGATGATCTCTCATCAGGGTTCTGACACTCCCTCAGTACTGCACTAGAGAGTCAACCTGGATTTTGTGTTCAAATGCCTGTACTGGGATTTGAACCCACAATAGGGCCGCAGCTGATTTGTCTCTTAGTAGCATCGTAGCCTAGTTCTATGTGTGTGCAAATATACTGAGAAAATGCTGCTCACGATTGAGCTAAATTGTCCGTCTTGTTTGGGGATTGGAGCAGGGTCTGTCACGCAGGGCACAATATGGATGTTCACGTGCGTTTCTGTGTCTATTGTAATTGGAACAGAGTACAAGTTGAATGATTTGCGATACCTGCACTAAGAATCTCACTCAGCGCATTAACCTCGATGAATTTTGCTGTTCGATGGCTTGTTTCAGGGAAACAAAGAAACCACAGGTTGGCATGCGTCTGTAGAGGTTATAATGATATTGGGTAAGTTTATGAAACGCACATCAATTTAAATTAGTGAATAGAAAATTGTGCTGGTTTATGCAAACTCTTGATCATCTATCCTGCTGGATGAGACCCTGTGCCAAGAACACATTCTATAAAATTGGCCTTTGTTCATTTTCCTTTTGAATTATGAGCAGCAACTCTTATAAAAGAAGCAAGATATAAAAAAAACTGTTTATGTTTTGATGTTCCCAACCTGAGAATATTTGTTTGCAAGCAGAATATTCCTGATGACATCTGTTAAGGTTGCTAACTCAAAAATACTCCAGAGATTGAACGCTCAGCACATAGGAACATAGGAAATAGGAGCAGGAGTAGACCATTCGGCCCCTCAAGCCTGCTCTGCCATTCAAAATGGCTGATCTTCTACATCAAGCCATTTTCCCGCACTAACCCCATATCCCTTGATATCTTTAAGATCTAGAAATCTATCAGTCTCTAACTTGAATATACTCAATGACTGAGCCTCCATAGCCCTCTGGAGTAGAGAATGCCACAGATTCATCACCCTTTGAGTGAAGAAATTCCTCCTCATCTCAGTCCTAAATAGCCTCCCTCTTATTCTGAAACTGTGTCCCCTGATTCTAGACCCCCCAGCCAGGGGAAACATCCTTCCTGCATCTACCCTGTCGAGCCCTCAAAGAACTTTGTTTGTTTCAGTGCGATCACCCCTCCTTCTTCTAAACTCTAGAGAATACAGGCCCAGCCTCCTCAATCTCTCCTCATAGGACAATCCCACCAACCCAGGAATTAGTCTGTTGTACCTTGGTTGCACTCCCTCTATAGCAAGTACATACTTCCTTAGGCAAGGAGACCAAAACTGCACACAATACTCCAGGTGCAGGATCACCAAGGCTCTGTATAATTGCAGAAGAAATCTTTACTGCTGTACTCAAATCCTCTTGAAATAAACCACTGTTTATTTAGCCACTGAGCGAGCTGAGTTTTTGGATTGCAGTGTGAACATACCTATTTGTCAGCCAGATCCATCTCAGATATTGGGAGCCATTTGTTCAGCCTGTAATGTGAGGGGTCTCAGGATACCCCAGGATTCTGGAGTGAAGGAAAACCATTCATACTGCTCTGCATGTCTTTATGGAGGAAGGTTGGTCTTCACTCCACACATCTCTGCCTGGCTGCATATGGACATGGAGGGTTATACAGTGTCAATTGTGGCTCAGTGAGTAGCACTTTTGCCTTTAGATTTAGATTTTAGATTTAGAGATACAGCACTGAAACAGGCCCTTCGGCCCACCGAGTCTGTGCCGACCATTAACCACCCATTTATACTAATCCTACATTCCTACCACATCCTCACCTGTCCCTATATTCCCCTACCACCTACCTATACTAGGGGCAATTTATAATGGCCAATTTACCTATCAATCTGCAAGTCTTTTGGCTGTGGGAGGAAACCGGAGCACCCGGAGAAAACCCACGCAAACACAGGGAGAACTTGCAAACTCCACACAGGCAGTACCCAGAATTGAACCCGGGTCACTGGAGCTGTGAGGCTGCGGTGCTAACCACTGCGCCACTGTGCTGCCCTAAGAGATTGTGGGTTTGAATTCCACTCTAGAGACTTGGGTGCATAATCCAGGTTGATGCTTTCAGTACAATATGAAGTGAGTGCTGCATTGTTGGAGGTGCTGCATTGTTGGAGATGCGGTCTTTCCAATGTCTGCCATCTGACGTAGACATAAAAAGTTCCCACATACTATTCAAACAACTGCAGGGATGTTCTCCCCAGTGTTCTGGCCAATATCCCTCAGCCAACACCTAAATCAGGTTTTCTCGTCAATATCTCATTTGTGGGAGCTTGCTGTGTCCAAATTGGCTGCTGCATTTCTTACATTATGACTGCAATAAGAACTTACATTTATATAGCACCTTTAATGTAATGAAACATCCCAAGGCGCTTCACAGGAGCGTTATGAAACAAAATATGGCACTGAGCCACAGATGGAGATATTAGGTTGAATTTTATCAGCCCTCTCAGAACAGGCAGGATTGCTGGGTGGAATGGGGGTGGGGGGGCATAAAATAGCAAGGGAAGGTGGGGGGCGGGTGTGGGGTGCCTGTCGCCTTCCTGATGCCATTGAATTTAGTCTGGGGTGGGCAAAGTCGAGGACGGCCTGCCCACTCAGAGGCCAATTGAGGCCCTTAAGTTGCCAATTAATAGTCACTCAAGGGGCCTCTTCCCACTGCCGCTGGCATTTTAAAGGGCCGGGGGGGGGGGGGGGTGGGGGGGCTCTGTCACATGTGGAGGCCACCCAGGGAAACCAGGTGGCAGGGGGGCCCTTTCTCCGTGGGAAATCTGTGGCTCCATGGCTGCTCCTGGTCCGGCGACCTCTACGGTTCCAGCAATGCTGGGCCTGCTGAGGTACTGGCCCTTTGATTGGCCAGCAGCTCTTGGAGGCGGGGTCCCTGTGCCTGGCGCTGGGCAGTTAACTGCTTGAGTGCTGTAAAATGCAGACGGGGGTACCCCAAGTAGTCGAGGCGGGGTTCCCCTTGCCTTTTCAGCCCGGTGTTGGGAACCCCTGCCACCTGCGTGCAAATGCAGCCCATTAGGTCAGATGACCAAACGTTCGGTAGATTTTAAGGGGTGTCTTAAAGGAGGAAAATGAGGTGGAGAGGTTTAGGGAGGGTATTTCAGAGCTCGGGGCCTAGGTAAGTGAAGGCGTGGCCACCAATGATAAAGCGATTAAAAACAGGGATGCACAAGAGGCTGGAATTAGAGGAGCACAGATATCTCAGAGGGTTGTGGGGCTGGAGGAGATTACAGAGATAGGGAGGGGCGAGGCAATGAAGGGATTTGAAAACCAGGGTAAGAATTGTAAAATCAAGGTGTTGCTAGACCAGGAGCCTACATAGGTCAGCGAGAATTGGGTAATAGGGGAACGGGACTTGGTATGACCTATAACAGTGACTACATTTCAAGAGTGCTTCATTGGCTGTTAAGTGCTTTGAGACATCCTGTGTCCATGAATAACGCTATATAAATGCAAGTCTTTGTTTGATCTTGCTCACTGTGTATTGAAGAAAACATTTTGTTTTTTTTTATTACATAAACACATTTTTCAAAGACTCAGTTCATTTCAAATTGTGTTATGACAAAAATGTAATTTGTGTGTTTGCACATGTGATATTAAGACACTGTAAATCCTCCACCAGATTCTCCTGTAATTAACATCACCAGATGGCTTTAAATCCTTCTACAGGGGAATATTTTACCAAAAGGTGGCACATGGAGTCTCTGTGGTCATTAAAACCTACTGGCTTTGCCAAAATGAAAAATGATGGGAACACTCAACAGGTCAGGCAAACATCGCTGACCTTTCCTCATTTTCACCTGGAACAGGCAGCGGTTGGGACTGCTGTAAAAACACCTCATTAAATGGGGGTGATGCAATTAAAGTGAGCCATGCCACCGTCTCGGGACTTTCAAAAGGCCTTTGTGTGTGTTGCCGATAAATCCGGTTGCTGCTTTTTTTGGAAAAACATTTCACCAAACCCAGCAGTAACGCAAGCACAACTCTGGTGGTTATGTCACTGGACTGAAAATCCAGAGAACGTGGGTTCAAATCCCACCTCGGCTGTTTGGGAATTTGAATTCCGTTTGGAAAATAAACCTGGCATCAGACCAGGAAGCTGTCAGATTGTGTAAAAACCCAACTGGTTCACGAACATCTGTCCTTTGCCTATATGTGACTCCAGTCCCACACATAGGAACTTAGGAAGAGCAGGAGGCCATTCAGCCCCTCAAGCTTGTTCCACCATCCAGTGAGATCATGGCTGATCTGTGACCTAACTGCACATACCCACCTTTGCCCCATATCCTGGAATACCTTTGGTTAACAAAAATCTATCAATCCCAGATTTAAAATTAACAATTGATCGAGCACCAATTGCTGTTTGCAGAAGAGGGTTCCAAACTCCTACCGCACTGAGTAAAGAAATGTTTCCTTATTTCACTCCTGAAAGGTCTGACTCTAGTTTTTAGACTATGCCCCCTCGTCCTAGACTCCCAATTAATGGAAATAGTTTCTCTCTACCCTGCCTAATCCGCTTACTATCTAGAAATGTCTATACCAATGTGGTTAGCTGCCCTCTTTGAAAACTGCTCAGTTGTATCAGGGCAGCTAGAGATGGGCATTAAATATCAGCCTTGTCAGCAATGGCCACATCCTGAGAATGAATAAGTAAAAGATTAATGACCAGATTTCACTACCGTTCATAGCTGGCATCATCCATTCAGATGACAAGTGGTTCTGGACAGCTGATTCAGACACATGGATGCAGGACTCTGGGAGACTGTCTGAGGCAGAGAGCCAAAACAATTAGTGACAAGTAGTTTCGACAGAGGTTGAGGCTCTCGAGAGGCAATTACTGAAGACTATCAGTGACTGGAACAACACCCTCACTGAATGCTATAGACTAAGGGGCTATTTTGATGGAAGGATATAAACATGTGCTAAATGGATGTTGTGCGAATAAGACAGACCTGTTTGAGAGTTCGGTTTTAGCACACAAATTTGGAGCTAATGATTTAAATGTGCCTCGAGGCACTAAATCAGAGACCTGTTTGGAAGCAATTTTCATGTGTGTGTAGCCACTGAAGGTGTGGACTGTGCTGGCTGACACCAGCGACCGAGGGAGAGGATTCTCTGATGTGGCGCTGGAGGTCCTGGTGGAGGAGATCTGGAGGGAGAGAGCTATCTTGTACCCAAAGGGAGAAGGAGTCCACCTCACCCTCCAGCCCCTCTCTCCTCCAGCACCGCTTCCATCCCTCTCTGCCACGTTCTCGAGACTGGAGTGAGGTTTAGCCGAGTTTAGTAAGAAATATGAGGCAAAGACTGTGGCAGGAGCAGCCTGCTGTTGAACATAATGGAGTCTTTATTCTGTTTCACTTTCACTCTCCTCCAGCACATCTACCATCCCTCTCTCCTCCAGAAGCTGGTGCTGCTCTGTCTGGCTGCATCTCCTCCTCCCGTTCCTCCTGCAGACCAAGGGCAACCCCCTAACCCGTGAGCAAGCACCCCCTTTCTTCTAGTGACTCCTATCAGGTGTCCAATAAGGTAGAGTAGCACAGCACACACTCTCTATGGGTGAAGTCCTGAGAGAATTTCCGGAATAAATGTTGCTCGAGTATTGGTGAAGTCTTGACAAAGTGTCTCAGAAAGCCCCTGACGTGTTTAAAAGTCCTCTTCAAACCTCCAGCAGCAAGTGAACATTGAAAGCTGGCTATGGCTTTAATTGCGCTTGAAATCCTCTGTTTGTTTACTCCTGTTTAGCTGGTTGCCATTGAGGCCATTGACTGAAACACCAGCCACCATAATGAATGATAGCAGGCAATTTAACTGGTAGCCAGATCCTCCTGGCGCCCATTCCTAGCACTGGCTTCAACTCCTTTACCAAGATGGCGTCTTGCGCTAAAAACCAGGCTAAACCAGCATTGCAGCTCAGGACCCCATCTTGATCACCTCGGAGGCTCTTTAGCACCTAAAGTATCACTGGTAAAATGTTTTGCCATTGGTTCACCCCAATAAACCAGTCATGATATCAGTATTGACAATGCGGTTTGGAGCAACAATTCTCCGCTGGCATCTCCAAGGTTACCTGCAATGCAAAGTTATGAATTTTGGAATGTTCAGGGTTCCAAAATCCCAGATCAACGCACAATTACTTTCTGCTCAGCCAATCATCTCGGGCAGTGACATTTGAATAGAAGGACCAACTGCAAGGTGATTGGTAGATTTGGAACGCGGTCTGGCTTGCAGATGTTGGCAGGTGTGATCGGATACACAAGACTTGGGCACTTCTGGATGAATAAGGACCAAGGTCCATTTAGTGGGTCAATAAAAGGTGGACCATCTGTATCTTTAAGCAGCGATACCAGAGACTTAACAGCTCAGGAGGGTGGGGGACCATCCAACATGGTATGCAGACTGGTTGTGAGTTGCTGCACTTGGCATCACTTCCGAAGAGTTTGGCTCGATGCAGATTTTCGGTTGATAGCACTCCGGTGAAGCACCTCGGGAGGTTTTATTACGCTAAAGGGGCTAGATAAATGTAAGTTGTTGTTGCAGTCACCATGTTGTGGAGCAGTTGGGATTCTGCGGAGGAAACTGAGGGACAACCCGCCAGTTTGATGGACAACCGGAAAAAAATGACTTTATGTGGGAAAAGCAAAACATCCCGCAGTCGCGCGTCCAAAAACACATGAGAGCAGCAGTGACCTTTGATCAGTGCTGAGGCCCCCTTGATGTATCTGAAAAATTGGCACCTAGTTTATGGCCTTTCACCCAATGCCTGGTTTTTAATATTGTCGCTGGGTGTGTTTTATCCATCAACCATTTGCACAAGGGCTTTGATTGTTTGTTATGGTCAGAGATCCCACGGGGAAATACTCCATTTCTCTTTTAATTTATGATAATGAAACAGCGAGGCTGACTGGTATATAATTAACATTGCAGGCACAAGCCTCCTGTAATGTGATTCCTGTCTGTGTTGACATATGTGATGGGGCAGGACTTCTCACCTCCCTGGACTAAACCACTTGCAGAGTTAATATTCTCATGGAAACATTACCTTCTGAAATTCAGTTGCTGTGGCGACGCTGCATTATGCTTGCCATGGCTTCTACTCAACCTGTATTTGAAGTCCCCTCGCTAATTTGTGGGTTTTTGGTGTAAAATTGTGGTTGGCGGTGTTGGGGGGGGGAGGGGTCAGATTTTTTTTCTGCTGGTCAGGTCTGGATGATTATGAGCTGGTGCTAATGCTGCAAGAATGTTAAACTGTTGACAGTCCTGTGGGTGTAATTATTTACCAGATGGGGGCGAAGCCTTGGGGTATCTGCAAGGAGTGTGATATTGCATCAAAGTGAAATTTCAGAAGAAAAAGACGCACATTTATATAGCGTCTTTCCCAACCACTGGCCATCTCAAAGTCCCTCACAGCCAATGAGGCACTTTTGAAGTGCAGTCACTGTTGTAATGTAGGAAACACAGCAGCCAACTTGTGCACAGCAAGCTCCCACAAACAGCAATGTGATAATGACCGGATAATGTGTTTTTGTGTTGTTGATTGAGGAATAAATACAGGACAGGGTACCACGGAATAACTCACCCTGTTCTTCTTCGAAATAGTGCCATGGGATCTTTTACATCCACCTCAGAGCAGGTGGGACCTCCTGTTTACGATCTTATTTAAAAGAGTGTATTTCAGACAGTGTAGCACTCTCATGGGAGAATCAGCCTGAATTTTGTGCTTGAGTCTCTGGAGTGGGACTTGAACCTACAATCTTTACAATGCAGAGACAAGAGCACTACCCACTGAGCTACAGCTGACAGTCAAAGAGGAGGAAGCTCATGTGCAGCCATGACTGTGACCGAGTGAGCCAGCACCCGACTCCCTGTTACATTGCTGGTGTTGGGGGTGATGTTTCATGAGATGATTGTGAAGGCAGTGGGTGGGGTGCGGGAGTAGGGGGCTGGGATCGGTCACCTTCTGTGCCACTCCATTGCACCATCCGCATTGCAGCATCAATAGAAGGCCCGAAGCCTCAATTGGCCGATGCGGTCCCAGCCTTATGGTGCAAGCTGGCACAGTCTTGCTTCTGGCATTCTGCTGATGCGTACCTGCATTGACCAATAGTTGCAACAATGCCTCCAAATATGGTGAGGGGCCTCTTGGCAGATGCGACCAGTTAGACCTCACAGGTACCTCATCATCAGCCTGGCCTTCTATCATGCAGTTAACACAGAAAGCGTAACATTCTCCCATTGGAGTTTTTCCAAAGAATCACAAGCAACAGAGATGATGTCACCTTAACACTTGACTTCTCCGAATCCCTTCTCTCAATCCTCCCCACTTACATTCCATTTAGATTACATGTGTAAAATTCTGCCACACAAACCTTACCCTGTGCTGTCCTCATTCGCTGTCACCTCTGATTTTGCCAACCCACGAGGGTCTCCCCATTCCTTATATATTGAGTATAAGATACTTGCCAGTGCCCACACCCTCATCCCTCTGTAGCCCAGTGACCCACACCAGGCCTTTTCCATCAAAACATGTCCTTCCCCCTTCGGAATTTGGCCTTCTTTATTGCCACACGGTGGTATACCCTGCAGCTTTCTATCCACTCCCTTCAAACACACTCCTCAAGTGCCTCCTCTTCACTGCACCTTCAAAAGCCACATCAAAGTCAAATGCCTTAACCATTCCTTTGGTCACCTCCCCTAGTCCTTCTCCCATCATTATTCTGGTCACGATTTTTGCCTCTGTGAAACATCTATCAGATTTTATATGAGGTTAAAGACCCCATGTAACTGGAGAGAGTGTGACTTGAGGCGGTGTGACAGGAGAGAGTGTGATAGGAGAGAGTGTGACGGGAGAGAGTGCGACGGGAAAGAGTGCGACAGGTGAGAGTGCGACGGGAGAGAGTGCGACAGGAGAGAGTGCGACAGGAGAGAGTGCGAAGGGTGAGAGCGCGATGGGAGAGAGTGTGACGGGAGAGAGTGCGACGGGAAAGAGTGCGACAGGTGAGAGTGCGACGGGAGAGAGTGCGACGGGAGAGAGTGCGACGGGAGAGAGTGCGACGGGAGAGAGCGCGACGGGAGAGAGCGCGACGGGAGAGAGCGCGATGGGAGAGAGTGCGATGGGAGAGAGTGCGACGGGTGAGAGTGCGACAGGAGCGAGTGCGATGGGAGAGAGTGCGACGGGAGAGCGCGTGATGGGAGAGAGTGTGATGGAGAGAGTGCGACGGGTGAGAGTGCGACAGGAGAGAGTGCGATGGGAGAGAGCGCGACGGGAGAGAGCGCGACGGGAGAGAGCGCGATGGGAGAGAGTGCGATGGGAGAGAGTGTGACGAGTGAGAGTGCGGCAGGTGAGAGTGTGACAGGAGAGAGTGCGATGGGAGAGAGTGCGATGGGAGAGAGTGCGACAGGTGAGAGTGCGACAGGTGAGAGTGCGATGGGAGAGAGTGCGATGGGAGAGAGTGCGATGGGAGAGAGTGCGACAGGTGAGAGTGCGATGGGAGAGAGTGCGACGGGAGAGAGTGCGACGGGAGAGAGTGCAACAGGAGAGAGTGCGACAGGAGAGAGTGCGACGGGAGAGAGTGCGATGGGAGAGAGTGCGACGGGAGAGAGTGCGACGGGAGTGAGTGCGATAGGAGAGCGTGCGACAGGAGAGAGGGTGACAGGAGAGAGTGCGATGGGAGAGAGTGTGATGGGAGAGAGTGCGACGGGAAAGAGTGCGACAGGTGAGAGTGCGACGGGAAAGAGTGCGACAGGTGAGAGTGCGACAGGAGAGAGTGCGATGGGAGAGAGTGCGACAGGAGAGAGTGCGACCGGAGAGAGTGCGATGGGAGAGAGTTCGACGGGAGAGAGTGCGACAGGAGAGAGTGCGACGGGAAAGAGTGCGATGGGAGAGAGTGTGACGGGAGAGATCGCGACGGGAGAGAGTGCGACAGGTGAGAGTGCGACGGGAGATAGTGCGACGGGAGAGAGTGCAACAGGAGAGAGTGCGATGCAAAAGAGTGCGACAGGAGAGAGTGCAACAGGAGAGAGTGCGACAGGAGAGAGTGCGATGGGAGAGAATGCGACAGGAGAGAGTGCGACAGGAGAGAGTGCGACAGGAGAGAGCGCGACGGGAGAGAGCGTGACGGGAGTGAGCGTGATGGGAGAGAGGGCGATGGGAGAGAGCGCGATGGGAGAGAGTGTGACGGGAGAGAGTGCGACAGGTGAGAGTGCGACAGGAGAGAGTGCGACAGGAGAGAGCGCGATGGGAGAGAGTGTGACGGGAGAGAGTGCGACAGGTGAAAGTGCGACGGGAGAGAGCGCGACGGGAGAGAGCACGACGGGAGAGAGCGCGATGGGAGAGAGCGTGACGGGAGAGAGTGCGACAGGTGAGAGTGCGACAGGAGTGAGTGTGACGGGAGAGAGCGCGATGGGAGAGAGTGTGACGGGAGAGAGTGCGACAGGAGAGAGTGCGATGGGAGAGAGCGCGACGGGAGAGAGCGCGACGGGAGAGAGCGCGATGGGAGAGAGTGCGATGGGAGAGAGTGTGACGAGTGAGAGTGCGACAGGTGAGAGTGCGACAGGTGAGAGTGCGATGGGAGAGAGTGCGATGGGAGAGAGTGCGACAGGTGAGAGTGCGATGGGAGAGAGTGCGACGGGAGAGAGTGCGACGGGAGAGAGTGCAACAGGAGAGAGTGCGACAGGAGAGAGTGCGACGGGAGAGAGTGCGATGGGAGAGAGTGCGACGGGAGAGAGTGCGACGGGAGTGAGTGCGATAGGAGAGCGTGCGACAGGAGAGAGGGTGACAGGAGAGAGTGCGATGGGAGAGAGTGCGATGGGAGAGAGTGTGATGGGAGAGAGTGCGACGGGAAAGAGTGCGACAGGTGAGAGTGCGACGGGAGAGAGTGCGACAGGTGAGAGTGCGACAGGAGAGAGTGTGACAGGAGAGAGTGCGATGCGAAAGAGTGCGACAGGTGAGAGTGCGATGGGAGAGAGTGCGACAGGAGAGAGTGCGATGCGAAAGAGTGCGACGGGAGAGAGTGTGACAGGAGAGAGTGCGACAGGTGAGAGTGCAACAGGAGAGAGTGCGACGGGAGAGAGTGCGATGGGAGAGAGTGCGACGGGAGAGAGTGCGACAGGAGAGAGTGCGACAGGAGAGTGTGCGACAGGAGAGAGTGCGACAGGAGAGAGTGTGATGGGAGAGAGTGCAACAGGAGAGAGTGCGACAGGAGAGAGTGCGACAGGAGAGAGTATGACGGGAGAGAGTGCGACAGGAGAGAGTGCAACAGGAGAGAGTGCGACGGGAGAGAGTGCGACGGGAGAGAGTGCGACGGGAGAGATTGCGACAGGAGAGAGTGCGACAGGAGAGAGTGTGACAGGAGAGAGTGCGATGCGAAAGAGTGCGACAGGTGAGAGTGTGATGGGAGAGAGTGTGACAGGAGAGAGTGCGATGCGAAAGAGTGCGACAGGTGAGAGAGCGACGGGAGAGAGTGCGACGGGAGAGAGTGCGACGGGAGAGAGTGCGACAGGAGAGAGTACGATGCGAAAGAGTGCGACAGGAGAGAGTGCGACAGGAGAGAGTGCGACAGGAGAGAGTGCGACGGGAGAGAGTGTGACGGGAGAGAGTGCGACAGGAGAGAGTGCGACAGGAGAGAGTGCGACAGGAGAGAGCGCGATGGGAGAGAGTGTGATGGGAGAGAGCGCGATGGGAGAGAGTGCGACGGGAGAGAGTGCGACAGGAGAGAGTGCGACAGGAGAGTGTGCGACAGGAGAGAGTGCGACAGGAGAGAGTGTGATGGGAGAGAGTGCAACAGGAGAGAGTGCGACAGGAGAGAGTGCGACAGGAGAGAGTATGACGGGAGAGAGTGCGACAGGAGAGAGTGCAACAGGAGAGAGTGCGACGGGAGAGAGTGCGACGGGAGAGAGTGCGACGGGAGAGAGTGCGACGGGAGAGAGTGCGACGGGAGAGAGTGCGACAGGAGAGAGTACGATGCGAAAGAGTGCGACAGGTGAGAGTGCAATGGGAGAGAGTGTGACAGGAGAGAGTGCGATGCGAAAGAGTGCGACAGGTGAGAGTGCGACGGGAGAGAGGGCGACGGGAGAGAGTGCGACGGGAGAGAGTGCGACAGGAGAGAGTGCGACGGGAGAGAGTGCGACAGGAGAGAGTACGATGCGAAAGAGTGCGACAGGAGAGAGTGCGACAGGAGAGAGTGCGACAGGAGAGAGTGCGACGGGAGAGAGTGTGACGGGAGAGAGTGCGACAGGAGAGAGTGCGACAGGAGAGAGTGCGACAGGAGAGAGCGCGATGGGAGAGAGTGTGATGGGAGAGAGCGCGATGGGAGAGAGCGCGATGGGAGAGAGCGCGACAGGTGAGAGTGCGACAGGAGAGAGTGCGACAGGAGAGAGCGCGATGGGAGAGAGTGTGACGGGAGGGAGTGCGACAGGTGAGACTGCGACGGGAGAGTGCGCGACGGGAGAGAGCGCGATGGGAGAGAGCGTGATGGGAGAGAGTGCGACAGGTGAGAGTGCGACAGGAGTGAGTGTGACAGGAGAGAGCGCGATGGGAGAGAGTGTGACGGGAGAGAGTGCGACAGGTGAGAGTGCGATGGGAGAGAGTGTGACGGGAGAGAGTGCGACAGGTGAGAGTGCGACAGGAGAGAGCGCGATGGGAGAGAGCGCGATGGGAGAGAGCGCGATGGGAGAGAGTGTGATGGGAGAAAGTGCGACGGGAGCGAGTGCGACAGGAGAGAGTGCGATGGGAGAGAGTGCAACGGGAGAGAGTGCGATGCGAAAGAGTGCGACAGGTGAGAGTGCGACGGGAGAGAGTGCGACAGGAGAGAGTGCGATGCGAAAGAGTGCGACAGGTGAGAGTGCGACGGGAGAGAGTGCGACAGGAGAGAGTGCGATGCGAAAGAGTGCGACAGGTGAGAGTTCGACGGGAGAGAGTGTGACAGGAGAGAGTGCGACAGGTGAGAGTGCCATGGGAGAGAGTGTGACGGGAAAGAGTGCGATAGGTGAGAGTGCGACAGGAGAGAGTGCGACAGGTGAGAGTGCGACGGGAGAGAGTGTGACAGGAGAGAGTGCGATGCGAAAGAGTGCGACAGGTGAGAGTGCGACGGGAGAGAGTGCGACAGGAGAGAGTGCGATGCGAAAGAGTGCGACAGGTGAGAGTTCGACGGGAGAGAGTGTGACGGGAAAGAGTGCGATAGGTGAGAGTGCGACAGGAGAGAGTGCGACAGGTGAGAGTGCAACAGGAGAGAGTGCGACGGGAGAGAGTGCGATGGGAGAGAGTGTGACGGGAAAGAGTGCGATAGGTGAGAGTGCCATGGGAGAGAGTGTGACGGGAAAGAGTGCGATAGGTGAGAGTGCGACAGGAGAGAGTGCGACAGGTGAGAGTGCAACAGGAGAGAGTGCGACGGGAGAGAGTGCGATGGGAGAGAGTGCGACGGGAGAGAGTGCGACAGGAGAGAGTGCGACAGGAGAGTGTGCGACAGGAGAGAGTGCGACAGGAGAGAGTGTGATGGGAGAGAGTGTGACGGGAAAGAGTGCGATAGGTGAGAGTGCGACAGGAGAGAGTGCGACAGGTGAGAGTGCAACAGGAGAGAGTGCGACGGGAGAGAGTGCGATGGGAGAGAGTGCGACGGGAGAGAGTGCGACAGGAGAGAGTGCGACAGGAGAGTGTGCGACAGGAGAGAGTGCGACAGGAGAGAGTGTGATGGGAGAGAGTGCAACAGGAGAGAGTGCGACAGGAGAGAGTGCGACAGGAGAGAGTATGACGGGAGAGAGTGCGACAGGAGAGAGTGCAACAGGAGAGAGTGCGACGGGAGAGAGTGCGACGGGAGAGAGTGCGACGGGAGAGATTGCGACAGGAGAGAGTGCGACAGGAGAGAGTGTGACAGGAGAGAGTGTGATGCGAAAGAGTGCGACAGGTGAGAGTGCGATGGGAGAGAGTGTGACAGGAGAGAGTGCGATGCGAAAGAGTGCGACAGGTGAGAGTGCGACGGGAGAGAGTGCGACGGGAGAGTGTGCGACGGGAGAGAGTGCGACAGGAGAGAGTACGATGCGAAAGAGTGCGACAGGAGAGAGTGCGACAGGAGAGAGTGCGACAGGAGAGAGTGCGACGGGAGAGAGTGCGACGGGAGAGAGTGCGACAGGAGAGAGTGCGACAGGAGAGAGTGCGACGGGAGAGAGCGCGATGGGAGAGAGTGTGATGGGAGAGAGCGCGATGGGAGAGAGCGCGATGGGAGAGAGCGCGATGGGAGAGAGTGCGACGGGAGAGAGTGCGACGGGAGAGAGTGCGACAGGAGAGAGTGCGACAGGAGAGAGCGCGATGGGAGAGAGTGTGACGGGAGGGAGTGCGACAGGTGAGACTGCGACGGGAGAGAGCGCGACGGGAGAGAGCGCGATGGGAGAGAGCGTGATGGGAGAGAGTGCGACAGGTGAGAGTGCGACAGGAGTGAGTGTGACAGGAGAGAGCGCGATGGGAGAGAGTGTGACGGGAGAGAGTGCGACAGGTGAGAGTGCGACAGGAGAGAGCGCGATGGGAGAGAGCGCGATGGGAGAGAGCGCGATGGGAGAGAGTGTGATGGGAGAAAGTGCGACGGGAAAGAGTGCGACAGGTGAGAGTGCAACAGGAGAGAGTGCGACGGGAGAGAGTGCCATGGGAGAGAGTGCGACAGGTGAGAGTGCGACGGGAGAGAGTGTGACGGGAGAGAGTGCGACAGGTGAGAGTGTGACAGGAGAGAGCGCGATGGGAGACAGCGCGATGGGAGAGAGTGTGATGGGAGAAAGTGAGACGGGAGAGAGTGCGACAGATGAGAGTGCAACAGGAGAGAGTGCGACGGGAGAGAGTGCGATGGGAGAGAGTGCGACAGGAGAGAGTGCGATGCGAAAGAGTGCGACAGGTGAGAGTGCGACGGGAGAGAGTGTGACGGGAAAGAGTGCGACAAGAGAGAGTGCGATGCGAAAGAGTGCGACAGGTGAGACTGCGACAGGAGAGAGTGCGACGGGAGAGAGTGAGATGGGAGAGAGTGCGACAGGTGAGAGTGCGATGGGTGAGAGTGTGACGGGAGAGAGTGCGACAGGTGAGAGTGCGACAGGAGAGAGCGCGATGGTAGAGAGCGCGATGGGAGAGAGCGCGATGGGAGAGAGTGTGATGGGAGAAGGTGCGACGGGAGAGAGTGCGACAGGTGAGAGTGCAACAGGAGAGAGTGCGACGGGAGAGAGTGTGATGGGAGAAAGTGCGACAGGTGAGAGTGCGATGGGAGAGAGCGCGACGGGAGAGAGCGCGATGGGAGAGAGTGCGATGGGAGAGAGTGTGACGGGAGAGAGTGCGACAGGAGAGAGTGCGATGGGAGAGAGCGCGACGGGAGAGAGCGCGACGGGAGAGAGCGCGATGGGAGAGAGTGCGATGGGAGAGAGTGTGACGAGTGAGAGTGCGGCAGGTGAGAGTGTGACAGGAGAGAGTGCGATGGGAGAGAGTGCGACAGGTGAGAGTGCGACAGGTGAGAGTGCGACAGGTGAGAGTGCGATGGGAGAGAGTGCGATGGGAGAGAGTGCGACAGGTGAGAGTGCGATGGGAGAGAGTGCGACGGGAGAGAGTGCGACGGGAGAGAGTGCGACAGGAGAGAGTGCGACGGGAGAGAGTGCGATGGGAGAGAGTGCGACGGGAGAGAGTGCGACGGGAGTGAGTGCGATAGGAGAGCGTGCGACAGGAGAGAGGGTGACAGGAGAGAGTGCGATGGGAGAGAGTGCGATGGGAGAGAGTGTGATGGGAGAGAGTGCGACGGGAAAGAGTGCGACAGGTGAGAGTGCGACGGGAGAGAGTGCGACAGGTGAGAGTGCGACAGGAGAGAGTGTGACAGGAGAGAGTGCGATGCGAAAGAGTGCGACAGGTGAGAGTGCGATGGGAGAGAGTGCGACAGGAGAGAGTGCGATGCGAAAGAGTGCGACAGGTGAGAGTTCGACGGGAGAGAGTGTGACAGGAGAGAGTGCGACAGGTGAGAGTGCCATGGGAGAGAGTGTGACGGGAAAGAGTGCGATAGGTGAGAGTGCGACAGGAGAGAGTGCGACAGGTGAGAGTGCAACAGGAGAGAGTGCGACGGGAGAGAGTGCGATGGGAGAGAGTGCGACGGGAGAGAGTGCGACAGGAGAGAGTGCGACAGGAGAGTGTGCGACAGGAGAGAGTGCGACAGGAGAGAGTGTGATGGGAGAGAGTGCAACAGGAGAGAGTGCGACAGGAGAGAGTGCGACAGGAGAGAGTATGACGGGAGAGAGTGCGACAGGAGAGAGTGCAACAGGAGAGAGTGCGACGGGAGAGAGTGCGACGGGAGAGAGTGCGACGGGAGAGATTGCGACAGGAGAGAGTGCGACAGGAGAGAGTGTGACAGGAGAGAGTGCGATGCGAAAGAGTGCGACAGGTGAGAGTGCGATGGGAGAGAGTGTGACAGGAGAGAGTGCGATGCGAAAGAGTGCGACAGGTGAGAGAGCGACGGGAGAGAGTGCGACGGGAGAGAGTGCGACGGGAGAGAGTGCGACAGGAGAGAGTACGATGCGAAAGAGTGCGACAGGAGAGAGTGCGACAGGAGAGAGTGCGACAGGAGAGAGTGCGACGGGAGAGAGTGTGACGGGAGAGAGTGCGACAGGAGAGAGTGCGACAGGAGAGAGTGCGACAGGAGAGAGCGCGATGGGAGAGAGTGTGATGGGAGAGAGCGCGATGGGAGAGAGCGCGATGGGAGAGAGTGCGACGGGAGAGAGTGCGATGCGAAAGAGTGCGACAGGTGAGAGTGCAATGGGAGAGAGTGTGACAGGAGAGAGTGCGATGCGAAAGAGTGCGACAGGTGAGAGTGCGACGGGAGAGAGGGCGACGGGAGAGAGTGCGACGGGAGAGAGTGCGACAGGAGAGAGTGCGACGGGAGAGAGTGCGACAGGAGAGAGTACGATGCGAAAGAGTGCGACAGGAGAGAGTGCGACAGGAGAGAGTGCGACAGGAGAGAGTGCGACGGAAGAGAGTGTGACGGGAGAGAGTGCGACAGGAGAGAGTGCGACAGGAGAGAGTGCGACAGGAGAGAGCGCGACGGGAGAGAGTGTGATGGGAGAGAGCGCGATGGGAGAGAGCGCGATGGGAGAGAGCGCGATGGGAGAGAGTGCGACGGGAGAGAGTGCGACAGGTGAGAGTGCGACAGGAGAGAGTGCGACAGGAGAGAGCGCGATGGGAGAGAGTGTGACGGGAGGGAGTGCGACAGGTGAGACTGCGACGGGAGAGAGCGCGACGGGAGAGAGCGCGATGGGAGAGAGCGTGATGGGAGAGAGTGCGACAGGTGAGAGTGCGACAGGAGTGAGTGTGACAGGAGAGAGCGCGATGGGAGAGAGTGTGACGGGAGAGAGTGCGACAGGTGAGACTGCGACAGGAGAGAGCGCGATGGGAGAGAGCGCGATGGGAGAGAGCGCGATGGGAGAGAGTGTGATGGGAGAAAGAGAGACGGGAGCGAGTGCGACAGGAGAGAGTGCGATGGGAGAGAGTGCAACGGGAGAGAGTGCGATGCGAAAGAGTGCGACAGGTGAGAGTGCGACGGGAGAGAGTGTGACAGGAGAGAGTGCGATGCGAAGGAGTGCGACAGGTGAGAGTGCGACGGGAGAGAGTGCGACAGGAGAGAGTGCGATGCGAAAGAGTGCGACAGGTGAGAGTTCGACGGGAGAGAGTGTGACAGGAGAGAGTGCGACAGGTGAGAGTGCCATGGGAGAGAGTGTGACGGGAAAGAGTGCGATAGGTGAGAGTGCGACAGGAGAGAGTGCGACAGGTGAGAGTGCAACAGGAGAGAGTGCGACGGGAGAGAGTGCGATGGGAGAGAGTGCGACGGGAGAGAGTGCGACAGGAGAGAGTGCGACAGGAGAGTGTGCGACAGGAGAGAGTGCGACAGGAGAGAGTGTGATGGGAGAGAGTGCAACAGGAGAGAGTGCGACAGGAGAGAGTGCGACAGGAGAGAGTATGACGGGAGAGAGTGCGACAGGAGAGAGTGCAACAGGAGAGAGTGCGACGGGAGAGAGTGCGACAGGAGAGAGTGCAACAGGAGAGAGTGCGACGGGAGAGAGTGCGACGGGAGAGAGTGCGACGGGAGAGATTGCGACAGGAGAGAGTGCGACAGGAGAGAGTGTGACAGGAGAGAGTGCGATGCGAAAGAGTGCGACAGGTGAGAGTGCGATGGGAGAGAGTGTGACAGGAGAGAGTGCGATGCGAAAGAGTGCGACAGGTGAGAGTGCGACGGGAGAGAGTGCGACGGGAGAGAGTGCGACGGGAGAGAGTGCGACAGGAGAGAGTACGATGCGAAAGAGTGCGACAGGAGAGAGTGCGACAGGAGAGAGTGCGACAGGAGAGAGTGCGACGGGAGAGAGTGCGACGGGAGAGAGTGCGACAGGAGAGAGTGCGACAGGAGAGAGTGCGACAGGAGAGAGCGCGATGGGAGAGAGTGTGATGGGAGAGAGCGCGATGGGAGAGAGCGCGATGGGAGAGAGCGCGATGGGAGAGAGTGCGACGGGAGAGAGTGCGACGGGAGAGAGTGCGACAGGAGAGAGTGCGACAGGAGAGAGCGCGATGGGAGAGAGTGTGACGGGAGGGAGTGCGACAGGTGAGACTGCGACGGGAGAGAGCGCGACGGGAGAGAGCGCGATGGGAGAGAGCGTGATGGGAGAGAGTGCGACAGGTGAGAGTGCGACAGGAGTGAGTGTGACAGGAGAGAGCGCGATGGGAGAGAGTGTGACGGGAGAGAGTGCGACAGGTGAGAGTGCGACAGGAGAGAGCGCGACGGGAGAGAGCGCGATGGGAGAGAGCGCGATGGGAGAGAGTGTGATGGGAGAAAGTGCGACGGGAAAGAGTGCGACAGGTGAGAGTGCAACAGGAGAGAGTGCGACGGGAGAGAGTGCCATGGGAGAGAGTGCGACAGGTGAGAGTGCGACGGGAGAGAGTGTGACGGGAGAGAGTGCGACAGGTGAGAGTGTGACAGGAGAGAGCGCGATGGGAGACAGCGCGATGGGAGAGAGTGTGATGGGAGAATGTGAGACGGGAGAGAGTGCGACAGATGAGAGTGCAACAGGAGAGAGTGCGACGGGAGAGAGTGCGATGGGAGAGAGTGCGACAGGAGAGAGTGCGATGCGAAAGAGTGCGACAGGTGAGAGTGCGACGGGAGAGAGTGTGACGGGAAAGAGTGCGACAAGAGAGAGTGCGATGCGAAAGGGTGCGACAGGTGAGACTGCGACAGGAGAGAGTGCGACGGGAGAGAGTGAGATGGGAGAGAGTGCGACAGGTGAGAGTGCGATGGGTGAGAGTGTGACGGGAGAGAGTGCGACAGGTGAGAGTGCGACAGGAGAGAGCGCGATGGTAGAGAGCGCGATGGGAGAGAGCGCGATGGGAGAGAGTGTGATGGGAGAAGGTGCGACGGGAGAGAGTGCGACAGGTGAGAGTGCAACAGGAGAGAGTGCGACGGGAGAGAGTGTGATGGGAGAAAGTGCGACAGGTGAGAGTGCGACGGGAGAGAGTGCGATGGGAGAGAGTGCGACAGGAGAGAGTGCGATGCGTAAGAGTGCGACAGGTGAGAGTGCGACGGGAGAAAGTGTGACGGGAAAGAGTGCGACAGGAGAGAGTGCGATGCGAAAGAGTGCGACAGGTGAGAGTGCGACAGGAGAGAGTGCAACAGGAGAGAGTGCGACGGGAGAGAGTGCGATGGGTGAGAGTGCGACAGGAGAGAGTGCGACGGGAGAGAATGCGATGGGAGAGAGTGCGAAAGGTGAGTGTGCGACAGGAGAGAGTGCGACAGGTGAGAGTGCGACAGGAGAGTGCGACAGGAGAGAGTGCGACAGGTGAGAGTGCAACAGGAGAGAGTGCGACGGGAGAGAGTGCGATGGGAGAGAGTGCGACAGGAGAGAGTGCGATGCGAAAGAGTGCGACAGGTGAGAGTGCGACGGGAGAGAGTGTGACGGGAAAGAGTGCGACAAGAGAGAGTGCGATGCGAAAGAGTGCGACAGGTGAGAGTGCGACAGGAGAGAGTGCGACGGGAGAGAGTGAGATGGGAGAGAGTGTGACAGGTGAGAGTGCGATGGGAGAGAGTGTGACGGGAGAGAGTGCGACAGGTGAGAGTGCGACAGGAGAGAGCGCGATGGGAGAGAGCGCGATGGGAGAGAGCGCGATGGGAGAGAGTGTGATGGGAGAAGGTGCGACGGGAGAGAGTGCGACAGGTGAGAGTGCAACAGGAGAGAGTGCGACGGGAGAGAGTGTGATGGGAGAAAGTGCGACAGGTGAGAGTGCGACGGGAGAGAGTGCGATGGGAGAGAGTGCGACAGGAGAGAGTGCGATGCGTAAGAGTGCGACAGGTGAGAGTGCGACGGGAGAGAGTGTGACGGGAAAGAGTGCGACAGGAGAGAGTGCGATGCGAAAGAGTGCGACAGGTGAGAGTGCGACAGGAGAGAGTGCAACAGGAGAGAGTGCGACGGGAGAGAGTGCGATGGGTGAGAGTGCGACAGGAGAGAGTGCGACGGGAGAGAATGCGATGGGAGAGAGTGCGACAGGTGAGTGTGCGACAGGAGAGAGTGCGACAGGTGAGAGTGCAACAGGAAAGTGCGACAGGAGAGAGTGCGACAGGTGAGAGTGCGACAGGTGAGAGTGCGACAGGTGAGAGTGTGACGGGAGAGAGTGCGACGGGAGAGAGTGCGACGGGAGAGAATGCGACAGGTGAGAGTGCGACGGGAGAGAGTGCGACAGGAGAGAGTGCGATGCGAAAGAGTGCGACAGGTGAGAGTGCGACGGGAGAGTGTGTGACAGGAGAGAGTGCGACAGGTGAGAGTGCAACAGGAGAGAGTGCGACGGGAGAGAGTGCGATGGGAGAGAGTGCGACAGGTGAGAGTGCGACAGGAGAGAGTGCGACAGGTGAGAGTGCAACAGGAGAGAGTGCGACGGGAGAGAGTGCGATGGGAGAGAGTGCGACAGGAGAGAGTGCGACAGGAGAGAGTGCGATGGGAGAGAGTGCGACAGGAGAGAGAGCGACAGGAGAGAGTGCGATAGGTGAGAGTGCGATGGGAGAGAGTGCAACAGGAGAGATAGCGACAGGAGAGAGTGCAACAGGAGAGAGTGTGACGGGAGAGAGTGCGACAGGAGAGAGTGCGATGGGAGAGAGTGCGACAGGTGAGAGTGCGAGAGGAGAGAGTGCGATGCGAAAGAGTGCGACAGGTGAGAGTGCGACAGGAGAGAGCGCGATGGGAGAGAGTGGGATGGGAGAAAGTGCAACAGGAGAGAGTGCGACGGGAGAGAGTGTGACGGGAGAGAGTGCAACAGGAGAGAGTGCGAGAGGAGAGAGTGCGATGCGAAAGAGTGCGACAGGTGAGAGTGCGACAGGAGAGAGCGCGATGGGAGAGAGTGTGATGGGAGAAAGTGCAACAGGAGAGAGTGCGACGGGAGAGAGTGTGACGGGAAAGAGTGCGACAGGTGAGAGTGCGACGGGAGAGAGTGTGACGTGAAAGAGTGCGACAGGTGAGAGTGCGACAGGAGAGAGTGCGACAGGTGAGAGTGCCATGGAAGAGAGTGCGATGGGAGAGAGTGCGACGGGTGAGAGTGCGACAGGAGAGAGTGCGATGGGAGAGAGTGCGACGGGAGAGAGCGTGATGGGAGAGAGTGCGACAGGTGAGAGTGCGATGGGAGAGAGTGCGATGCGAAAGAGTGCGACAGGTGAGAGTGCGACAGGAGAGAGCGCGATGGGAGAGAGTGTGATGGGAGAGAGTGCAACAGGAGAGATAGCGACAGGAGAGAGTGCGACAGGAGAGAGTGTGACGGGAGAGAGTGCAACAGGAGAGAGTGCGACGGGAGAGAGTGTGACGGGAAAGAGTGCGACAGGAGAGAGTGCGATGCGAAAGAGTGCGACAGGTGAGAGTGCGACAGGAGAGAGGGCGATGGGAGAGAGTGTGATGGGAGAAAGTGCGACAGGAGAGAGTGCGACAGGAGAGAGTGCGATGGGAGAGAGTGCGACGGGAGAGAGTGTGACAGGAGAGAGTGCGACGGGAGAGAGTGCGACGGGAGAGAGTGCGATGGGAGAGAGAGCGACAGGAGAGAGTGCGACAGGAGAGTGTGCGACAGGAGAGAGTGCGACAGGGGAGAGTGCGATGGGAGAGAGTGCAACAGGAGAGAGTGCGACAGGAGAGAGTGCGACAGGAGAGAGTATGACGGGAGAGAGTGCGACAGGAGAGAGTGCGATGGGAGAGAGTGCAACAGGAGAGAGTGCGACAGGAGAGAGTGCGACAGGAGGGAGTGCGACGGGAGAGAGGGCGACGGGAGAGTGTGCGACGGGAGAGTGTGCGACGGGAGAGTGTGCGACAGGAGAGAGTGCGACGGGAGAGAGCGCGACGGGAGAGAGCGCGACGGGAGAGAGCGCGATGGGAGAGAGTGCGATGGGAGAGAATGCGACGGGTGAGAGAGCGACAGGAGAGAGTGCGATGGGAGAGAGTGCGACGGGAGAGAGCGTGATGGGAGAGAGTGCGACAGGTGAGAGTGCGATGGGAGAGAGTGCGATGGGAGAGAGTGCAACAGGAGAGAGTGCAACAGGAGAGAGTGCGACAGGAGAGAGTGCGACAGGTGAGAGTGCGATGGGAGAGAGTGCGACAGGTGAGAGTGCGACGGGAGAGAGTGCGACAGGTGAGAGTGCGACAGGAGAGAGTGCGATGGGAGAGAGTGCGACGGGAGAGAGTGCGACCGGAGAGAGTGCGATGGGAGAGAGTGCGACGGGAGAGAGTGCGACAGGAGAGAGTGCGACGGGAAAGAGTGCGATGGGAGAGAGTGTGACGGGAGAGAGTGCGACGGGAGAGAGTGCGACAGGTGAGAGTGCGACGGGAGAGAGTGCGACGGGAGAGAGTGCGACAGGAGAGAGTGCGATGCGAAAGAGTGCGACAGGAGAGAGTGCGACAGGAGAGAGTGCGACAGGAGAGAGTGCGACAGGAGAGAGTGCGACGGGAGAGAGTGTGATGGGAGAGAGTGTGATGGGAGAGAGTGCGATGGGAGAGGGCGCGATGGGAGAGAGCGCGATGGGAGAGAGTGTGACGGGAGAGAGTGCAACAGGTGAGAGTGCGACAGGAGAGAGTGCGACAGGAGAGAGCGCGACGGGAGAGAGTGTGACGGGAGAGAGTGCGAGAGGAGAGAGTGCGACAGGTGAGAGTGCGACGGGAGAGCGCGCGACGGGAGAGAGCGCGATGTGAGAGAGCGCGATGTGAGAGAGCGTGATGGGAGAGAGTGCGACAGGTGAGAATGCGACAGGAGTGAGTGTGACAGGAGAGAGCGCGATGGGAGAGAGTGAGACGGGAGAGAGTGCGACAGGAGAGAGCGCGATGGAAGAGAGCGCGATGGGAGAGAGTGTGATGGGAGAAAGTGCGACGGGAAAGAGTGCGACAGGTGAGAGTGCAACAGGAGAGAATGCGACGGAAGAGAGTGCGATGGGAGAGAGTGCGACAGGTGAGAGTGCGACGGGAGAGAGTGTGACGGGAGAGAGTGCGACAGGTGACAGTGTGACAGGAGAGAGCGCGATGGGAGAGAGCGTGATGGGAGAGAGCGCAATGGGAGAGAGTGTGATGGGAGAAAGTGCGATGGGAGAGAGTGCGACAGGTGAGAGTGCAACAGGAGAGAGTGCGACGGGAGAGAGTGCGATGGGAGAGAGTGCGACAGGAGAGAGTGCGACGGGAGAGAGTGTGACGGGAAAGAGTGCGACAGGAGAGAGTGCGATGCGAAAGAGTGCGACAGGTGAGAGTGCGAAGGGAGAGAGTGCGACGGGAGAGAGTGCGATGGGAGAGAGTGCGACAGGAGAGATTGCAACAGGAGAGAGTGCGACAGGAGAGAGCGCGACGGGAGAGAGTGTGATGGGAGAGAGTGTGATGGGAGAGAGCGCGATGGGAGAGAGCGCGATGGGAGAGAGCGCGATGGGAGAGAGTGTGACGGGAGAGAGTGCGACAGGTGAGAGTGCGACAGGAGAGAGTGCGACGGGAGAGAGCGCGATGGGAGAGAGTGTGACGGGAGAGAGTGCGACAGGTGAGATAGCGACGGGAGAGAGCGCGACGGGAGAGAGCACGATGGGAGAGAGCGTGACGGGAGAGAGTGCGACAGGTGAGAGTGCGACAGGAGAGAGCGCGATGGGAGAGAGCACGATGGGAGATAGTGTGACGGGAGAGAGTGCGACAGGAGAGATTGCAACAGGAGAGAGTGCGACAGGAGAGAGCGCGACGGGAGAGAGTGTGATGGGAGAGAGCGCGATGGGAGAGAGCGCGATGGGAGAGAGCGCGATGGGAGAGAGTGTGACGGGAGAGAGTGCGACAGGTGAGAGTGCGACAGGAGAGAGTGCGACGGGAGAGAGCGCGATGGGAGAGAGTGTGACGGGAGAGAGTGCGACAGGTGAGAGTGCGACGGGAGAGCGCGCGACGGGAGAGAGCGCGTTGTGAGAGAGCGCGATGTGAGAGAGCGTGATGGGAGAGAGTGCGACAGGTGAGAGTGCGACAGGAGTGAGTGTGACAGGAGAGAGCGCGATGGGAGAGAGTGTGACGGGAGAGAGTGCGACAGGAGAGAGCGCGATGGGAGAGAGTGCGACAGGAGTGAGTGTGACAGGAGAGAGCGCGATGGGAGAGAGTGTGACGGGAGAGAGTGCGACAGGTGAGAGTGCGACGGGAGAGAGCGCGATGGGAGAGAGCGCGATGGGAGAGAGTGTGATGGGAGAAAGTGCGACGGGAAAGAGTGCGACAGGTGAGAGTGCAACAGGAGAGAGTGCGACGGGAGAGAGTGCGATGGGAGAGAGTGCGACAGGTGAGAGTGCGACAGGTGAGAGTGCGACGGGAGAGAGTGTGACGGGAGAGAGTGCGACAGGTGAGAGTGCGATGGGAGAGAGCGCGATGGGAGAGAGCGCGATGGGAGAGAGTGTGATGGGAGAAAGTGCGACGGGAGAGAGTGCGACAGGTGAGAGTGCGACGGGAGAGAGTGCGATGGGAGAGAGTGCAACAGGAGAGAGTGCGACGGAAGAGAGTGTGACGGGAAAGAGTGCGACAGGAGAGAGTGCGATGCGAACGAGTGCGACAGGTGAGAGTGCGACAGGAGAGAGTGCGACGGGAGAGAGTGCGACGGGAGAGAGTGCGACGGGAGAGAGTGCGACAGGAGAGAGTGCGACAGGAGAGAGTGCGACAGGAGAGAGTGCGACAGGAGAGAGTGCAACAGGAGAGAGTGCGACGGGAGAGAGTGCGACGGGAGAGAGTGCGACAGGAGAGAGTGCGATGCGAAAGAGTGCGACAGGTGAGAGTGCGACAGGAGAGAGTGCGACGGGAGAGAGTGTGACGGGAAAGAGTGCGACAGGTGAGAGTGCGACGGGAGAGAGTGTGACGTGAAAGAGTGCGACAGGTGAGAGTGCGACAGGAGAGAGTGCGACAGGTGAGAGTGCCATGGAAGAGGGTGCGATGGGAGAGAGTGCGACCGGTGAGAGTGCGACAGGAGAGAGTGCGATGGGAGAGAGTGCGACGGGAGAGAGCGTGATGGGAGAGAGTGCGACAGGTGAAAGTGCGATGGGAGAGAGTGCGATGGGAGAGAGTGCAACAGGAGAGAGTGCGACAGGAGAGAGTGCGACGGGAGAGAGTGCAACAGGAGAGAGTACGACAGGAGAGAGTGCGATGGGAGAGAGTGCGACGGGAGAGAGTGCGACAGGAGAGAGTGCGAAAGGAGAGAGTGCGACAGGAGAGAGTGTGACAGGAGAGAGTGCGATGGGAGAGAGTGCGATGGGAGAGATTGTGACGGGAGAGAGTGCGACGGGAAGGAGTGCGACAGGTGAGAGTGCGACGGGAGAGAGTGCGACGGGAGAGAGTGCGACCGGAGAGAGTGCGATGGGAGAGAGTGCGACGGGAGAGAGTGCGACAGGAGAGAGTGCGACAGGCGAGAGTGCGACGGGAGAGAGTGCGACAGGAGAGAGTGCGACAGGCGAGAGTGCGACGGGAGAGAGTGCGACGGGAAAGAGTGCAATGGGAGAGAGTGTGACGGGAGAGAGTGTGACGGGAGAGAGTGCGACGGGAGAGAGTGCGACGGGAGAGAGTGCGACAGGCGAGAGTGCGACGGGAGAGAGTGCGAAGGGAGAGAGTGCGACAGGAGAGAGTGCGATGCGAAAGAGTGTGACAGGAGGGAGTGCAACAGGAGAGAGTGCGACAGGAGAGAGTGCGACGGGAGAAAGTGCGACAGGAGAGAGTGCGACAGGAGAGAGTGCAACAGGAGAGAGTGCAACAGGAGAGAGCGCGACGGGAGAGAGTGTGATGGGAGAGAGCGCGATGGGAGAGAGCGCGATGGGAGAGAGCGCGATGGGAGAGAGTGTGATGGGAGAGAGTGCGACAGGTGAGAGTGCGACAGGAGAGAGTGCGATGGGAGAGAGTGCGATGGGAGAGATTGTGACGGGAGAGAGTGCGACGGGAAAGAGTGCGACAGGTGAGAGTGCGACGGGAGACAGTGCGACAGGTGTGAGTGCGACAGGAGAGAGTGCGATGGGAGAGAGTGCGACAGGAGAGAGTGCGACGGGAGAGAGTGTGACGGGAAAGAGTGCGACAGGAGAGAGTGCGATGCGAAAGAGTGCGACAGGTGAGAGTGCGACAGGAGAGAGTGCGACGGGAGAGAGTGCGATGGGAGAGAGTGCGACAGGCGAGATTGCAACAGGAGAGAGTGCGACAGGAGAGAGCGCGACGGGAGAGAGTGTGATGGGAGAGAGTGTGATGGGAGAGTGCGCGATGGGAGAGAGCGCGATGGGAGAGAGCGCGATGGGAGAGAGTGTGACGGGAGAGAGTGCGACAGGTGAGAGTGCGACAGGAGAGAGTGCGACGGGAGAGAGCGCGATGGGAGAGAGTGTGACGGGAGAGAGTGCGACAGGTGAGATTGCGACGGGAGAGAGCGCGACGGGAGAGAGCACGATGGGAGAGAGCGTGACGGGAGAGAGTGCGACAGGTGAGAGTGCGAAAGGAGAGAGCGCGATGGGAGATAGTGTGACGGGAGAGAGTGCGACAGGAGAGATTGCAACAGGAGAGAGTGCGACAGGAGAGAGCGCGACGGGAGAGAGTGTGATGGGAGAGAGCGCGATGGGAGAGAGCGCGATGGGAGAGAGCGCGATGGGAGAGAGTGTGACGGGAGAGAGTGCGACAGGTGAGAGTGCGACAGGAGAGAGTGCGACAGGTGAGAGTGCGACGGGAGAGAGCGCGATGGGAGAGAGCGCGATGGGAGAGAGTGTGATGGGAGAAAGTGCGACGGGAAAGAGTGCGACAGGTGAGAGTGCAACAGGAGAGAGTGCAACGGGAGAGAGTGCGATGGGAGAGAGTGCGACAGGTGAGAGTGCGACAGGTGAGAGTGCGACGGGAGAGAGTGTGACGGGAGAGAGTGCGACAGGTGAGAGTGCGATGGGAGAGAGCGCGATGGGAGAGAGCGCGATGGGAGAGAGTGTGATGGGAGAAAGTGCGACGGGAGAGAGTGCGACAGGTGAGAGTGCGACGGGAGAGAGTGCGATGGGAGAGAGTGCAACAGGAGAGAGTGCGACGGGAGAGAGTGTGACGGGAAAGAGTGCGACAGGAGAGAGTGCGATGCGAACGAGTGCGACAGGTGAGAGTGCGACAGGAGAGAGTGCGACGGGAGAGAGTGCGACGGGAGAGAGTGCGACAGGAGAGAGTGCGACAGGAGAGAGTGCGACAGGAGAGAGTGCGACAGGAGAGAGTGCGACGGGAGAGAGTGCGACGGGAGAGAGTGCGATGCGAAAGAGTGCGACAGGTGAGAGTGCGACAGGAGAGAGTGCGACGGGAGAGAGTGTGACGGGAAAGAGTGCGACAGGTGAGAGTGCGACGGGAGAGAGTGCGACAGGTGAGAGTGCCATGGAAGAGAGTGCGATGGGAGAGAGTGCGACGGGTGAGAGTGCGACAGGAGAGAGTGCGATGGGAGAGAGTGCGACGGGAGAGAGCGTGATGGGAGAGAGTGCGACAGGTGAGAGTGCGATGGGAGAGAGTGCGATGGGAGAGAGTGCAACAGGAGAGAGTGCGACAGGAGAGAGTGCGATGGGAGAGAGTGCGATGGGAGAGAGTGCGACAGGTGAGAGTGCGATGGGAGAGAGTGCGACGGGAGAGAGTGCAACAGGAGAGAGTACGACAGGAGAGAGTGCGATGGGAGAGAGTGCGACGGGAGAGAGTGCGATGGGAGAGAATGCGAAAGGAGAGAGTGCGACAGGAGAGAGTGTGACAGGAGAGAGTGCGATGGGAGAGAGTGCGATGGGAGAGATTGTGACGAGAGAGAGTGCGACGGGAAGGAGTGCGACAGGTGAGAGTGCGACGGGAGACAGTGCGACAGGTGTGAGTGCGACAGGAGAGAGTGCGATGGGAGAGAGTGCGACGGGAGAGAGTGCGACAGGAGAGAGTGCGACGGGAAAGAGTGCAATGGGAGAGAGTGTGACGGGAGAGAGTGTGACGGGAGAGAGTGCGACGGGAGAGAGTGCGACAGGCGAGAGAGCGACGGGAGAGAGTGCGACGGGAGAGAGTGCGACAGGAGAGAGTGCGATGCGAAAGAGTGCGACAGGAGGGAGTGCAACAGGAGAGAGTGCGACAGGAGAGAGTGCGACGGGGGAGAGTGCGACAGGAGAGAGTGCGACAGGAGAGAGTGCGACAGGAGAGAGTGCAACAGGAGAGAGTGCAACAGGAGAGAGCGCGACGGGAGAGAGTGTGATGGGAGAGAGCGCGATGGGAGAGAGCGCGATGGGAGAGAGCGCGATGGGAGAGAGTGTGACGGGAGAGAGTGCGACAGGTGAGAGTGCGACAGGAGAGAGTGCGATGGGAGAGAGTGCGATGGGAGAGATTGTGACGGGAGAGAGTGCGACGGGAAAGAGTGCGACAGGTGAGAGTGCGACGGGAGACAGTGCGACAGGTGTGAGTGCGACAGGAGAGAGTGCGATGGGAGAGAGTGCGACGGGAGAGAGTGCGACCGGAGAGAGTGCGATGGGAGAGAGTGCGACGGGAGAGAGTGCGACAGGAGAGAGTGCGACGGGAAAGAGTGCAATGGGAGAGAGTGTGACGGGAGAGAGTGTGACGGGAGAGAGTGCGACGGGAGAGAGTGCGACAGGCGAGAGTGCGACGGGAGAGAGTGCGACGGGAGAGAGTGCGACAGGAGAGAGTGCGATGCGAAAGAGTGCGACAGGAGGGAGTGCTACAGGAGAGAGTGCGACAGGAGAGAGTGCGACGGGTGAGAGTGCGACGGGAGAGAGTGCGACAGGAGAGAGTGCGACAGGAGAGAGTGCGACAGGAGAGAGTGCAACAGGAGAGAGTGCAACAGGAGAGAGCGCGACGGGAGAGAGTGTGATGGGAGAGAGCGCGATGGGAGAGAGCGCGATGGGAGAGAGCGCGATGGGAGAGAGTGTGACGGGAGAGAGTGCGACAGGTGAGAGTGCGACAGGAGAGAGTGCGACAGGAGAGAGCGCGATGGGAGAGAGTGTGACGGGAGAGAGTGCGACAGGTGTGATTGCGACGGGAGAGAGCGCGACGGGAGAGAGCACGATGGGAGAGAGCGTGACGGGAGAGAGTGCGACAGGTGAGAGTGCGACAGGAGTGAGTGTGACAGGAGAGAGCGCGATGGGAGAGAGTGTGACGGGAGAGAGTGCGACAGGTGAGAGTGCGACGGGAGAGAGCGCGATGGGAGAGAGCGCGATGGGAGAGAGTGTGATGGGAGAAAGTGCGACGGGAAAGAGTGCGACAGGTGAGAGTGCAACAGGAGAGAGTGCAACGGGAGAGAGTGCGATGGGAGAGAGTGCGACAGGTGAGAGTGCGACAGGTGAGAGTGCGACGGGAGAGAGTGTGACGGGAGAGAGTGCGACAGGTGAGAGTGCGATGGGAGAGAGCGCCATGGGAGAGAGCGCGATGGGAGAGAGTGTGATGGGATAAAGTGCGACGGGAGAGAGTGCGACAGGTGAGAGTGCGACGGGAGAGAGTGCGATGGGAGAGAGTGCAACAGGAGAGAGTGCGACGGGAGAGAGTGTGACGGGAAAGAGTGCGACAGGAGAGAGTGCGATGCGAACGAGTGCGACAGGTGAGAGTGCGACAGGAGAGAGTGCGACGGGAGAGAGTGCGACGGGAGAGAGTGCGACGGGAGAGAGTGCGACAGGAGAGAGTGCGACAGGAGAGAGTGCGACAGGAGAGAGTGCGACAGGAGAGAGTGCGACGGGAGAGAGTGCGACGGGAGAGAGTGCGATGCGAAAGAGTGCGACAGGAGAGAGTGCGACGGGAGAGAGTGTGACGGGAAAGAGTGCGACAGGTGAGAGTGCGACGGGAGAGAGTGCGACAGGTGAGAGTGCCATGGAAGAGAGTGCGATGGGAGAGAGTGCGACGGGTGAGAGTGCGACAGGAGAGAGTGCGATGGGAGAGAGTGCGACGGGAGAGAGCGTGATGGGAGAGAGTGCGACAGGTGAGAGTGCGATGGGAGAGAGTGCGATGGGAGAGAGTGCAACAGGAGAGAGTGCGACAGGAGAGAGTGCGATGGGAGAGAGTGCGACGGGAGAGAGTGCGACGGGAGACAGTGCGACAGGTGTGAGTGCGACAGGAGAGAGTGCGATGGGAGAGAGTGCGACGGGAGAGAGTGCGACAGGAGAGAGTGCGACGGGAAAGAGTGCAATGGGAGAGAGTGTGACGGGAGAGAGTGTGACGGGAGAGAGGGCGACGGGAGAGAGTGCGACAGGCGAGAGAGCGACGGGAGAGAGTGCGACGGGAGAGAGTGCGACAGGAGAGAGTGCGATGCGAAAGAGTGCGACAGGAGGGAGTGCAACAGGAGAGAGTGCGACAGGAGAGAGTGCGACGGGAGAGAGTGCGACAGGAGAGAGTGCGACAGGAGAGAGTGCGACAGGAGAGAGTGCAACAGGAGAGAGTGCAACAGGAGAGAGCGCGACGGGAGAGAGTGTGATGGGAGAGAGCGCGATGGGAGAGAGCGCGATGGGAGAGAGCGCGATGGGAGAGAGTGTGACGGGAGAGAGTGCGACAGGTGAGAGTGCGACAGGTGAGAGTGCGACAGGAGAGAGTGCGATGGGAGAGAGTGCGATGGGAGAGATTGTGACGGGAGAGAGTGCGACGGGAAAGAGTGCGACAGGTGAGAGTGCGACGGGAGACAGTGCGACAGGTGTGAGTGCGACAGGAGAGAGTGCGATGGGAGAGAGTGCGACGGGAGAGAGTGCGACCGGAGAGAGTGCGATGGGAGAGAGTGCGACGGGAGAGAGTGCGACAGGAGAGAGTGCGACGGGAAAGAGTGCAATGGGAGAGAGTGTGACGGGAGAGAGTGTGACGGGAGAGAGTGCGACGGGAGAGAGTGCGACAGGCGAGAGTGCGACGGGAGAGAGTGCGACGGGAGAGAGTGCGACAGGAGAGAGTGCGATGCGAAAGAGTGCGACAGTAGGGAGTGCTACAGGAGAGAGTGCGACAGGAGAGAGTGCGACGGGAGAGAGTGCGACGGGAGAGATTGCGACAGGAGAGAGTGCGACAGGAGAGAGCGCGACGGGAGAGAGTGTGATGGGAGAGAGCGCGATGGGAGAGAGCGCGATGGGAGAGAGCGCGATGGGAGAGAGTGTGACGGGAGAGAGTGCGACAGGTGAGAGTGCGACAGGAGAGAGTGCGACAGGAGAGAGCGCGATGGGAGAGAGTGTGACGGGAGAGAGTGCGACAGGTGTGATTGCGACGGGAGAGAGCGCGACGGGAGAGAGCACGATGGGAGAGAGCGTGACGGGAGAGAGTGCGACAGGTGAGAGTGCGACAGGAGTGAGTGTGACAGGAGAGAGCGCGATGGGAGAGAGTGTGACGGGAGAGAGTGCGACAGGTGAGAGTGCGACGGGAGAGAGCGCGATGGGAGAGAGCGCGATGGGAGAGAGTGTGATGGGAGAAAGTGCGACGGGAAAGAGTGCGACAGGTGAGAGTGCAACAGGAGAGAGTGCAACGGGAGAGAGTGCGATGGGAGAGAGTGCGACAGGTGAGAGTGCGACAGGTGAGAGTGCGACGGGAGAGAGTGTGACGGGAGAGAGTGCGACAGGTGAGAGTGCGATGGGAGAGAGCGCGATGGGAGAGAGCGCGATGGGAGAGAGTGTGATGGGAGAAAGTGCGACGGGAGAGAGTGCGACAGGTGAGAGTGCGACGGGAGAGAGTGCGATGGGAGAGAGTGCAACAGGAGAGAGTGCGACGGGAGAGAGTGTGACGGGAAAGAGTGCGACAGGAGAGAGTGCGATGCGAACGAGTGCGACAGGTGAGAGTGCGACAGGAGAGAGTGCGACGGGAGAGAGTGCGACGGGAGAGAGTGCGACGGGAGAGAGTGCGACAGGAGAGAGTGCGACAGGAGAGAGTGCGACAGGAGAGAGTGCGACAGGAGAGAGTGCGACGGGAGAGAGTGCGACGGGAGAGAGTGCGATGCGAAAGAGTGCGACAGGTGAGAGTGCGACAGGAGAGAGTGCGACGGGAGAGAGTGTGACGGGAAAGAGTGCGACAGGTGAGAGTGCGACGGGAGAGAGTGCGACAGGTGAGAGTGCCATGGAAGAGAGTGCGATGGGAGAGAGTGCGACGGGTGAGAGTGCGACAGGAGAGAGTGCGATGGGAGAGAGTGCGACGGGAGAGAGCGTGATGGGAGAGAGTGCGACAGGTGAGAGTGCGATGGGAGAGAGTGCGATGGGAGAGAGTGCAACAGGAGAGAGTGCGACAGGAGAGAGTGCGATGGGAGAGAGTGCGATGGGAGAGAGTGCGACAGGTGAGAGTGCGATGGGAGAGAGTGCAACAGGAGAGAGTACGACAGGAGAGAGTGCGATGGGAGAGAGTGCGACGGGAGAGAGTGCGATGGGAGAGAGTGCGAAAGGAGAGAGTGCGACAGGAGAGAGTGTGACAGGAGAGAGTGCGATGGGAGAGAGTGCGATGGGAGAGATTGTGACGAGAGAGAGTGCGACGGGAAGGAGTGCGACAGGTGAGAGTGCGACGGGAGACAGTGCGACAGGTGTGAGTGCGACAGGAGAGAGTGCGATGGGAGAGAGTGCGACGGGAGAGAGTGCGACAGGAGAGAGTGCGACGGGAAAGAGTGCAATGGGAGAGAGTGTGACGGGAGAGAGTGTGACGGGAGAGAGTGCGACGGGAGAGAGTGCGACAGGCGAGAGAGCGACGGGAGAGAGTGCGACGGGAGAGAGTGCGACAGGAGAGAGTGCGATGCGAAAGAGTGCGACAGGAGGGAGTGCAACAGGAGAGAGTGCGACAGGAGAGAGTGCGACGGGAGAGAGTGCGACAGGAGAGAGTGCGACAGGAGAGAGTGCGACAGGAGAGAGTGCAACAGGAGAGAGTGCAACAGGAGAGAGCGCGACGGGAGAGAGTGTGATGGGAGAGAGCGCGATGGGAGAGAGCGCGATGGGAGAGAGCGCGATGGGAGAGAGTGTGACGGGAGAGAGTGCGACAGGTGAGAGTGCGACAGGAGAGAGTGCGATGGGAGAGAGTGCGATGGGAGAGATTGTGACGGGAGAGAGTGCGACGGGAAAGAGTGCGACAGGTGAGAGTGCGACGGGAGACAGTGCGACAGGTGTGAGTGCGACAGGAGAGAGTGCGATGGGAGAGAGTGCGACGGGAGAGAGTGCGACCGGAGAGAGTGCGATGGGAGAGAGTGCGACGGGAGAGAGTGCGACAGGAGAGAGTGCGACGGGAAAGAGTGCAATGGGAGAGAGTGTGACGGGAGAGAGTGTGACGGGAGAGAGTGCGACGGGAGAGAGTGCGACAGGCGAGAGTGCGACGGGAGAGAGTGCGACGGGAGAGAGTGCGACAGGAGAGAGTGCGATGCGAAAGAGTGCGACAGGAGGGAGTGCTACAGGAGAGAGTGCGACAGGAGAGAGTGCGACGGGAGAGAGTGCGACGGGAGAGAGTGCGACAGGAGAGAGTGCGACAGGAGAGAGTGCGACAGGAGAGAGTGCAACAGGAGAGAGTGCAACAGGAGAGAGCGCGACGGGAGAGAGTGTGATGGGAGAGAGCGCGATGGGAGAGAGCGCGATGGGAGAGAGCGCGATGGGAGAGAGTGCGACGGGAGAGAGTGCGACAGGTGAGAGTGCGACAGGAGAGAGTGCGACAGGAGAGAGCGCGATGGGAGAGAGTGTGACGGGAGAGAGTGCGACAGGTGTGATTGCGACGGGAGAGAGCGCGACGGGAGAGAGCACGATGGGAGAGAGCGTGACGGGAGAGAGTGCGACAGGTGAGAGTGCGACAGGAGTGAGTGTGCCAGGAGAGAGCGCGATGGGAGAGAGTGTGACGGGAGAGAGTGCGACAGGTGAGAGTGCGACAGGAGAGAGCGCGATGGGAGAGAGCACGATGGAAGAGAGTGTGATGGGAGAAAGTGCGACGGGAAAGAGTGCGACAGGTGAGAGTGCAACAGGAGAGAGTGCGACGGGAGAGAGTGCGATGGGAGAGAGTGCGACAGGTGAGAGTGCGACGGGAGAGAGTGCGACGGGAGAGAGTGCGACAGGTGAGAGTGTGACAGGAGAGAGCGCGATGGGAGAGAGCGCGATGGGAGAGAGCGCGATGGGAGAGAGTGTGATGGGAGAAAGTGCGACGGGAGAGAGTGCGACAGGTGAGAGTGCGACGGGAGAGAGTGCGATGGGAGAGTGTGCGACAGGAAAGAGTGCGACGGGAGAGAGTGTGACGGGAAAGAGTGCGACAGGAGAGAGTGCGATGCGAAAGAGTGCGACAGGTGGGAGTGCGACAGGAGAGAGTGCGACGGGAGAGAGTGCAACAGGAGAGAGTGCGACAGGAGAGAGTGCGACGGGAGAGAGTGCGACAGGAGAGAGTGCGACAGGAGAGAGTGCGACAGGAGAGAGTGCAACAGGAGAGAGTGCGACAGGAGAGAGCGCGACGGGAGAGAGTGTGATGGGAGAGAGCGCGATGGGAGAGAGCGCGATGGGAGAGAGCGCGATGGGAGAGAGTGTGACGGGAGAGAGTGCGACAGGTGAGAGTGCGACAGGAGAGAGTGCGACAGGAGAGAGCGCGATGGGAGAGAGTGTGACGGGAGAGAGTGCGACAGGTGAGATTGCGACGGGAGAGAGCGCGACGGGAGAGAGCACGATGGGAGGGAGCGTGACGGGAGAGAGTGTGACAGGTGAGAGTGCGACAGGAGTGAGTGTGACAGGAGAGAGCGCGATGGGAGAGAGTGTGACGTGAGAGAGTGCGACAGGTGAGAGTGCGACAGGAGAGAGCGCGATGGGAGAGAGCGCGATGGGAGAGAGTGTGATGGGAGAAAGTGCGACGGGAAAGAGTGCGACAGGTGAGAGTGCAACAGGAGAGAGTGCGACGGGAGAGAGTGCGACGGGAGAGAGTGCGACAGGTGAGAGTGCGACGGGAGAGAGTGTGACGGGAGAGAGTGCGACAGGTGAGAGTGTGACAGGAGAGAGCGCGATGGGAGAGAGCGCGATGGGAGAGAGCGCGATGGGAGAGAGTGTGATGGGAGAAAGTGCGACGGGAGAGAGTGCGACAGGTGAGAGTGCGACGGGAGAGAGTGCGATGGGAGAGAGTGCGACAGGAGAGAGTGCGACGGGAGAGAGTGCGACAGGAGAGAGTGCGACAGGAGAGAGTGCGACAGGAGAGAGCGCGACGGGAGAGAGTGTGATGGGAGAGAGCGCGACGGGAGAGAGTGCGACAGGAGAGAGTGCGACAGGAGAGAGTGCGACAGGAGAGAGTGCGACAGGAGAGAGCGCGATGCGAGAGAGTGTGACGGGAGAGAGTGCGACGGGAGAGAGTGCGACAGGTGAGAGTGCGATGGGAGAGAGTGCGACAGGAGAGAGCGCGATGGGAGACAGTGTGACGGGAGAGAGTGCGACGGGAGAGAGTGCGACAGGTGAGAGTGCGACGGGAGAGAGTGCGACGGGAGAGAGTGCGACAGGAGAGAGTGCGACGGGAGAGAGCGCGATGGGAGAGAGTGTGACGGGAGAGAGTGCGACGGGAGAGAGTGCGACAGGAGAGAGTGCGACGGGAGAGAGTGCGACGGGAGAGAGCGCGACGGGAGAGAGTGCGACAGGTGAGAGTGCGATGGGAGAGAGTGCGACGGGAGAGAGTGCAACAGGAGAGAGTACGACAGGAGAGAGTGCGATGGGAGAGAGTGCGACGGGAGAGAGTGCGATGGGAGAGAGTGCGACAGGAGAGAGTGCGACAGGAGAGAGTGTGACAGGAGAGAGTGCGATGGGAGAGAGTGCGATGGGAGAGATTGTGACGGGAGAGAGTGCGACGGGAAAGAGTGCGACAGGTGAGAGTGCGACGGGAGAGAGTGCGACAGGTGTGAGTGCGACAGGAGAGAGTGCGATGGGAGAGAGTGCGGCAGAAGAGAGTGCGACCGGAGAGAGTGCGATGGGAGAGAGTGCGACGGGAGAGAGTGCGACAGGAGAGAGTGCGACGGGAAAGAGTGCAATGGGAGAGAGTGTGACGGGAGAGATTGCGACGGGAGAGAGTGCGACAGGCGAGTGTGCGACGGGAGAGAGTGCGACGGGAGAGAGTGCGACAGGAGAGAGTGCGATGCGAAAGAGTGCGACAGGAGGGAGTGCATCAGGAGAGAGTGCGACAGGAGAGAGTGCGACGGGAGAGAGTGCGACAGGAGAGAGTGCGACAGGAGAGAGTGCAACAGGAGAGAGTGCAACAGGAGAGAGCGCGACGGGAGAGAGTGTGATGGGAGAGAGCGCGATGGGAGAGAGCGCGATGGGAGAGAGCGCGATGGGAGAGAGCGCGATGGGAGAGAGTGTGACGGGAGAGAGTGCGACAGGTGAGAGTGCGACAGGAGAGAGTGCGACAGGAGAGAGCGCGACGGGAGAGAGTGTGACGGGAGAGAGTGCGACAGGTGTGATTGCGACGGGAGAGAGCGCGACGGGAGAGAGCACGATGGGAGAGAGCGTGACGGGAGAGAGTGCGACAGGTGAGAGTGCGACAGGAGTGAGTGTGACAGGAGAGAGTGTGATGGGAGAAAGTGCGACGGGAAAGAGTGCGACAGGTGAGAGTGCAACAGGAGAGAGTGCGACGGGAGAGAGTGCGATGGGAGAGAGTGCGATGGGAGAGAGTGCGACAGGTGAGAGTGCGACGGGAGAGAGTGTGACGGGAGAGAGTGCGACAGGTGAGAGTGTGACAGGAGAGAGCGCGATGGGAGAGAGCGCGATGGGAGAGAGCGCGATGGGAGAGAGTGTGATGGGAGAAAGTGCGACGGGAGAGAGTGCGACAGGTGAGAGTGCGACGGGAGAGAGTGTGACGGGAAAGAGTGCGACAGGAGAGAGTGCGATGCGAAAGAGTGCGACAGGAGAGAGTGCGACAGGAGAGAGTGCGACAGGAGAGAGTGCGACGGGAGAGAGTGCAACAGGAGAGAGTGCGACAGGAGAGAGTGCGACGGGAGAGAGTGCGACAGGTGAGAGTGCGACAGGAGAGAGTGCGACAGGAGAGAGCGCGATGGGAGAGAGTGTGACGGGAGAGAGTGCGACAGGTGAGAGTGCGACAGGAGAGAGTGCGACAGGAGAGAGCGCGATGGGAGAGAGTGTGACGGGAGAGAGTGCGACAGGTGAGATTGCGACGGCAGAGAGCGCGACGGGAGAGAGCACGATGGGAGAGAGCGTGACGGGAGAGAGTGCGACAGGTGAGAGTGCGACAGGAGTGAGTGTGACAGGAGAGAGCGCGATGGGAGAGAGTGTGACGGGAGAGAGTGCGACAGGTGAGAGTGCGACAGGAGAGAGCGCGATGGGAGAGAGCGCGATGGGAGAGAGCGCGATGGGAGAGAGTGTGATGGGAGAAAGTGCGACGGGAGAGAGTGCGACAGGTGAGAGTGCGACGGGAGAGAGTGCGATGGGAGAGAGTGCGACAGGAGAGAGTGCGACGGGAGAGAGTGCGACAGGAGAGAGTGCGACAGGAGAGAGTGCGACAGGAGAGAGCGCGACGGGAGAGAGTGTGATGGGAGAGAGCGCGACGGGAGAGAGTGCGACAGGAGAGAGTGCGACAGGAGAGAGTGCGACAGGAGAGAGCGCGATGCGAGAGAGTGTGACGGGAGAGAGTGCGACGGGAGAGAGTGCGACAGGTGAGAGTGCGACGGGAGAGAGTGCGACAGGAGAGAGCGCGATGGGAGACAGTGTGACGGGAGAGAGTGCGACGGGAGAGAGTGCGACAGGTGAGAGTGCGACGGGAGAGAGTGCGACGGGAGAGAGTGCGACAGGAGAGAGTGCGACGGGAGAGAGCGCGATGGGAGAGAGTGTGACGGGAGAGAGTGCGACGGGAGAGAGTGCGACAGGAGAGAGTGCGACGGGAGAGAGTGCGACGGGAGAGAGCGCGACGGGAGAGAGTGCGACAGGTGAGAGTGCGATGGGAGAGAGTGCGACGGGAGAGAGTGCAACAGGAGAGAGTACGACAGGAGAGAGTGCGATGGGAGAGAGTGCGACGGGAGAGAGTGCGATGGGAGAGAGTGCGACAGGAGAGAGTGCGACAGGAGAGAGTGTGACAGGAGAGAGTGCGATGGGAGAGAGTGCGATGGGAGAGATTGTGACGGGAGAGAGTGCGACGGGAAAGAGTGCGACAGGTGAGAGTGCGACGGGAGAGAGTGCGACAGGTGTGAGTGCGACAGGAGAGAGTGCGATGGGAGAGAGTGCGGCAGAAGAGAGTGCGACCGGAGAGAGTGCGATGGGAGAGAGTGCGACGGGAGAGAGTGCGACAGGAGAGAGTGCGACGGGAAAGAGTGCAATGGGAGAGAGTGTGACGGGAGAGATTGCGACGGGAGAGAGTGCGACAGGCGAGTGTGCGACGGGAGAGAGTGCGACGGGAGAGAGTGCGACAGGAGAGAGTGCGATGCGAAAGAGTGCGACAGGAGGGAGTGCATCAGGAGAGAGTGCGACAGGAGAGAGTGCGACGGGAGAGAGTGCGACAGGAGAGAGTGCGACAGGAGAGAGTGCAACAGGAGAGAGTGCAACAGGAGAGAGCGCGACGGGAGAGAGTGTGATGGGAGAGAGCGCGATGGGAGAGAGCGCGATGGGAGAGAGCGCGATGGGAGAGAGCGCGATGGGAGAGAGTGTGACGGGAGAGAGTGCGACAGGTGAGAGTGCGACAGGAGAGAGTGCGACAGGAGAGAGCGCGACGGGAGAGAGTGTGACGGGAGAGAGTGCGACAGGTGTGATTGCGACGGGAGAGAGCGCGACGGGAGAGAGCACGATGGGAGAGAGCGTGACGGGAGAGAGTGCGACAGGTGAGAGTGCGACAGGAGTGAGTGTGACAGGAGAGAGTGTGATGGGAGAAAGTGCGACGGGAAAGAGTGCGACAGGTGAGAGTGCAACAGGAGAGAGTGCGACGGGAGAGAGTGCGATGGGAGAGAGTGCGATGGGAGAGAGTGCGACAGGTGAGAGTGCGACGGGAGAGAGTGTGACGGGAGAGAGTGCGACAGGTGAGAGTGTGACAGGAGAGAGCTCGATGGGAGAGAGCGCGATGGGAGAGAGCGCGATGGGAGAGAGTGTGATGGGAGAAAGTGCGACGGGAGAGAGTGCGACAGGTGAGAGTGCGACGGGAGAGAGTGTGACGGGAAAGAGTGCGACAGGAGAGAGTGCGATGCGAAAGAGTGCGACAGGTGAGAGTGCGACAGGAGAGAGTGCGACGGGAGAGAGTGCAACAGGAGAGAGTGCGACAGGAGAGAGTGCGACGGGAGAGAGTGCGACAGGAGAGAGTGCGACAGGAGAGAGTGCAACAGGAGAGAGTGCGACAGGAGAGAGCGCGACGGGAGAGAGTGTGATGGGAGAGAGCGCGATGGGAGAGAGCGCGATGGGAGGGAGCGCGATGGGAGAGAGTGTGACGGGAGAGAGTGCGACAGGTGAGAGTGCGACAGGAGAGAGTGCGACAGGAGAGAGCGCGATGGGAGAGAGTGTGACGGGAGAGAGTGCGACAGGTGAGATTGCGACGGTAGAGAGCGCGACGGGAGAGAGCACGATGGGAGAGAGCGTGACGGGAGAGAGTGCGACAGGTGAGAGTGCGACAGGAGTGAGTGTGACAGGAGAGAGCGCGATGGGAGAGAGTGTGACGGGAGAGAGTGCGACAGGTGAGAGTGCGACAGGAGAGAGCGCGATGGGAGAGAGCGCGATGGGAGAGAGTGTGATGGGAGAAAGTGCGACGGGAAAGAGTGCGACAGGTGAGAGTGCAACAGGAGAGAGTGCGACGGGAGAGAGTGCGACGGGAGAGAGTGCAACAGGTGAGAGTGCGACGGGAGAGAGTGTGACGGGAGAGAGTGCGACAGGTGAGAGTGTGACAGGAGAGAGCGCGATGGGAGAGAGCGCGATGGGAGAGAGCGCGATGGGAGAGAGTGTGATGGGAGAAAGTGCGACGGGAGAGAGTGCGACAGATGAGAGTGCGACGGGAGAGAGTGCGATGGGAGAGAGTGCGACAGGAGAGAGTGCGACGGGAGAGAGTGCGACAGGAGAGAGTGCGACAGGAGAGAGTGCGACGGGAGAGAGTGCGACGGGAGAGAGTGCGACGGGAGAGAGTGCGACAGGAGAGAGTGCGACAGGAGAGAGTGCGACAGGAGAGAGTGCGACAGGAGAGAGCGCGACGGGAGAGAGTGTGATGGGAGAGAGCGCGACGGGAGAGAGTGCGACAGGAGAGAGTGCGACAGGAGAGAGTGCGACAGGAGAGAGCGCGATGCGAGAGAGTGTGACGGGAGAGAGTGCGACGGGAGAGAGTGCGACAGGTGAGAGTGCGACGGGAGAGAGTGCGACGGGAGAGAGTGCGACAGGAGAGAGTGCGACGGGAGAGAGCGCGATGGGAGAGAGTGTGACAGGAGAGAGTGCGACGGGAGAGTGTGCGACAGGAGAGAGTGCGACGGGAGAGAGCGCGATGGGAGAGAGTGTGACGGGAGAGAGTGCGACAGGAGAGAGTGCGACAGGTGAGAGTGCGACGGGAGAGAGTGCGACGGGAGAGAGTGCGACAGGAGAGAGTGCGATGCGAAAGAGTGCGACAGGAGGGAGTGCAACAGGAGAGAGTGCGATAGGAGAGAGTGCGACGGGAGAGAGTGCGACAGGAGAGAGTGCGACGGGAGAGAGTGCGACAGGAGAGAGTGCAACAGGAGAGAGTGCGACAGGAGAGAGCGCGACGGGAGAGAGTGTGATGGGAGAGAGCGCGATGGGAGAGAGCGCGATGGGAGAGAGCGCGATGGGAGAGAGCGCGATGGGAGAGAGTGTGACGGGAGAGAGTGCGACAGGTGAGAGTGCGACAGGAGAGAGTGCGACAGGAGAGAGCGCGATGGGAGAGAGTGTGACGGGAGAGAGTGCGACAGGTGAGATTGCGACGGGAGAGAGCGCGACGGGTGAGAGCACGATGGGAGAGAGCGTGACGGGAGAGAGTGCGACAGGTGAGAGTGCGACAGGAGTGAGTGTGACCGGAGAGAGCGCGATGGGAGAGAGTGTGACGGGAGGAAGTGCGACAGGTGAGAGTGCGACAGGAGAGAGCGCGATGGGAGAGAGCGCGATGGGAGAGAGTGTGATGGGAGAAGGTGCGACGGGAAAGAGTGCGACAGGTGAGAGTGCATCAGGAGAGAGTGCGACGGGAGAGAGTGCGATGGGAGAGAGTGCGACAGGTGAGAGTGCGACGGGAGAGAGTGTGACGGGAGAGAGTGCGACAGGTGAGAGTGTGACAGGGGAGAGCGCGATGGGAGAGAGCGCGATGGGAGAGAGCGTGATGGGAGAAAGTGCGACGGGAGACAGTGCGACAGGTGAGAGTGCGACGGGAGAGAGTGCGATGGGAGAGAGTGTGACAGGAGAGAGTGCGACGGGAGAGAGTGTGACGGGAAAGAGTGCGACAGGAGAGATTGCGATGCGAAAGAGTGCGACAGGTGAGAGTGCGCCAGGAGAGAGTGCGACGGGAGAGAGTGCGACGGGGGAGAGAGCGACAGGAGAGAGTGCGATGCGAAAGAGTGCGACAGGAGAGAGTGCAACAGGAGAGAGTGCGACAGGAGAGAGTGCGACGGGAGAGAGTGCGACAGGAGAGAGTGCGACAGGAGAGAGTGCGACAGGAGAGACTGCAACAGGAGAGAGTGCGACAGGAGAGAGCGCGACGGGAGAGAGTGTGATGGGAGAGAGCGCGATGGGAGGGAGCGCGATGGGAGAGAGCGCGATGGGAGAGAGTGTGATGGGAGAGAGTGCGACAGGTGAGAGTGCGACAGGAGAGAGTGCGACAGGAGAGAGCGCGATGGGAGAGAGTGTGACGGGAGAGAGTGCGACAGGTGAGAGTGCGACGGGAGAGAGTGCAATGGGAGAGAATGCGACAGGAGAGAGTGCGACGGGAGAGAGTGCGATGGGAGAAAGTGCGACAGGTGAGTGTGCGACAGGTGAGAGTGCGACAGGTGAGAGTGCGACGGGAGAGAGTGCGACGGGAGAGAGTGCGATGGGAGAGAGTGCGACAGGTGAGAGTGCGACGGGAGAGAGTGCGACGGGAGAGAGTGCGATGGGAGAGAGTGCGACGGGAGTGAGTGCGATGCGAAAGAGTGCGACAGGTGAGAGTGCGACGGGAGAGAGTGTGACGGGAGAGAGTGCGATGCGAAAGAGTGCGACAGGTGAGAGTGCGACGGGAGAGAGTGTGACAGGAGAGAGTGCGACGGGAGAGAGTGCGACGGGAGAGAGTGCGACGGGAGAGAGTGCGATGGGAGAGAGTGTGACGGGAGAGAGTGTGACAGGAGAGAGTGCGACAGGAGAGAGTGCGACAGGAGAGAGTGTGACAGGAGAGAGTGCGACGGGAGAGAGTGTGACAGGAGAGAGTGCGACAGGAGAGATTACGACAGGTGAGAGTGCGACGGGGAGAGTGTGACAGGAGAGAGTGCGACGGGAGAGAGTGTGACAGGAGAGAGTGCGACAGGAGAGAGTGCGACAGGTGAGAGTGCGACGGGAGAGAGTGCGACAGGTGAGAGTGCGACGGGAGAGAGTGCGACAGGAGAGAGTGCGACAGGAGGGAGTGTGACAGGAGAGAGTGCGACGGGAGAGAGTGTGACAGGAGAGAGTGCGACAGGAGAGATTGCGACAGGTGAGAGTGCGACAGGAGATAGTGCGATGCGAAAGAGTGCGACAGGTGAGTGTGCGACGGGAGAGAGTGTGACAGGAGAGAGTGCGACGGGAGAGAGTGTGACAGGAGAGAGTGCGACAGGAGAGAGTGCGACGGGAGAGAGTGCGACAGGTGAGAGTGCGATGCGAAAGAGTGCAACAGGAGAGAGTGCGACAGGAGAGAGTGCGACAGGAGAGAGTGCGACAGGAGAGAGTGCGACAGGAGAGAGTGCGACGGGAGAGAGTGCGACGGGAGAGAGTGCGAGAGGAGAGAGTGCGAGAGAGAGAGTGCGACAGGAGAGAGGGTGACAGGAGAGAGTGCGACAGGAGAGAGTGCGACGGGAGAGAGTGCGACAGGAGAGAGAGCGATGCGAAAGAGTGTGACAGGAGAGAGTGCAACAGGAGAGAGTGCGACGGGAGAGAGTGCGACGGGAGAGAGAGCGACGGGAGAGAGAGCGACGGGAGAGAGTGCGACAGGAGAGAGTGCGACAGGAGAGAGTGTGACAGGAGAGAGTGCGATGCGAAAGAGTGCGACAGGTGAGAGTGCGATGGGAGAGAGTGTGACAGGAGAGAGTGCGATGCGAACGAGTGCGACAGGTGAGAGAGCGACGGGAGAGAGTGCGACGGGAGAGAGTGCGACAGGAGAGAGTGCGATGCGAAAGAGTGCAACAGGAGAGAGTGCAACAGGAGAGAGTGCGACAGGAGAGAGTGCGACAGGAGAGAGTGTGACAGGAGAGAGTGCGACGGGAGAGAGTGTGACAGGAGAGAGTGCGACAGGAGAGATTGCGACAGGTGAGAGTGCGACGGGAGAGAGTGCGACGGGAGTGAGTGTGACAGGAGAGAGTGCGACGGGAGAGAGTGTGACATGAGAGAGTGCGACAGGAGAGAGTGCGACAGGTGAGAGTGCGACGGGAGAGAGTGTGACAGGAGAGAGTGCGACGGGAGAGAGTGCGACGGGTGAGAGGGCGACGGGAGAGAGTGTGACAGGAGAGAGTGCGATGCGAAAGAGTGCGACAGGTGAGAGTGCGACAGGAGAGAGTGCGACGGGAGAGAGTGCGACAGGAGAGAGTGCGATGCGAAAGAGTGCGACAGGTGAGAGTGCGACAGGAGAGAGTGTGACGGGAGAGAGTGTGACAGGAGAGAGTGCGACAGGAGAGATTGCGACAGGAGAGAGTGCGACAGGAGAGAGTGCGACAGGTGTGAGTGCGACAGGAGAGAGTGTAACAGGAAAGAGTGCGAAAGGAGAGAGTGCGACGGGAGAGAGTGAGACAGGTGAGAATGCGACGGGAGAGAGTGCGACAGGTGAGAGTGCGATGCGAAAGTGTGCGACTGGTGAGAGTGCAACAGGAGAGAGTGCAACAGGAGAGAGTGCGACGGGAGAGAGTGCGACGGGAGAGAGTGCGACGGGAGAGAGTGCGATGCGAAAGAGTGCGACAGGTGAGAGTGCGACAGGTGAGAGTGCGACGGGAGAGAGTGTGACGGGAAAGAGCGCGACAGGTGAGAGTGCGACAGGAGAGAGTGCGACAGGTGAGAGTGCCATGGGAGAGAGTGTGACAGGTGAGAGTGCGACAGGAGAGAGTGCGACAGGTGAGAGTGCCATGGGAGAGAGTGTGACAGGAGAGAGTGCGACGGGAGAGAGTGCGACGGGAGAGAGTGCGAGAGGAGAGAGTGCGACAGGAGAGAGTATGACAGGAGAGAGTGCGACAGGAGAGAGCGCGACGGGAGAGAGTACGACAGGTGAGAGTGCGATGCGAAAGAGTGCAACAGGAGAGAGTGCGACAGGAGAGAGTGCGACAGGAGAGAGGGCGACAGGAGAGAGTGCGACGGGAGAGAGTGCGAGAGGAGAGAGTGCGAGAGAGAGAGTACGACAGGAGAGAGGGTGACAGGAGAGAGTGCGACAGGAGAGAGTGCGACGGGAGACAGTGCGACGGGAGAGAGTGTGACGGGAGAGAGTGCGAGAGGAGAGAGTGCGACAGAAGAGAGTGTGACAGGAGAGAGTGCGACAGGAGAGAGTGCGACGGGAGAGAGTGCGAGAGGAGAGAGTGCGACAGGAGAGAGTATGACAGGAGAGAGTGCGACAGGAGAGAGCGCGACGGGAGAGAGTACGACAGGTGAGAGTGCGATGCGAAAGAGTGCAACAGGAGAGAGTGCGACAGGAGAGAGTGCGACAGGAGAGAATGCGACAGGAGAGACTGCGACGGGAGAGAGTGCGAAAGGAGAGAGTGCGAGAGAGAGAGTGCGACAGGAGAGAGGGTGACAGGAGAGAGTGCGACAGGAGAGAGTGCGACGGGAGAGAGAGCGACGGGAGAGAGTGCGACAGGAGAGAGTGCGACAGGAGAGAGTGTGACAGGAGAGAGTGCGATGCGAAAGAGTGCGACAGGTGAGAGTGCGATGGGAGAGAGTGTGACAGGAGAGAGTGCGATGCGAAAGAGTGCGACAGGTGAGAGTGCGACGGGAGAGAGAGCGACGGGAGAGAGTGCGACAGGAGAGAGTGCGATGCGAAAGAGTGGAACAGGAGAGAGTGCAACAGGAGAGAGTGCGACAGGAGAGATTGCGACATGAGAGATTGCGACAGGTGAGAGTGCGACGGGAGAGAGTGTGACAGGAGAGAGTGCGACGGGAGAGAGTGCGACAGGAGAGAGTGCGACAGGTGAGAGTGCGACGGGAGAGAGTGTGACAGGAGAGAGTGCGACGGGAGAGAGTGCGACGGGTGAGAGGGCAACGGGAGAGAGTGTGACAGGGCAGAGTGCGATGCGAAAGAGTGCGACAGGTGAGAGTGCGACGGGAGAGAGTGCAATGGGAGAGAATGCGACAGGAGAGAGTGCGACGGGAGAGAGTGCGATGGGAGAAAGTGCGACAGGTGAGTGTGCGACAGGTGAGAGTGCGACAGGTGAGAGTGCGACGGGAGAGAGTGCGACGGGAGAGAGTGCGATGGGAGAGAGTGCGACAGGTGAGAGTGCGACGGGAGAGAGTGCGACGGGAGAGAGTGCGATGGGAGAGAGTGCGACGGGAGTGAGTGCGATGCGAAAGAGTGCGACAGGTGAGAGTGCGACGGGAGAGAGTGTGACGGGAGAGAGTGCGATGCGAAAGAGTGCGACAGGTGAGAGTGCGACGGGAGAGAGTGTGACAGGAGAGAGTGCGACGGGAGAGAGTGCGACGGGAGAGAGTGCGACGGGAGAGAGTGCGATGGGAGAGAGTGTGACGGGAGAGAGTGTGACAGGAGAGAGTGCGACAGGAGAGAGTGCGACAGGAGAGAGTGTGACAGGAGAGAGTGCGACGGGAGAGAGTGTGACAGGAGAGAGTGCGACAGGAGAGATTACGACAGGTGAGAGTGCGACGGGGAGAGTGTGACAGGAGAGAGTGCGACGGGAGAGAGTGTGACAGGAGAGAGTGCGACAGGAGAGAGTGCGACAGGTGAGAGTGCGACGGGAGAGAGTGCGACAGGTGAGAGTGCGACGGGAGAGAGTGCGACAGGAGAGAGTGCGACAGGAGGGAGTGTGACAGGAGAGAGTGCGACGGGAGAGAGTGTGACAGGAGAGAGTGCGACAGGAGAGATTGCGACAGGTGAGAGTGCGACAGGAGATAGTGCGATGCGAAAGAGTGCGACAGGTGAGTGTGCGACGGGAGAGAGTGTGACAGGAGAGAGTGCGACGGGAGAGAGTGTGACAGGAGAGAGTGCGACAGGAGAGAGTGCGACGGGAGAGAGTGCGACAGGTGAGAGTGCGATGCGAAAGAGTGCAACAGGAGAGAGTGCGACAGGAGAGAGTGCGACAGGAGAGAGTGCGACAGGAGAGAGTGCGACAGGAGAGAGTGCGACGGGAGAGAGTGCGACGGGAGAGAGTGCGAGAGGAGAGAGTGCGAGAGAGAGAGTGCGACAGGAGAGAGGGTGACAGGAGAGAGTGCGACAGGAGAGAGTGCGACGGGAGAGAGTGCGACAGGAGAGAGAGCGATGCGAAAGAGTGTGACAGGAGAGAGTGCAACAGGAGAGAGTGCGACGGGAGAGAGTGCGACGGGAGAGAGAGCGACGGGAGAGAGAGCGACGGGAGAGAGTGCGACAGGAGAGAGTGCGACAGGAGAGAGTGTGACAGGAGAGAGTGCGATGCGAAAGAGTGCGACAGGTGAGAGTGCGATGGGAGAGAGTGTGACAGGAGAGAGTGCGATGCGAACGAGTGCGACAGGTGAGAGAGCGACGGGAGAGAGTGCGACGGGAGAGAGTGCGACAGGAGAGAGTGCGATGCGAAAGAGTGCAACAGGAGAGAGTGCAACAGGAGAGAGTGCGACAGGTGAGAGTGCGACAGGAGAGAGTGTGACAGGAGAGAGTGCGACGGGAGAGAGTGTGACAGGAGAGAGTGCGACAGGAGAGATTGCGACAGGTGAGAGTGCGACGGGAGAGAGTGCGACGGGAGTGAGTGTGACAGGAGAGAGTGCGACGGGAGAGAGTGTGACATGAGAGAGTGCGACAGGAGAGAGTGCGACAGGTGAGAGTGCGACGGGAGAGAGTGTGACAGGAGAGAGTGCGACGGGAGAGAGTGCGACGGGTGAGAGGGCGACGGGAGAGAGTGTGACAGGAGAGAGTGCGATGCGAAAGAGTGCGACAGGTGAGAGTGCGACAGGAGAGAGTGCGACGGGAGAGAGTGCGACAGGAGAGAGTGCGATGCGAAAGAGTGCGACAGGTGAGAGTGCGACAGGAGAGAGTGTGACGGGAGAGAGTGTGACAGGAGAGAGTGCGACAGGAGAGATTGCGACAGGAGAGAGTGCGACAGGAGAGAGTGCGACAGGTGTGAGTGCGACAGGAGAGAGTGTAACAGGAAAGAGTGCGAAAGGAGAGAGTGCGACGGGAGAGAGTGAGACAGGTGAGAATGCGACGGGAGAGAGTGCGACAGGTGAGAGTGCGATGCGAAAGTGTGCGACTGGTGAGAGTGCAACAGGAGAGAGTGCAACAGGAGAGAGTGCGACGGGAGAGAGTGCGACGGGAGAGAGTGCGACGGGAGAGAGTGCGATGCGAAAGAGTGCGACAGGTGAGAGTGCGACAGGTGAGAGTGCGACGGGAGAGAGTGTGACGGGAAAGAGCGCGACAGGTGAGAGTGCGACAGGAGAGAGTGCGACAGGTGAGAGTGCCATGGGAGAGAGTGTGACAGGTGAGAGTGCGACAGGAGAGAGTGCGACAGGTGAGAGTGCCATGGGAGAGAGTGTGACAGGAGAGAGTGCGACGGGAGAGAGTGCGACGGGAGAGAGTGCGAGAGGAGAGAGTGCGACAGGAGAGAGTATGACAGGAGAGAGTGCGACAGGAGAGAGCGCGACGGGAGAGAGTACGACAGGTGAGAGTGCGATGCGAAAGAGTGCAACAGGAGAGAGTGCGACAGGAGAGAGTGCGACAGGAGAGAGGGCGACAGGAGAGAGTGCGACGGGAGAGAGTGCGAGAGGAGAGAGTGCGAGAGAGAGAGTACGACAGGAGAGAGGGTGACAGGAGAGAGTGCGACAGGAGAGAGTGCGACGGGAGACAGTGCGACGGGAGAGAGTGTGACGGGAGAGAGTGCGAGAGGAGAGAGTGCGACAGAAGAGAGTGTGACAGGAGAGAGTGCGACAGGAGAGAGTGCGACGGGAGAGAGTGCGAGAGGAGAGAGTGCGACAGGAGAGAGTATGACAGGAGAGAGTGCGACAGGAGAGAGCGCGACGGGAGAGAGTACGACAGGTGAGAGTGCGATGCGAAAGAGTGCAACAGGAGAGAGTGCGACAGGAGAGAGTGCGACAGGAGAGAGTGCGACAGGAGAGACTGCGACGGGAGAGAGTGCGAAAGGAGAGAGTGCGAGAGAGAGAGTGCGACAGGAGAGAGGGTGACAGGAGAGAGTGCGACAGGAGAGAGTGCGACGGGAGAGAGAGCGACGGGAGAGAGTGCGACAGGAGAGAGTGCGACAGGAGAGAGTGTGACAGGAGAGAGTGCGATGCGAAAGAGTGCGACAGGTGAGAGTGCGATGGGAGAGAGTGTGACAGGAGAGAGTGCGATGCGAAAGAGTGCGACAGGTGAGAGTGCGACGGGAGAGAGTGCGACGGGAGAGAGTGCGACAGGAGAGAGTGCGATGCGAAAGAGTGGAACAGGAGAGAGTGCAACAGGAGAGAGTGCGACAGGAGAGATTGCGACATGAGAGATTGCGACAGGTGAGAGTGCGACGGGAGAGAGTGTGACAGGAGAGAGTGCGACGGGAGAGAGTGCGACAGGAGAGAGTGCGACAGGTGAGAGTGCGACGGGAGAGAGTGTGACAGGAGAGAGTGCGACGGGAGAGAGTGCGACGGGTGAGAGGGCAACGGGAGAGAGTGTGACAGGGCAGAGTGCGATGCGAAAGAGTGCGACAGGTGAGAGTGCGACAGGAGAGAGTGCGACGGGAGAGAGTGCGACAGGAGAGAGTGCGATGCGAAAGAGTGCGACAGGTGAGAGTGCGACAGGAGAGAGTGCGACGGGAGAGAGTGCGACGGGAGAGAGTGTGACAGGAGAGAGCGCGACAGGAGAGATTGCGACAGGAGAGAGTGCGACAGGAGAGAGTGCGACAGGTGTGAGTGCGACAGGAGAGAGTGTAACAGGAAAGAGTGCGACAGGAGAGAGAGCGACGGGAGAGAGTGAGACAGGTGAGAATGCGACGGGAGAGAGTGCGACAGGTGAGAGTGCGATGCGAAAGTGTGCGACAGGTGAGAGTGCAACAGGAGAGAGTGCAACAGGAGAGAGTGCGACGGGAGAGAGTGCGACGGGAGAGAGTGCGACGGGAGAGAGTGCGATGCGAAAGAGTGCGACAGGTGAGAGTGCGACAGGTGAGAGTGCGACGGGAGAGAGTGTGACGGGAAAGAGCCCGACAGGTGAGAGTGCGACGGGAGAGAGTGTGACGGGAATGAGTGCGACAGGTGAGAGTGCGACAGGAGAGAGTGCGACAGGTGAGAGTGCCATGGGAGAGAGTGCGATGGGAGAGAGTGCGACGGGTGAGAGTGCGACGGGAGAGAGCGTGATGGGAGAGAGTGCGACAGGTGAGAGTGCGATGGGAGAGAGTGCGATGGGAGAGAGTGCAACAGGAGAGAGTGCGACAGGAGAGAGTGCGATGGGAGAGAGTGCGATGGGAGAGAGTGCGACAGGTGAGAGTGCGACAGGAGAGAGTGCGACAGGTGAGAGTGCGACGGGAGAGAGTGCGACAGGTGTGAGTGCGACAGGAGAGAGTGCGATGGGAGAGAGTGCGACGGGAGAGAGTGCGACCGGAGAGAGTGCGACCGGAGAGAGAGCGATGGGAGAGAGTGCGACGGGAGAGAGTGCGACAGGAGAGAGTGCGACGGGAGAGAGTGCGACAGGTGAGAGTGCGACCGGAGAGAGTGCGACGGGAGAGAGTGCGACAGGAGAGAGTGCGATGCAAAAGAGTGCGACAGGAGGGAGTGCAACAGGAGAGAGTGCGACAGGAGAGAGTGCGACGGGAGAGACTGCGACAGGAGAGAGTGCGATGGGAGAGAGTGCGACGGGAGAGAGTGCGATGGGAGAGAGTGCGACAGGAGAGAGTGCGACAGGAGAGAGTGTGACAGGAGAGAGTGTGACAGGAGAGAGTGCGATGGGAGAGAGAGCGATGGGAGAGAGTGTGACGGGAGAGAGTGCGACGGGAAAGAGTGCGACAGGTGAGAGTGCGACGGGAGAGAGTGCGACAGGTGTGAGTGCGACAGGAGAGACTGCGATGGGAGAGAGTGCGACGGGAGAGAGTGCGACCGGAGAGAGTGCGATGGGAGAGAGTGCGACGGGAGAGAGTGCGACAGGAGAGAGTGCGACGGGAAAGAGTGCAATGGGAGAGAGTATGACGGGAGAGAGTGCGACGGGAGAGAGTGCGACAGGTGAGAGTGCGACGGGAGAGAGTGCGACGGGAGAGAGTGCGACAGGAGAGAGTGCGATGCGAAAGAGTGCGACAGGAGGGAGTGCAACAGGAGAGAGTGCGACAGGAGAGAGTGCGACGGGAGAGAGTGCGACGGGAGAGAGTGCGATGGGAGAGAGTGCGACAGGTGAGAGTGCGACGGGAGAGAGTGTGACGGGAGAGAGTGCGACAGGTGAGAGTGTGACAGGAGAGAGCGCGATGGGAGAGAGCGCGATGGGAGAGAGTGTGATGGGAGAAAGTGCGACGGGAGAGAGTGCGACAGGTGAGAGTGCGACGGGAGAGAGTGCGATGGGAGAGAGTGCGACGGGAGAGAGTGCAACAGGAGAGAGTGCGACAGGAGAGAGTGTGACAGGAGAGAGTGCGATGGGAGAGAGTGCGATGGGAGAGAGTGTGACGGGAGAGAGTGCGACGGGAAAGAGTGCGACAGGTGAGAGTGCGACGGGAGAGAGTGCGACAGGTGTGAGTGCGACAGGAGAGAGTGCGATGGGAGAGAGTGCGACGGGAGAGAGTGCGACCGGAGAGAGTGCGATGGGAGAGAGTGCGACGGGAGAGAGTGCGACAGGAGAGAGTGCGACGGGAAAGAGTGCAATGGGAGAGAGTGTGACGGGAGAGAGTGCGACGGGAGAGAGTGCGACAGGTGAGAGTGCGACCGGAGCGAGTGCGACGGGAGAGAGTGCGACGGGAAAGAGTGCGACAGGTGAGAGTGCGATGGGAGAGAGTGCGACGGGAGAGAGTGCGATGCGAAAGAGTGCGACAGGAGGGAGTGCAACAGGAGAGAGTGCGACTGGAGAGAGTGCGATGGGAGAGAGTGCGACGGGAGAGAGTGCGATGGGAGAGAGTGCGACAGGAGAGAGTGCGACAGGAGAGAGTGTGACAGGAGAGAGTGCGATGGCAGAGAGTGCGATGGGAGAGAGTGTGACGGGAGAGAGTGCGACGGGAATGAGTGCGACAGGTGAGAGTGCGACGGGAGAGAGTGCGACAGGTGTGAGTGCGACAGGAGAGAGTGCGATGGGAGAGAGTGCGACGGTAGAGAGTGCGACAGGAGAGAGTGCGACAGGAGAGAGTGTGACAGGAGAGAGTGCGATGGGAGAGAGTGCGATGGGAGAGAGTGTGACGGGAGAGAGTGCGACGGGAAAGAGTGCGACAGGTGAGAGTGCGACGGGAGAGAGTGCGACAGGTGTGAGTGCGACAGGAGAGAGTGCGACAGGAGAGAGTGCGATGGGAGAGAGTGCGACGGGAGAGAGTGCGACCGGAGAGAGTGCGATAGGAGAGAGTGCGACGGGAGAGAGTGCGACAGGAGAGAGTGCGACGGGAAAGAATGCAATGGGAGAGAGTGTGACGGGAGAGAGTGCGACGGGAGAGAGTGCGACAGGTGAGAGTGCGACGGGAGAGAGTCCGACGGGAGAGAGTGCAACAGGAGAGAGTGCGATGCGAAAGAGTGCGACAGGAGGGAGTGCAACAGGAGAGAGTGCGACAGGAGAGAGTGCGACGGGAGAGAGTGCGACAGGAGAGAGTGCGACAGGAGAGAGTGCGACAGGAGAGAGTGCAACAGGAGAGAGTGCGACGGGAGAGAGTGCGATGGGAGAGAGTGCGACAGGTGAGAGTGCGACGGGAGAGAGTGTGACGGGAGAGAGTGCGACAGGTGAGAGTGTGACAGGAGAGAGCGCGATGGGAGAGAGCGCGATGGGAGAGAGTGTGATGGGAGAAAGTGCGACGGGAGAGAGTGCGACAGGTGAGAGTGCGACGGGAGAGAGTGCGATGGGAGAGAGTGCGACAGGAGAGAGTGCGACGGGAGAGAGTATGACGGGAAAGAGTGCGACAGGAGAGAGTGCGATGCGAAAGAGTGCGACAGGTGAGAGTGCGACAGGAGAGAGTGCGACGGGAGAGAGTGCGACGGGAGAGAGTGCGACAGGAGAGAGTGCGATGCGAAAGAGTGCGACAGGAGAGAGTGCGACAGGAGAGAGTGCGACGGGAGAGAGTGCGACGGGAGAGAGTGCGACAGGAGAGAGTGCGACAGGAGAGAGTGCGACGGGAGAGAGTGCGACAGGAGAGAGTGTGACAGGAGAGAGTGCGACGGGAGAGAGTGTGACAGGAGAGATTGCGACAGGTGAGAGTGCGACGGGAGAGAGTGTGACAGGAGACAGTGCGACGGGAGAGAGTGTGACAGGAGAAAGTGCGACAGGTGAGAGTGCGACGGGAGAGAGTGCGATGGGAGAGAGTGCGACAGGAGAGAGTGCGATTGGAGAGAGTGCGATGGGAGAGAGAGCGACAGGTGAGAGTGCGATGGGAGAGAGTGCGACGGGAGAGAGTGCAACAGGAGAGAGTGCGACAGGAGAGAGTGCGATGGGAGAGAGTGCGACGGGAGAGAGTGCGATGGGAGAGAGAGCGACAGGAGAGAGTGCGACAGGAGAGAGTGTGACAGGAGAGAGTGCGATGGGAGAGAGTGCGATGGGAGAGAGTGTGACGGGAGAGAGTGCGACGGGAAAGAGTGCGACAGGTGAGAGTGCGACGGGAGAGAGTGCGACAGGTGTGAGTGCGACAGGAGAGAGTGCGATGGGAGAGAGTGCGACGGGAGAGAGTGCGACGGGAGAGAGTGCGACGGGAGAGAGTGCGACAGGTGAGAGTGCGACGGGAGAGAGTGCGACGGGAGAGAGTGCGATGGGAGAGAGTGCGACGGGAGAGAGTGCGATGCGAAAGAGTGTGACAGGTGAGAGTGCGAAGGGAGAGAGTGTGACGGGAGAGAGTGCGATGCGAAAGAGTGCGACAGGTGAGAGTGCGACGGGAGAGAGTGTGACAGGAGAGAGTGCGATGGGAGAGAGTGCGACAGGAGAGAGTGCGACGGGAGAGAGTGTGACGGGAGAGAGTGCGAGAGGAGAGAGTGCGGCAGGAGAGAGTGTGACAGCAGAGAGTACGACAGGAGAGAGTGCGACGGGAGAGAGTGCGACAGGTGAGAGTGCGATGCAAGAGAGTGCGAGAGGAGAGAGTGCGACGGGAGAGAGTGCGAGAGGAGAGAGTGCGACAGGAGAGAGTGTGACAGGAGAGAGTGCGACAGGAGAGAGTGCGATGCGAAAGAGTGTGACAGGAGAGAGTGCAACAGGAGAGAGTGCGACAGGAGAGAGTGCGACAGGAGAGAGTGCGACGGGAGAGAGTGCGAGAGGAGAGAGTGCGACAGGAGAGAGTGTGACAGGAGAAAGTGCGACAGGAGAGAGTGCGATGCGAAAGAGTGTGACAGGAGAGAGTGCGACGGGAGAGAGTGCGACGGGAGAGAGTGCGACGGGAGAGAGTGCGACGGGAGAGAGTGCGACAGGAGAGAGTGTGACAGGAGAGAGTGCAATGCGAAAGAGTGCGACAGGTGAGAGTGTGATGGGAGGGAGAGTGACAGGAGAGAGTGCGATGCGAAAGAGTGCGACAGGTGAGAGTGCGACGGGAGAGAGTGCGACGTGAGAGAGTGCGACAGGAGAGAGTGCGACGCGAAAGAGTGCGACAGGAGAGAATGCAACAGGAGAGAGTGCGACGGGAGAGAGTGCGACAGGAGAGAGTGCGACAGGAGAGAGTGCGACGGGAGAGAGTGCAACAGGAGAGAGTGCGACAGGAGAGAGTGCGACGGGAGAGAGTGCGACGGGAGAGAGTGCGACGGGAGAGAGCGCGACGGGAGAGAGCGCGATGGGAGAGAGTGCGACGGGTGAGAGTGCGACAGGAGAGACTGCGACGGGAGAGAGTGCGACGGGAGAGAGCGTGATGGGAGAGATTGCGACAGGTGAGAGTGCGATGGGAGAGAGTGCGATGGGAGAGAGTGCAACAGGAGAGAGTGCGAAAGGAGAGAGTGCAATGGGAGAGAGTGCCATGGGAGAGAGTGCGACAGGTGAGAGTGCGATGGGAGAGAGTGCGACGGGAGAGAGTGCAACAGGAGAGAGTGCGGCAGGAGAGAGTGCGGCAGGAGAGAGTGCGACAGGAGAGAGTGTGACAGGAGAGAGTGCGATGGGACAGAGTGTGACGAGAGCGATGGGAGAGAGTGCGACGGGAGAGAGGGCGACCGGAGAGAGTGCGATGGGAGAGAGTGCGATGGGAGAGAGTGTGACAGGAGAGAGTGCGACGGGAGAGAGTGCGACAGGTGAGTGTGATGGGTGAGAGTGTGACGGAAGAGAGTGCGACAGGTGAGTGTGATGGGTGAGAGTGTGACGGGAGAGAGTGCGATAGGTGAGTGTGATGGGTGAGAGTGTGATGGGAGAGAGTGTGACAGGTGAGTGTGACGGGAGAGTGTGATGGGTGAGAGTGCGATGGGAGAGAGTGCGACAGGAGAGTGATGGGTGAGAGTGTGATGGGAGAGAGTGCGACAGGTGAGTGTGATGGGTGAGAGTGTGACGGGAGAGAGTCCGACAGGTGAGTGTGATGGGAGAGAGTGTGACAGGTGAGTGTGATGGGTGAGAGTGTGACGGGAGAGAGTGCGACGGGAGAGAGTGTGACGGGAGATTGTGACGGGAGAGTGTGATGGGTGAGAGTGCGACATGAGAGTGTGACGGGAGAGTGTGATGGGTGAGAGTGCGACAGGAGAGTGTGACGGGAGAGGGTGATGGGTGAGAGTGCGACAGGAGAGTGTGACGTGAGAGTGTGATGGGTGAGAGTGCGACAGGAGAGTGTGACGGGAGAGTGTGATGGGTGAGAGTGCGAGAGGAGAGTGTGATGTGTGAGAGTGTGATGGGAGAGAGTGCGACAGGAGAGTGTGACGGGAGAGGGTGATGGGTGAGAGTGCGACAGGAGAGTGTGACGTGAGAGGGTGATGGGTGAGAGTGCGACAGGAGAGTGTGACGTGAGAGTGTGATGGGTGAGAGTGTGACAGGAGAGTGTGATGGGTGAGAGTGTGATGGGTGTGAGTGCGACAGGAGAGTGTGACGGGAGAGTGTGATGGGTGAGAGTGCGACAGGAGAGTGTGACGGGAGAGTGTGATGGGTGAGAGTGCGACAGGAGAGTGTGACGGGAGAGTGTGATGGGTGAGAGTGCGAGAGGAGAGTGTGATGTGTGAGAGTGTGATGGGAGAGAGTGCGACAGGAGAGTGTGACGGGAGAGGGTGATGGGTGAGAGTGCGACAGGAAAGTGTGACGTGAGAGTGTGATGGGTGAGAGTGTGACAGGAGAGTGTGATGTGTGAGAGTGTGATGGGTGTGAGTGCGACAGGAGAGTGTGACGGGAGAGTGTGATGGGTGAGAGTGCGACAGGAGAGTGTGATGGGTGAGAGTGTGATGGGAGAGAGTGCGACAGGAGAGTGTGACGGGAGAGAGTGATGGGTGAGAGTGCGACAGGAGAGTGTGACGGGAGAGTGTGATGGGTGAGAGTGCGACAGGAGAGTGTGACGGGAGAGTGTGATGGGTGAGAGTGCGACAGGAGAGTGTGACGGGAGAGTGTGATGGGTGAGAGTGCGACAGGAGAGTGTGACGGGAGAGTGTGATGGGTGAGAGTGCGACAGGAGAGTGTGACGGGAGAGTGTGATGGGTGAGAGTGCGACCGGAGAGTGTGATGGGTGAGAGTGCGATGGGAGAGAGTGCGACAGGAGAGTGATGGGTGAGAGTGTGATGGGAGAGAGTGCGACAGGTGAGTGTGATGGGTGAGAGTGTGACGGGAGAGAGTCCGACAGGTGAGTGTGATGGGAGAGAGTGTGACAGGTGAGTGTGATGGGTGAGAGTGTGACGGGAGAGAGTGCGACGGGAGAGAGTGTGACGGGAGATTGTGACGGGAGAGTGTGATGGGTGAGAGTGCGACATGAGAGTGTGACGGGAGAGTGTGATGGGTGAGAGTGCGACAGGAGAGTGTGACGGGAGAGGGTGATGGGTGAGAGTGCGACAGGAGAGTGTGACGTGAGAGTGTGATGGGTGAGAGTGCGACAGGAGAGTGTGACGGGAGAGTGTGATGGGTGAGAGTGCGAGAGGAGAGTGTGATGTGTGAGAGTGTGATGGGAGAGAGTGCGACAGGAGAGTGTGACGGGAGAGGGTGATGGGTGAGAGTGCGACAGGAGAGTGTGACGTGAGAGGGTGATGGGTGAGAGTGCGACAGGAGAGTGTGACGTGAGAGTGTGATGGGTGAGAGTGTGACAGGAGAGTGTGATGGGTGAGAGTGTGATGGGTGTGAGTGCGACAGGAGAGTGTGACGGGAGAGTGTGATGGGTGAGAGTGCGACAGGAGAGTGTGACGGGAGAGTGTGATGGGTGAGAGTGCGACAGGAGAGTGTGACGGGAGAGTGTGATGGGTGAGAGTGCGACAGGAGAGAGTGACGGGAGAGTGTGATGGGTGAGAGTGCGACAGGAGAGTGTGACGGGAGAGGGTGATGGGTGAGAGTGCGACAGGAAAGTGTGACGTGAGAGTGTGATGGGTGAGAGTGTGACAGGAGAGTGTGATGTGTGAGAGTGTGATGGGTGTGAGTGCGACAGGAGAGTGTGACGGGAGAGTGTGATGGGTGAGAGTGCGACAGGAGAGTGTGATGGGTGAGAGTGTGATGGGAGAGAGTGCGACAGGAGAGTGTGACGGGAGAGAGTGATGGGTGAGAGTGCGACAGGAGAGTGTGACGGGAGAGTGTGATGGGTGAGAGTGCGACAGGAGAGTGTGACGGGAGAGTGTGATGGGTGAGAGTGCGACAGGAGAGTGTGACGGGAGAGTGTGATGGGTGAGAGTGCGACAGGAGAGTGTGACGGGAGAGTGTGATGGGTGAGAGTGCGACCGGAGAGTGTGATGGGTGAGAGTGTGATGGGAGAGAGTGCGACAGGAGAGTGTGACGGGAGAGTGTGATGGGTGAGAGTGCGACAGGAGGGTGTGATGGGTGAGAGTGTGATGGGGGAGAGTGCGACAGGAGAGTGTGACGGGAGAGTGTGATGGGTGAGAGTGTGACAGGAGAGTGTGACGGGAGAGGGTGATGGGTGAGAGTGCGACAGGAGAGAGTGACGGGAGAGTGTGACGGGAGAGTGTGATGGGTGAGAGTGCGACAGGAGAGTGTGATGGGTGAGAGCGTGATGGGTGAGAGTGCGACAGGAGAGTGTGACGGGAGAGTGTGATGGGTGAGAGTGCGACAGGAGAGTGTGATGTGTGAGAGTGTGATGGGAGAGAGTGCGACAGGAGAGTGTGACGGGAGAGTGTGATGGGTGAGAGTGCGACAGGAGAGTGTGATGGGTGAGAGTGTGATGGGGGAGAGTGCGACAGGAGAGTGTGACGGGAGAGTGTGATGGGTGAGAGTGTGATGGGAGAGAGTGCGACAGGAGAGTGTGAAGGGAGAGTGTGATGGGTGAGAGTGTGATGGGAGAGAGTGTGACAGGAGAGTGTGACGGGAGAGTGTGATGGGTGAGAGTGCGACAGGAGAGTGTGACGGGAGAGTGTGATGGGTGAGAGTGCGACAGGAGAGTGCGACAGGAGAGTGTGACGGGAGAGTGTGATGGGTGAGAGTGTGATGGGAGAGAGTGCGACAGGAGAGTGTGAAGGGAGAGTGTGATGGGTGAGAGTGCGACAGGAGAGCGCGACAGGAGAGTGTGATGGGTGAGAGTGTGATGGGAGAGAGTGCGACAGGAGAGTGTGAAGGGAGAGTGTGATGGGTGAGAGTGCGATGGGAGAGAGTGCGACAGGAGAGTGTGAAGGGAGAGTGTGATGGGTGAGAGTGTGATGGGAGAGAGTGCGACAGGAGAGTGTGAAGGGAGAGTGTGATGGGTGAGAGTGCGACAGGAGAGTGCGACAGGAGAGTGTGACGGGAGAGTGTGATGGGTGAGAGTGTGATGGGAGAGAGTGCGACAGGAGAGTGTGAAGGGAGAGTGTGATGGGTGAGAGTGCGACAGGAGAGTGCGACAGGAGAGTGTGACGGGAGAGTGTGATGGGTGAGAGTGCGACAGGAGAGTGCGACAGGAGAGTGTGACGGGAGAGTGTGATGGGTGAGAGTGTGATGGGAGAGAGTGCGACAGGAGAGTGTGAAGGGAGAGTGTGATGGGTGAGAGTGTGATGGGAGAGAGTGTGACAGGAGAGTGTGATGGGTGAGAGTGTGATGGGAGAGAGTGCGACAGGAGAGTGTGAAGGGAGAGTGTGATGGGTGAGAGTGCGACAGGAGAGTGCGACAGGAGAGTGTGACGGGAGAGTGTGATGGGTGAGAGTGCGACAGGAGAGTGCGACAGGAGAGTGTGACGGGAGAGTGTGATGGGTGAGAGTGTGATGGGAGAGAGTGCGACAGGAGAGTGTGAAGGGAGAGTGTGATGGGTGAGAGTGTGATGGGAGAGAGTGTGACAGGAGAGTGTGACGGGAGAGTGTGATGGGTGAGAGTGCGACAGGAGAGTGTGACGGGAGAGTGTGATGGGTGAGAGTGTGATGGGAGAGAGTGCGACAGGAGAGTGCGACAGGAGTGTGTGACGGGTGAGAGTGTGACGGGAGAGAGTGCGACAGGAGTGTGTGACAGGTGAGAGTGTGATGGGTGAGAGTGTGACGGGAGAGAGTACGACAGGAGAGAGCGCGACAGGTGTGAGTGCGACAGGAGAGAGCGAGATGGGAGAGAGCGCGATGGGAGAGAGTGTGATGGGAGAAAGTGCGACGGGAGAGAGTGCGACGGGAGAGAGTGTGACGGGAAAGAGTGCGACAGGAGAGAGTGCGATGCGAAAGAGTGCGACAGGTGAGAGTGCGACAGGAGAGAGTGCGACGGGAGAGAGTGCGATGGGAGAGAGTGCGACAGGTGAGAGTGCGATGGGAGAGAGTGTGACGGGAGAGAGTGCGACAGGTGAGAGTGCGACAGGAGAGAGCGAGATGGGAGAGAGCGCGATGGGAGAGAGCGTGATGGGAGAAAGTGCGACGGGAGAGAGTGCGACAGGAGAGAGTGCAACAGGAGAGAGTGCGACGGGAGAGAGTGCGACGGGAGAGAGTGCGATGAGAGAGAGTGCGACAGGTGAGTGTGCGACAGGAGAGAGTGCGACAGGTGAGAGTGCGACAGGAGAGTGCGACAGGAGAGAGTGCGACAGGTGAGAGTGCGACAGGTGAGAGTGCGACAGGTGAGAGTGCGACGGGAGAGAGTGCGACGGGAGAGAGTGCGACAGGAGAGAATGCGACAGGTGAGAGTGTGACAGGAGAGAGTGTGACAGGTGAGAGTGCGACGGGAGAGAGTGCGATGGGAGAGAGTGCGACAGGTGAGAGGGCGACGGGAGAGAGTGCAATGGGAGAGAATGCGACAGGAGAGAGTGCGACGGGAGAGAGTGCGACGGGAGAGAGTGCGATGGGAGAGAGTGCGACAGGTGAGTGTGCGACAGGAGAGAGTGCGACAGGAGAGTGCGACAGGAGAGAGTGCGACAGGTGAGAGTGCGACAGGTGAGAGTGCGACAGGTGAGAGTGCGACGGGAGAGAGTGCGACGGGAGAGAGTGCGACGGGAGAGAGAGCGACAGGTGAGAGTGCGACGGGAGAGAGTGCGACGGGAGAGAGTGCGATGGGAGAGAGTGCGACGGGAGAGAGTGCGATGCGAAAGAGTGTGACAGGTGAGAGTGCGAAGGGAGAGAGTGTGACGGGAGAGAGTGCGATGCGAAAGAGTGCGACAGGTGAGAGTGCGACGGGCGAGAGTGCGATAGGAGAGAGTGCGATGCGAAAGAGTGCGACAGGTGAGAGTGCGACGGGAGAGAGTGTGACAGGAGAGAGTGCGACGGGAGAGAGTGCGACAGGAGAGAGTGCGACGGGAGGGAGTGTGACGGGAGAGAGTGCGAGAGGAGAGAGTGCGGCAGGAGAGAGTGTGACAGCAGAGAGTACGACAGGAGAGAGTGCGACGGGAGAGAGTGCGATGCGAAAGAGTGCGACAGGTGAGAGTGCGACGGGCGAGAGTACGACAGGAGAGAGTGCGACGGGAGAGAGTGCGACAGGTGAGAGTGCGATGCAAAAGAGTGCGAGAGGAGAGAGTGCGACGGGAGAGAGTGCGAGAGGAGAGAGTGCGACAGGAGAGAGTGTGACAGGAGAGAGTGCGACAGGAGAGAGTGCGATGCGAAAGAGTGTGACAGGAGAGAGTGCAACAGGAGAGAGTGCGACAGGAGAGAGTGCGACAGGAGAGAGTGCGACGGGAGAGAGTGCGAGAGGAGAGAGTGCGACAGGAGAGAGTGTGACAGGAGAAAGTGCGACTGGAGAGAGTGCGATGCGAAAGAGTGTGACAGGAGAGAGTGCGATGGGAGAGAGTGCGACGGGAGAGAGTGCGACGGGAGAGAGTGCGACGGGAGAGAGTGCGACAGGAGAGAGTGTGACAGGAGAGAGTGCGACAGGAGAGAGTGCAATGCGAAAGAGTGCGACAGGTGAGAGTGTGATGGGAGGGAGTGTGACAGGAGAGAGTGCGATGCGAAAGAGTGCGACAGGTGAGAGTGCGACGGGAGAGAGTGCGACGTGAGAGAGTGCGACAGGAGAGACTGCGACGGGAGAGAGTGCGACAGGAGAGAGTGTGACAGGAGAGAGTGCGACGGGAGAGAGTGCGACAGGAGAGACTGCGACAGGAGAGAGTGCGACAGGAGAGAGTGCGACGGGAGAGAGTGTGACAGGAGAGAGTGCGACAGGAGAGAGTGCGACAGGTGAGAGTGCGACGGGAGAGAGTGTGACAGGAGAGAGTGCGACGGGAGAAAGTGTGACAGGAGAGAGTGCGACAGGAGAGAGTGCGACAGGTGAGAGTGCGACGGGAGAGAGTGTGACAGGAGAGAGTGCGACGGGAGAGAGTGCGACGGGAGAGAGTGCGACGGGAGAGAGTGCGACGGGAGAGAGTGCGACGGGAGAGAGTGCGACAGGAGAGAATGCAACAGGAGAGAGTGTGACAGGAGAGAGTGCGACGGGAGAGAGTGCGACAGGAGAGACTGCGATGGGAGAGAGTGTGATGGGAGAGAGTGCGACAGGAGAGACTGCGATGGGAGAGAGCGTGATGGGAGAGATTGCGACAGGTGAGAGTGCGATGGGAGAGAGTGTGATGGGAGAGAGTGCGACAGGAGAGAGTGCGACGTGAGAGAGTGCGACGGGAGAGAGTGCGACGGGAGAGAGTGCGACAGGAGAGACTGCGACAGGAGAGAGTGCGACAGGAGAGAGTGCGACGGGAGAGAGTGTGACAGGAGAGAGTGCGACAGGAGAGAGTGCGACAGGTGAGAGTGCGACGGGAGAGAGTGTGACAGGAGAGAGTGCGACGGGAGAAAGTGTGACAGGAGAGAGTGCGACAGGAGAGAGTGCGACAGGTGAGAGTGCGACGGGAGAGAGTGTGACAGGAGAGAGTGCGACGGGAGAGAGTGCGACGGGAGAGAGTGCGACGGGAGAGAGTGCGACGGGAGAGAGTGCGACGGGAGAGCGTGCGACAGGAGAGAGTGCGACAGGAGAGAGTGCGACGGGTGAGAGGGCGACCTGAGAGAGTGTGACAGGAGAGAGTGCGACAGGAGAGAGTGCGACAGGAGAGAGTGCGACAGGAGAGAGTGCGACAGGAGAGAGTGCGACGGGAGAGAGTGCGACAGGAGAGAGTGCGATGCGAAAGAGTGCGACAGGTGAGAGTGCGACAGGAGAGAGTGCGACGGGAGAGAGTGTGACAGGAGAGAGTGCAACAGGAGAGATTGCGACAGGAGAGAGTGCGACAGGAGAGAGTGCGACAGGTGTGAGTGCAACAGGAGAGAGTGTGACGGGAAAGAGTGCGACAGGAGAGAGTGCGACGGGAGAGAGTGCGACAGGTGAGAATGCGACGGGAGAGAGTGCGACAGGTGAGAGTGCGATGCGAAAGTGTGCGACAGGAGTGAGTGTGACAGGAGAGAGCGCGATGGGAGAGAGTGTGACGGGAGAGAGTGCGACAGGTGAGAGTGCGACAGGGGAGAGCGCGATGGGAGAGAGCGCGATGGGAGAGAGTGTGATGGGAGAAAGTGCGACGGGAAAGAGTGCGACACGTGAGAGTGCAACAGGAGAGATTGCGACGGGAGAGAGTGCGATGGGAGAGAGTGCGACAGGTGAGAGTGCGACGGGAGAGAGTGTGACAGGTGAGAGTGCGACAGGTGAGAGTGCGACAGGTGAGAGCGCGATGGGAGAGAGCGCGATGGGAGAGAGTGTGATGGGAGAAAGTGCGACGGGAGAGAGTGCAACAGGTGAGAGTGCGACGGGAGAGAGTGCGATGGGAGAGAAAGCGACAGGAGAGAGTGCGACAGGAGAGAGTGTGACAGGAGAGAGTGCGATGGGAGAGAGTGCGATGGGAGAGAGTGTGACGGGAGAGAGTGCGACGGGAAAGAGTGCGACAAGTGAGAGTGCGACGGGAGAGAGTGCGACAGGTGAGAGTGCGACAGGAGAGAGAGCGATGGGAGAGAGTGTGATGGGAGAAAGTGCGACGGGAGAGAGTGCGATGGGAGAGAGTGCGACGGGAGAGAGTGCGACGGGAGAGAGTGTGATGGGAGAGAGTGCGACGGGAGAGAGTGCGACAGGAGAGAGTGCGACAGGAGAGAGTGCGACGGGAGAGAGTGCAACAGGAGAGAGTGCGACAGGAGAGAGTGCGACGGGAGAGAGTGCGACGGGAGAGAGTGCGACGGGAGAGAGTGCGACGGGAGGGAGCGCGATGGGAGAGAGTGCGACGGGTGAGAGTGCGACAGGAGAGACTGCGACGGGAGAGATTGCGACGGGAGAGAGCGTGATGGGAGAGATTGCGACAGGTGAGAGTGCGATGGGAGAGAGTGCGATGGGAGAGAGTGCAACAGGAGAGAGTGCGAAAGGAGAGAGTGCAATGGGAGAGAGTGCCATGGGAGAGAGTGCGACAGGTGAGAGTGCGATGGGAGAGAGTGCGACGGGAGAGAGTGCAACAGGAGAGAGTGCGGCAGGAGAGAGTGCGATGGGAGAGAGTGCGACGGGAGAGAGTGCGATGGGAGAGAAAGCGACAGGAGAGAGTGCGACAGGAGAGAGTGTGACAGGAGAGAGTGCGATGGGAGAGAGTGCGATGGGAGAGAGTGTGACGGGAGAGAGTGCGACGGGAAAGAGTGCGACAAGTGAGAGTGCGACGGGAGAGAGTGCGACAGGTGAGAGTGCGACAGGAGAGAGAGCGATGGGAGAGAGTGCGACGGGGGAGACTGCGACCGGAGAGAGTGCGATGGGAGAGAGTGCGATGGGAGAGAGTGTGACAGGAGAGAGTGCGACGGGAGAGAGTGCGACAGGTGAGTGTGATGGGTGAGAGTGTGACGGAAGAGAGTGCGACAGGTGAGTGTGATGGGTGGGAGTGTGATGGGAGAGAGTGTGACAGGTGAGTGTGACGGGAGAGTGTGATGGGTGAGAGTGCGATGGGAGAGAGTGCGACAGGAGAGTGATGGGTGAGAGTGTGATGGGAGAGAGTGCGACAGGTGAGTGTGATGGGTGAGAGTGTGACGGGAGAGAGTCCGACAGGTGAGTGTGATGGGAGAGAGTGTGACAGGTGAGTGTGATGGGTGAGAGTGTGACGGGAGAGAGTGCGACGGGAGAGAGTGTGACGGGAGATTGTGACGGGAGAGTGTGATGGGTGAGAGTGCGACATGAGAGTGTGACGGGACAGTGTGATGGGTGAGAGTGCGACAGGAGAGTGTGACGGGAGAGGGTGATGGGTGAGAGTGCGACAGGAGAGTGTGACGTGAGAGTGTGATGGGTGAGAGTGTGACAGGAGAGTGTGATGGGTGAGAGTGTGATGGGTGTGAGTGCGACAGGAGAGTGTGACGGGAGAGTGTGATGGGTGAGAGTGCGACAGGAGAGTGTGATGGGTGAGAGTGTGATGGGAGAGAGTGCGACAGGAGAGTGTGACGGGAGAGTGTGATGGGTGAGAGTGCGACAGGAGAGTGTGACGGGAGAGTGTGATGGGTGAGAGTGCGACAGGAGAGTGTGACGGGAGAGTGTGATGGGTGAGAGTGCGACAGGAGAGTGTGACGGGAGAGTGTGATGGGTGAGAGTGCGACAGGAGAGTGTGACGGGAGAGTGTGATGGGTGAGAGTGCGACCGGAGAGTGTGATGGGTGAGAGTGTGATGGGAGAGAGTGCGACAGGAGAGTGTGACGGGAGAGGGTGATGGGTGAGAGTGCGACAGGAGAGAGTGACGGGAGAGTGTGACGGGAGAGTGTGATGGGTGAGAGTGTGACAGGAGAGTGTGATGGGTGAGAGCGTGATGGGTGAGAGTGCGACAGGAGAGTGTGACGGGAGAGTGTGATGGGTGAGCGTGCGACAGGAGAGTGTGACGGGAGAGTGTGATGGGTGAGAGTGTGATGGGAGAGAGTGCGACAGGAGAGTGCGACAGGAGAGTGTGACGCGAGAGTGTGATGGGTGAGAGTGCGACAGGAGAGTGTGACGGGAGAGTGTGATGGGTGAGAGTGCGACAGGAGAGTGTGATGGGTGAGAGTGTGATGGGGGAGAGTGCGACAGGAGAGTGTGACGGGAGAGTGTGATGGGAGAGAGTGTGATGGGGGAGAGTGCGACAGGAGAGTGTGACGGGAGAGTGTGATGGGTGAGAGTGCGACAGGAGAGTGTGACGGGTGAGAGTGTGATGGGGGAGAGTGCGACAGGAGAGTGTGACGGGAGAGTGTGATGGGAGAGAGTGCGACAGGAGAGTGTGACGGGAGAGTGTGATGGGTGAGAGTGCGACAGGATAGTGTGATGGGTGAGAGTGTGATGGGGGAGAGTGCGACAGGAGAGTGTGACGGGAGAGTGTGATGGGAGAGAGTGCGACAGGAGAGGGTGACGGGAGAGTGTGATGGGTGAGAGTGTGATGGGGGAGAGTGCGACAGGAGAGTGTGACGGGAGAGTGTGACAGGAGAGTGTGACAGGAGAGTGTGACAGGAGAGTGTGATGGGTGAGAGTGCGACAGGAGAGTGTGACAGGAGAGTGTGACAGGAGAGTGTGATGGGTGAGAGTGCGACAGGAGAGTGTGACGGGAGAGTGTGATGGGAGAGAGTGCGACAGGAGAGTGTGACGGGAGAGTGTGATGAGTGAGTGTGTGATGGGAGAGAGTGTGACAGGAGAGTGTGACGGGAGAGTGTGACGGGAGAGTGTGATGGGTGAGAGTGTGATGGGAGAGAGTGTGACAGGAGAGTGTGACGGGAGAGTGTGACGGGAGAGTGTGATGGGTGAGAGTGCGACAGGAGAGTGTGACGGGAGAGTGTGATGGGAGAGTGTGATGGGTGAGAGTGTGACAGGAGAGTGTGACGGGAGAGTGTGATGGGTGAGAGTGTGATGGGAGAGAGTGTGATGGGAGAGAGTGTCACAGGAGAGTGTGACGGGAGAGTGTGACGGGAGAGTGTGATGGGTGAGAGTGCGACAGGAGAGTGTGACGGGAGAGTGTGATGGGAGAGTGTGATGGGTGAGAGTGTGACAGGAGAGTGTGACGGGAGAGTGTGATGGGTGAGAGTGTGATGGGAGAGAGTGTGACAGGAGAGTGTGACGGGAGAGTGTGATGGGTGAGAGTGTGATGGGTGAGAGTGTGATGGGTGAGAGTGTGACGGGAGAGTGTGATGGGTGAGAGTGTGATGGGAGAGAGTGTGACAGGAGAGTGTGACGGGAGAGTGTGACGGGAGAGTGTGACGGGAGAGTGTGATGGGTGAGAGTGCGACAGGAGAGTGTGACGGGAAAGTGTGATGGGAGAGTGTGATGGGTGAGAGTGTGACAGGAGAGTGTGATGGGTGAGAGTGTGATGGGAGAGAGTGTGATGGGAGAGAGTGCGACAGGAGAGTGTGACGGGCGAGTGTGATGGGTGAGAGTGTGATGGGAGAGAGTGTGACAGGAGAGTGTGACGCGAGAGTGTGACGGGAGAGTGTGATGGGTGAGAGTGCGACAGGAGAGTGTGACGGGAGAGTGTGATGGGAGAGTGTGATGGGTGAGAGTGTGACAGGAGAGTGTGACGGGAGAGTGTGATGGGTGAGAGTGCGACAGGAGAGTGTGACGGGAGAGTGTGATGGGTGAGAGTGTGATGGGAGAGAGTGCGACAGGAGAGTGTGACGGGAGAGTGTGATGGGAGAGAGTGTGACAGGAGAGTGTGACGGGAGAGTGTGATGGGTGAGAGTGTGACAGGAGAGTGTGACGGGAGAGTGTGATGGGTGAGAGTGCGACAGGAGAGTGTGACGGGAGAGTGTGATGGGTGAGAGTGTGATGGGAGAGAGTGCGACAGGAGAGTGTGACGGGAGAGTGCGACAGGAGAGTGTGACGGGAGAGTGTGATGGGTGAGAGTGCGACAGGAGAGTGTGACGGGAGAGTGTGATGGGAGAGAGTGTGACAGGAGAGTGTGACGGGAGAGTGTGATGGGTGAGAGTGCGACAGGAGAGTGTGACGGGAGAGTGTGATGGGTGAGAGTGCGACAGGAGAGTGTGATGGGTGAGAGTGTGATGGGGGAGAGTGCGACAGGAGAGTGTGACGGGAGAGTGTGATGGGAGAGAGTGCGACAGGAGAGTGTGACGGGAGAGTGTGACAGGAGAGTGTGACAGGAGAGTGTGACAGGAGAGTGTGATGGGTGAGAGTGCGACAGGAGAGTGTGACAGGAGAGTGTGACAGGAGAGTGTGATGGGTGAGAGTGCGACAGGAGAGTGTGACGGGAGAGTGTGATGGGTGAGAGTGTGATGGGAGAGAGTGTGATGGGGGAGAGTGCGACAGGAGAGTGTGACGGGAGAGTGTGATGGGAGAGAGTGCGACAGGAGAGTGTGACGGGAGAGTGTGATGAGTGAGAGTGTGATGGGAGAGAGTGTGACAGGAGAGTGTGACGGGAGAGTGTGATGGGTGAGAGTGTGACGGGAGAGAATGTGACAGGAGAGTGTGACGGGAGAGTGTGATGGGTGAGAGTGTGACGGGAGAGAGTGCGACAGGAGTGTGTGACGGGTGAGAGTGTGACGGGAGAGAGTACGACAGGAGAGAGCGCGACAGGTGTGAGTGCGACAGGAGAGTGTGATGGGTGAGAGTGTGACGGGAGAGAGTGCGACAGGAGTGTGTGACAGGTGAGAGTGTGACGGGAGAGAGTACGACAGGAGAGAGCGCGACAGGTGTGAGTGCGACAGGAGAGAGTGCGATGGGAGAGAGTGCGACGGGAGAGAGTGCGACAGGAGAGAGTGCAACAGGAGAGAGTGCGACGGGAGAGAGTGCGATGGGAGAGAGTGCGACAGGTCAGAGGGCGACGGGAGAGAGTGCAATGGGAGAGAATGCGACAGGAGAGAGTGCGACGGGAGAGAGTGCGATGGGAGAGAGTGCGACAGGTGAGTGTGCGACAGGTCAGAGTGCGACAGGAGAGTGCGACAGGAGAGAGTGCGACAGGTGAGAGTGCGACAGGTGAGAGTGCGACAGGTGAGAGTGCGACGGGAGAGAGTGCGACGGGAGAGAGTGCGATGGGAGAGAGTGCGACAGGTGAGAGTGCGATGGGAGAGAGTGTGACGGGAGAGAGTGCGACAGGTGAGAGCGAGATGGGAGAGAGCGCGATGGGAGAGAGTGTGATGGGAGAAAGTGCGACGGGAGAGAGTGCGACAGGAGAGAGTGCAACAGGAGAGAGTGCGACGGGAGAGAGTGCGATGGGAGAGAGTGCGACAGGTGAGAGGGCGACGGGAGAGAGTGCAATGGGAGAGAATGCGACAGGAGAGAGTGCGACGGGAGAGAGTGCGATGGGAGAGAGTGCGACAGGTGAGTGTGCGACAGGAGAGAGTGCGACAGGAGAGAGTGCGACAGGTGAGAGTGCGACAGGTGAGAGTGCGACGGGAGAGAGTGCGACGGGAGAGAGTGCGATGGGAGAGAGTGCGACAGGTGAGAGTGCGACGGGAGAGAGTGCGACGGGAGAGAGTGCGATGGGAGAGAGTCCGACGGGAGAGAGTGCGATGCGAAAGAGTGTGACAGGTGAGAGTGCGACGGGAGAGAGTGTGACGGGAAAGAGTGCGATGCGAAAGAGTGCGACAGGTGAGAGTGCGACGGGCGAGAGTGCGATAGGAGAGAGTGCGATGCGAAAGAGTGTGACAGGTGAGAGTGCGACGGGAGAGAGTGTGACGGGAGAGAGTGCGATGCGAAAGAGTGCGACAGGTGAGAGTGCGACGGGCGAGAGTGCGATAGGAGAGAGTGCGATGCGAAAGAGTGCGACAGGTGAGAGTGCGACGGGAGAGAGTGTGACAGGAGAGAGTGCGACGGGAGAGAGTGCGACGGGAGAGAGTGCGACGGGAGAGAGTGTGACGGGAGAGAGTGCGAGAGGAGAGAGTGCGGCAGGAGAGAGTGTGACAGCAGAGAGTGCGACAGGAGGGAATGCGACGGGAGAGAGTGCGACAGGTGAGAGTGCGATGCGAAAGAGTGCGAGAGGAGAGAGTGCGACGGGAGAGAGTGCGAGAGGAGAGAGTGCGACAGGAGAGAGTGTGACAGGAGAGAGTGCGACAGGAGAGACTGCGATGCGAAAGAGTGTGACAGGAGAGAGTGCAACAGGAGAGAGCGCGACAGGAGAGAGTGCGACAGGAGAGAGTGCGACGGGAGAGAGTGCGAGAGGAGAGAGTGCGACAGGAGAGAGTGTGACAGGAGAAAGTGCGACAGGAGAGAGTGCGATGCGAAAGAGTGTGACAGGAGAGAGTGCGACGGGAGAGAGTGCGACGGGAGAGAGTGCGACGGGAGAGAGTGCGACAGGAGAGAGTGTGACAGGAGAGAGTGCAATGCGAAAGAGTGCGACAGGTGAGAGTGCGATGGGAGGGAGTGTGACAGGAGAGAGTGCGATGCGAAAGAGTGCGACAGGTGAGAGTGCGACGGGAGAGAGTGCGACGTGAGAGAGTGCGACAGGAGAGAGTGCGACGCGAAAGAGTGCGACAGGAGAGAATGCAACAGGAGAGAGTGCGACAGGAGAGAGTGCGACGGGAGAGAGTGCGACAGGAGAGACTGCGACAGGAGAGAGTGCGACAGGAGAGAGTGCGACAGGAGAGAGTGCGACGGGAGAGAGTGTGACAGGAGAGAGTGCGACAGGAGAGAGTGCGACAGGTGAGAGTGCGACGGGAGAGAGTGTGACAGGAGAGAGTACGACGGGAGAAAGTGTGACAGGAGAGAGTGCGACAGGTGAGAGTGCGACGGGAGAGAGTGTGACAGGAGAGAGTGCGACAGGAGAGAGTGCGACAGGTGAGAGTGCGACGGGAGAGAGTGTGACAGGAGAGAGTGCGACGGGAGAAAGTGTGACAGGAGAGAGTGCGACAGGTGAGAGTGCGACGGGAGAGAGTGTGACAGGAGAGAGTGCGACGGGAGAGACTGCGACAGGAGAGAGTGCGACGGGAGAGAGTGTGACAGGAGAGAGTGCGACAGGAGAGAGTGCGACAGGTGAGAGTGCGACGGGAGAGAGTGTGACAGGAGAGAGTGCGACGGGAGAAAGTGTGACAGGAGAGAGTGCGACAGGTGAGAGTGCGACGGGAGAGAGTGTGACAGGAGAGAGTGCGACGGGAGAGAGTGCGACGGGAGAGAGTGCGACGGGAGAGAGTGCGACAGGAGAGTGTGACGGGAGAGTGTGATGGGTGAGAGTGCGACAGGAGAGTGTGATGGGTGAGAGTGTGATGGGGGAGAGTGCGACAGGAGAGTGTGACGGGAGAGTGTGATGGGAGAGAGTGCGACAGGAGAGTGTGACGGGAGAGTGTGATGGGTGAGAGTGTGATGGGAGAGAGTGCGACAGGAGAGTGTGACGGGAGAGTGTGATGGGAGAGAGTGCGACAGGAGAGTGTGACGGGAGAGTGTGATGGGAGAGAGTGCGACAGGAGAGTGTGAAGGGAGAGTGTGATGGGTGAGAGTGTGATGGGAGAGAGTGTGACAGGAGAGTGTGACGGGAGAGTGTGATGGGTGAGAGTGCGACAGGAGAGTGTGACGGGAGAGTGTGATGGGTGAGAGTGTGATGGGAGAGAGTGCGACAGGAGAGTGTGAAGGGAGAGTGTGATGGGTGAGAGTGTGACGGGAGAGAGTGCGACAGGAGTGTGTGACGGGTGAGAGTGTGACGGGAGAGAGTACGACAGGAGAGAGCGCGACAGGTGTGAGTGCGACAGGAGAGTGTGATGGGTGAGAGTGTGACGGGAGAGAGTGCGACAGGAGTGTGTGACAGGTGAGAGTGTGACGGGAGAGAGTACGACAGGAGAGAGCGCGACAGGTGTGAGTGCGACAGGAGAGAGCGAGATGGGAGAGAGCGCGATGGGAGAGAGTGTGATGGGAGAAAGTGCGATGGGAGAGAGTGCGACAGGAGAGAGTGCAACAGGAGAGAGTGCGACGGGAGAGAGTGCGATGGGAGAGAGTGCGACAGGTGAGAGGGCGACGGGAGAGAGTGCAATGGGAGAGAATGCGACAGGAGAGAGTGCGACGGGAGAGAGTGCGATGGGAGAGAGTGCGACAGGTGAGTGTGCGACAGGTGAGAGTGCGACAGGAGAGTGCGACAGGAGAGAGTGCGACAGGTGAGAGTGCGACAGGTGAGAGTGCGACAGGTGAGAGTGCGACGGGAGAGAGTGCGACGGGAGAGAGTGCGATGGGAGAGAGTGCGACAGGTGAGAGTGCGATGGGAGAGAGTGTGACGGGAGAGAGTGCGACAGGTGAGAGTGCGACAGGAGAGAGCGAGATGGGAGAGAGCGCGATGGGAGAGAGTGTGATGGGAGAAAGTGCGACGGGAGAGAGTGCGACATGAGAGAGTGCAACAGGAGAGAGTGCGACGGGAGAGAGTGCGATGGGAGAGAGTGCGACAGGTGAGAGGGCGACGGGAGAGAGTGCAATGGGAGAGAATGCGACAGGAGAGAGTGCGACGGGAGAGAGTGCGATGGGAGAGAGTGCGACAGGTGAGTGTGCGACAGGAGAGAGTGCGACAGGTGAGAGTGCGACAGGAGAGTGCGACAGGAGAGAGTGCGACAGGTGAGAGTGCGACAGGTGAGAGTGCGACAGGTGAGAGTGCGACGGGAGAGAGTGCGACGGGAGAGAGTGCGATGGGAGAGAGTCCGACGGGAGAGAGTGCGATGCGAAAGAGTGTGACAGGTGAGAGTGCGACGGGAGAGAGTGTGACGGGAGAGAGTGCGATGCGAAAGAGTGCGACAGGTGAGAGTGCGACGGGCGAGAGTGCGATAGGAGAGAGTGCGATGCGAAAGAGTGCGACAGGTGAGAGTGCGACGGGAGAGAGTGTGACAGGAGAGAGTGCGACGGGAGAGAGTGCGACGGGAGAGAGTGCGACGGGAGAGAGTGTGACGGGAGAGAGTGCGAGAGGAGAGAGTGCGGCAGGAGAGAGTGTGACAGCAGAGAGTGCGACAGGAGGGAATGCGACGGGAGAGAGTGCGACAGGTGAGAGTGCGATGCGAAAGAGTGCGAGAGGAGAGAGTGTGACGGGAGAGAGTGCGAGAGGAGAGAGTGCGACAGGAGAGAGTGTGACAGGAGAGAGTGCGACAGGAGAGACTGCGATGCGAAAGAGTGTGACAGGAGAGAGTGCAACAGGAGAGAGCGCGACAGGAGAGAGTGCGACAGGAGAGAGTGCGACGGGAGAGAGTGCGAGAGGAGAGAGTGCGACAGGAGAGAGTGTGACAGGAGAAAGTGCGACAGGAGAGAGTGCGATGCGAAAGAGTGTGACAGGAGAGAGTGCGACGGGAGAGAGTGCGACGGGAGAGAGTGCGACGGGAGAGAGTGCGACAGGAGAGTGTGACGCAGAGTGTGATGGGTGAGAGTGTGACAGGAGAGTGTGATGGGTGAGAGTGTGATGGGGGAGAGTGCGACAGGAGAGTGTGACGGGAGAGGGTGATGGGTGAGAGTGCGACAGGAGAGTGTGACGGGAGAGTGTGATGGGTGAGAGTGTGACAGGAGAGTGTGATGGGTGAGAGTGTGATGGGTGTGAGTGCGACAGGAGAGAGTGCAACAGGAGAGAGTGCGACGGGAGAGAGTGCGATGGGAGAGAGTGCGACAGGAGAGAGTGCGATGGGAGAGAGTGCGACAGGTGAGAGTGCGATGGGAGAGAGTGTGACGGGAGAGAGTGCGACAGGTGAGAGTGCGACAGGAGAGAGCGAGATGGGAGAGAGCGCGATGGGAGAGAGTGTGATGGGAGAAAGTGCGACGGGAGAGAGTGCGACAGGAGAGAGGGCGACGGGAGAGAGTGCAATGGGAGAGAATGCGACAGGAGAGAGTGCGACGGGAGAGAGTGCGATGGGAGAGAGTGCGACAGGAGAGAGTGCGACGGGAGAGAGTGCGATGGGAGAGAGTGCGACAGGTGAGAGGGTGACGGGAGAGAGTGCAATGGGAGAGAATGCGACAGGAGAGTGCGACAGGAGAGAGTGCGACAGGTGAGAGTGCGACAGGTGAGAGTGCGACAGGTGAGAGTGCGACGGGAGAGAGTGCGACGGGAGAGAGTGCGATGGGAGAGAGTGCGACAGGTGAGAGTGCGACGGGAGAGAGTGCAACAGGAGAGAGCGCGATGGGAGAGAGTGCGATTGGAGAGAGTCCGACGGGAGAGAGTGCGATGCGAAAGAGTGTGACAGGTGAGAGTGCGACGGGAGAGAGTGTGACGGGAGAGAGTGCGATGCGAAAGAGTGCGACAGGTGAGAGTGCGACGGGCGAGAGTGCGATAGGAGAGAGTGCGATGCGAAAGAGTGCGACAGGTGAGAGTGCGACGGGAGAGAGTGTGACAGGAGAGAGTGCGACGGGAGAGAGTGCGACGGGAGAGAGTGCGACGGGAGAGAGTGTGACGGGAGAGAGTGCGAGAGGAGAGAGTGCGGCAGGAGAGAGTGTGACAGCAGAGAGTGCGACAGGAGGGAATGCGACGGGAGAGAGTTCGACAGGTGAGAGTGCAATGCGAAAGAGTGCGAGAGGAGAGAGTGCGACGGGAGAGAGTGCGAGAGGAGAGAGTGCGACAGGAGAGAGTGTGACAGGAGAGAGTGCGACAGGAGAGACTGCGATGCGAAAGAGTGTGACAGGAGAGAGTGCAACAGGAGAGAGCGCGACAGGAGAGAGTGCGACAGGAGAGAGTGCGACGGGAGAGAGTGCGAGAGGAGAGAGTGCGACAGGAGAGAGTGTGACAGGAGAAAGTGCAACAGGAGAGAGTGCGATGCGAAAGAGTGTGACAGGAGAGAGTGCGACGGGAGAGAGTGCGACGGGAGAGAGTGCGACGGGAGAGAGTGCGACAGGAGAGAGTGTGACAGGAGAGAGTGCAATGCGAAAGAGTGCGACAGGTGAGAGTGCGATGGGAGGGAGTGTGACAGGAGAGAGTGCGATGCGAAAGAGTGCGACAGGTGAGAGTGCGACGGGAGAGAGTGCGACGTGAGAGAGTGCGACAGGAGAGAGTGCGACGCGAAAGAGTGCGACAGGAGAGAATGCAACAGGAGAGAGTGCGACAGGAGAGAGTGCGACGGGAGAGAGTGCGACAGGAGAGACTGCGACAGGAGAGACTGCGACAGGAGAGAGTGCGACGGGAGAGAGTGTGACAGGAGAGAGTGCGACAGGAGAGAGTGCGACAGGTGAGAGTGCGACGGGAGAGAGTGTGACAGGAGAGAGTGCGACGGGAGAAAGTGTGACAGGAGAGAGTGCGACAGGTGAGAGTGCGACGGGAGAGAGTGTGACAGGAGACAGTGCGACGGGAGAGAGTGCGACGGGAGAGAGTGCGACGGGAGAGAGTGCGACAGGAGAGAGTGCGACGGGTGAGAGGGCGACGGGAGAGAGTGTGACAGGAGAGAGTGCGACAGGAGAGTGTGACGGGAGAGTGTGATGGGTGAGAGTGCGACAGGAGAGTGTGACGGGAGAGTGTGATGGGTGAGAGTGTGACAGGAGAGTGTGATGGGTGAGAGTGTGATGGGGGAGAGTGCGACAGGAGAGTGTGACGGGAGAGGGTGATGGGTGAGAGTGCGACAGGAGAGTGTGACGGGAGAGTGTGATGGGTGAGAGTGTGACAGGAGAGTGTGATGGGTGAGAGTGTGATGGGTGTGAGTGCGACAGGAGAGAGTGCAACAGGAGAGAGTGCGACGGGAGAGAGTGCGATGGGAGAGAGTGCGACAGGAGAGAGTGCGATGGGAGAGAGTGCGACAGGTGAGAGTGCGATGGGAGAGAGTGTGACGGGAGAGAGTGCGACAGGTGAGAGTGCGACAGGAGAGAGCGAGATGGGAGAGAGCGCGATGGGAGAGAGTGTGATGGGAGAAAGTGCGACGGGAGAGAGTGCGACAGGAGAGAGGGCGACGGGAGAGAGTGCAATGGGAGAGAATGCGACAGGAGAGAGTGCGACGGGAGAGAGTGCGATGGGAGAGAGTGCGACAGGAGAGAGTGCGACGGGAGAGAGTGCGATGGGAGAGAGTGCGACAGGTGAGAGGGCGACGGGAGAGAGTGCAATGGGAGAGAATGCGACAGGAGAGAGTGCGACGGGAGAGAGTGCGATGGGAGAGAGTGCGACAGGTGAGTGTGCGACAGGAGAGAGTGCGACAGGTGAGAGTGCGACAGGAGAGTGCGACAGGAGAGAGTGCGACAGGTGAGAGTGCGACAGGTGAGAGTGCGACAGGTGAGAGTGCGACGGGAGAGAGTGCGACGGGAGAGAGTGCGATGGGAGAGAGTGCGACAGGTGAGAGTGCGACGGGAGAGAGTGCGACGGGAGAGAGTGCGATGGGAGAGAGTGCGATGGGAGAGAGTCCGACGGGAGAGAGTGCGATGCGAAAGAGTGTGACAGGTGAGAGTGCGACGGGAGAGAGTGTGACGGGAGAGAGTGCGATGCGAAAGAGTGCGACAGGTGAGAGTGCGACGGGCGAGAGTGCGATAGGAGAGAGTGCGATGCGAAAGAGTGCGACAGGTGAGAGTGCGACGGGAGAGAGTGTGACAGGAGAGAGTGCGACGGGAGAGAGTGCGACGGGAGAGAGTGCGACGGGAGAGAGTGTGACGGGAGAGAGTGCGAGAGGAGAGAGTGCGGCAGGAGAGAGTGTGACAGCAGAGAGTGCGACAGGAGAGAGTGTGACAGGAGAGAGTGCGACAGGAGAGATTGCGACAGGAGAGAGTGCGACAGGAGAGAGTGCGACAGGTGTGAGTGTGACAGGAGAGAGTGTGACGGGAAAGAGTGCGACAGGAGAGAGTGCGACGGGAGAGAGTGCGACAGGTGAGAATGCGACGGAAGAGAGTGTGACAGCAGAGAGTGCGACAGGAGGGAATGCGACGGGAGAGAGTGCGACAGGTGAGAGTGCGATGCGAAAGAGTGCGAGAGGAGAGAGTGCGACGGGAGAGAGTGCGAGAGGAGAGAGTGCGACAGGAGAGAGTGTGACAGGAGAGAGTGCGACAGGAGAGACTGCGATGCGAAAGAGTGTGACAGGAGAGAGTGCAACAGGAGAGAGCGCGATGGGAGAGAGTACGATGGGAGAGAGTCCGACGGGAGAGAGTGCGATGCGAAAGAGTGTGACAGGTGAGAGTGCGACGGGAGAGAGTGTGACGGGAGAGAGTGCGATGCGAAAGAGTGCGACAGGTGAAGGTGCGACGGGCGAGAGTGCGATAGGAGAGAGTGCGATGCGAAAGAGTGCGACAGGTGAGAGTGCGACGGGAGAGAGTGTGACAGGAGAGAGTGCGACGGGAGAGAGTGCGACGGGAGAGAGTGCGACGGGAGAGAGTGTGACGGGAGAGAGTGCGAGAGGAGAGAGTGCGGCAGGAGAGAGTGTGACAGCAGAGAGTGCGACAGGAGGGAATGCGACGGGAGAGAGTGCGACAGGTGAGAGTGCGATGCGAAAGAGTGCGAGAGGAGAGAGTGCGACGGGAGAGAGTGCGAGTGGAGAGAGTGCGACAGGAGAGAGTGTGACAGGAGAGAGTGCGACAGGAGAGACTGCGATGCGAAAGAGTGTGACAGGAGAGAGTGCAACAGGAGAGAGCGCGACAGGAGAGAGTGCGACAGGAGAGAGTGCGACGGGAGAGAGTGCGAGAGGAGAGAGTGCGACAGGAGAGAGTGTGACAGGAGAAAGTGCAACAGGAGAGAGTGCGATGCGAAAGAGTGTGACAGGAGAGAGTGCGACGGGAGAGAGTGCGACGGGAGAGAGTGCGACGGGAGAGAGTGCGACAGGAGAGAGTGTGACAGGAGAGAGTGCAATGCGAAAGAGTGCGACAGGTGAGAGTGCGACGGGAGAGAGTGCGACGTGAGAGAGTGCGACAGGAGAGAGTGCGACAGGAGAGAATGCAACAGGAGAGAGTGCGACAGGAGAGAGTGCGACGGGAGAGAGTGCGACAGGAGAGACTGCGACAGGAGAGACTGCGACAGGAGAGAGTGCGACGGGAGAGAGTGTGACAGGAGAGAGTGCGACAGGAGAGAGTGCGACAGGTGAGAGTGCGACGGGAGAGAGTGTGACAGGAGAGAGTGCGACGGGAGAAAGTGTGACAGGAGAGAGTGCGACAGGTGAGAGTGCGACGGGAGAGAGTGTGACAGGAGAGAGTGCGACGGGAGAGAGTGCGACGGGAGAGAGTGCGACGGGAGAGAGTGCGACAGGAGAGAGTGCGACGGGTGAGAGGGCGACGGGAGAGAGTGTGACAGGAGAGAGTGCGACAGGAGAGTGTGACGGGAGAGTGTGATGGGTGAGAGTGCGACAGGAGAGTGTGACGGGAGAGTGTGATGGGTGAGAGTGTGACAGGAGAGTGTGATGGGTGAGAGTGTGATGGGGGAGAGTGCGACAGGAGAGTGTGACGGGAGAGGGTGATGGGTGAGAGTGCGACAGGAGAGTGTGACGGGAGAGTGTGATGGGTGAGAGTGTGACAGGAGAGTGTGATGGGTGAGAGTGTGATGGGTGTGAGTGCGACAGGAGAGAGTGCAACAGGAGAGAGTGCGACGGGAGAGAGTGCGATGGGAGAGAGTGCGACAGGAGAGAGTGCGATGGGAGAGAGTGCGACAGGTGAGAGTGCGATGGGAGAGAGTGTGACGGGAGAGAGTGCGACAGGTGAGAGTGCGACAGGAGAGAGCGAGATGGGAGAGAGCGCGATGGGAGAGAGTGTGATGGGAGAAAGTGCGACGGGAGAGAGTGCGACAGGAGAGAGGGCGACGGGAGAGAGTGCAATGGGAGAGAATGCGACAGGAGAGAGTGCGACGGGAGAGAGTGCGATGGGAGAGAGTGCGACAGGAGAGAGTGCGACGGGAGAGAGTGCGATGGGAGAGAGTGCGACAGGTGAGAGGGCGACGGGAGAGAGTGCAATGGGAGAGAATGCGACAGGAGAGAGTGCGACGGGAGAGAGTGCGATGGGAGAGAGTGCGACAGGTGAGTGTGCGACAGGAGAGAGTGCGACAGGTGAGAGTGCGACAGGAGAGTGCGACAGGAGAGAGTGCGACAGGTGAGAGTGCGACAGGTGAGAGTGCGACAGGTGAGAGTGCGACGGGAGAGAGTGCGACGGGAGAGAGTGCGATGGGAGAGAGTGCGACAGGTGAGAGTGCGACGGGAGAGAGTGCGACGGGAGAGAGTGCGATGGGAGAGAGTGCGATGGGAGAGAGTCCGACGGGAGAGAGTGCGATGCGAAAGAGTGTGACAGGTGAGAGTGCGACGGGAGAGAGTGTGACGGGAGAGAGTGCGATGCGAAAGTGTGCGACAGGTGAGAGTGCGACGGGCGAGAGTGCGATAGGAGAGAGTGCGATGCGAAAGAGTGCGACAGGTGAGAGTGCGACGGGAGAGAGTGTGACAGGAGAGAGTGCGACGGGAGAGAGTGCGACGGGAGAGAGTGCGACGGGAGAGAGTGTGACGGGAGAGAGTGCGAGAGGAGAGAGTGCGGCAGGAGAGAGTGTGACAGCAGAGAGTGCGACAGGAGGGAATGCGACGGGAGAGAGTGCGACAGGTGAGAGTGCGATGCGAAAGAGTGCGAGAGGAGAGAGTGCGACGGGAGAGAGTGTGACAGGAGAGACTGCGACGGGAGAGAGTGCGACGGGAGAGAGTGCGACGGGAGAGAGTGCGACAGGAGAGAGTGTGACAGGAGAGAGTGCAATGCGAAAGAGTGCGACAGGTGAGAGTGCGATGGGAGGGAGTGTGACAGGAGAGAGTGCGATGCGAAAGAGTGCGACAGGTGAGAGTGCGACGGGAGAGAGTGCGACGTGAGAGAGTGCGACAGGAGAGAGTGCGACGGGAGAGAGTGCGACAGGTGAGAATGCGACGGAAGAGAGTGTGACAGCAGAGAGTGCGACAGGAGGGAATGCGACGGGAGAGAGTGCGACAGGTGAGAGTGCGATGCGAAAGAGTGCGAGAGGAGAGAGTGCGACGGGAGAGAGTGCGAGAGGAGAGAGTGCGACAGGAGAGAGTGTGACAGGAGAGAGTGCGACAGGAGAGACTGCGATGCGAAAGAGTGTGACAGGAGAGAGTGCAACAGGAGAGAGCGCGATGGGAGAGAGTACGATGGGAGAGAGTCCGACGGGAGAGAGTGCGATGCGAAAGAGTGTGACAGGTGAGAGTGCGACGGGAGAGAGTGTGACGGGAGAGAGTGCGATGCGAAAGAGTGCGACAGGTGAAGGTGCGACGGGCGAGAGTGCGATAGGAGAGAGTGCGATGCGAAAGAGTGCGACAGGTGAGAGTGCGACGGGAGAGAGTGTGACAGGAGAGAGTGCGACGGGAGAGAGTGCGACGGGAGAGAGTGCGACGGGAGAGAGTGTGACGGGAGAGAGTGCGAGAGGAGAGAGTGCGGCAGGAGAGAGTGTGACAGCAGAGAGTGCGACAGGAGGGAATGCGACGGGAGAGAGTGCGACAGGTGAGAGTGCGATGCGAAAGAGTGCGAGAGGAGAGAGTGCGACGGGAGAGAGTGCGAGTGGAGAGAGTGCGACAGGAGAGAGTGTGACAGGAGAGAGTGCGACAGGAGAGACTGCGATGCGAAAGAGTGTGACAGGAGAGAGTGCAACAGGAGAGAGCGCGACAGGAGAGAGTGCGACAGGAGAGAGTGCGACGGGAGAGAGTGCGAGAGGAGAGAGTGCGACAGGAGAGAGTGTGACAGGAGAAAGTGCAACAGGAGAGAGTGCGATGCGAAAGAGTGTGACAGGAGAGAGTGCGACGGGAGAGAGTGCGACGGGAGAGAGTGCGACGGGAGAGAGTGCGACAGGAGAGAGTGTGACAGGAGAGAGTGCAATGCGAAAGAGTGCGACAGGTGAGAGTGCGATGGGAGGGAGTGTGACAGGAGAGAGTGCGATGCGAAAGAGTGCGACAGGTGAGAGTGCGACGGGAGAGAGTGCGACGTGAGAGAGTGCGACAGGAGAGAGTGCGACAGGAGAGAATGCAACAGGAGAGAGTGCGACAGGAGAGAGTGCGACGGGAGAGAGTGCGACAGGAGAGACTGCGACAGGAGAGACTGCGACAGGAGAGAGTGCGACGGGAGAGAGTGTGACAGGAGAGAGTGCGACAGGAGAGAGTGCGACAGGTGAGAGTGCGACGGGAGAGAGTGTGACAGGAGAGAGTGCGACGGGAGAAAGTGTGACAGGAGAGAGTGCGACAGGTGAGAGTGCGACGGGAGAGAGTGTGACAGGAGAGAGTGCGACGGGAGAGAGTGCGACGGGAGAGAGTGCGACGGGAGAGAGTGCGACAGGAGAGAGTGCGACGGGTGAGAGGGCGACGGGAGAGAGTGTGACAGGAGAGAGTGCGACAGGAGAGTGTGACGGGAGAGTGTGATGGGTGAGAGTGCGACAGGAGAGTGTGACGGGAGAGTGTGATGGGTGAGAGTGTGACAGGAGAGTGTGATGGGTGAGAGTGTGATGGGGGAGAGTGCGACAGGAGAGTGTGACGGGAGAGGGTGATGGGTGAGAGTGCGACAGGAGAGTGTGACGGGAGAGTGTGATGGGTGAGAGTGTGACAGGAGAGTGTGATGGGTGAGAGTGTGATGGGTGTGAGTGCGACAGGAGAGAGTGCAACAGGAGAGAGTGCGACGGGAGAGAGTGCGATGGGAGAGAGTGCGACAGGAGAGAGTGCGATGGGAGAGAGTGCGACAGGTGAGAGTGCGATGGGAGAGAGTGTGACGGGAGAGAGTGCGACAGGTGAGAGTGCGACAGGAGAGAGCGAGATGGGAGAGAGCGCGATGGGAGAGAGTGTGATGGGAGAAAGTGCGACGGGAGAGAGTGCGACAGGAGAGAGGGCGACGGGAGAGAGTGCAATGGGAGAGAATGCGACAGGAGAGAGTGCGACGGGAGAGAGTGCGATGGGAGAGAGTGCGACAGGAGAGAGTGCGACGGGAGAGAGTGCGATGGGAGAGAGTGCGACAGGTGAGAGGGCGACGGGAGAGAGTGCAATGGGAGAGAATGCGACAGGAGAGAGTGCGACGGGAGAGAGTGCGATGGGAGAGAGTGCGACAGGTGAGTGTGCGACAGGAGAGAGTGCGACAGGTGAGAGTGCGACAGGAGAGTGCGACAGGAGAGAGTGCGACAGGTGAGAGTGCGACAGGTGAGAGTGCGACAGGTGAGAGAGCGACGGGAGAGAGTGCGACGGGAGAGAGTGCGATGGGAGAGAGTGCGACAGGTGAGAGTGCGACGGGAGAGAGTGCGACGGGAGAGAGTGCGATGGGAGAGAGTGCGATGGGAGAGAGTCCGACGGGAGAGAGTGCGATGCGAAAGAGTGTGACAGGTGAGAGTGCGACGGGAGAGAGTGTGACGGGAGAGAGTGCGATGCGAAAGTGTGCGACAGGTGAGAGTGCGACGGGCGAGAGTGCGATAGGAGAGAGTGCGATGCGAAAGAGTGCGACAGGTGAGAGTGCGACGGGAGAGAGTGTGACAGGAGAGAGTGCGACGGGAGAGAGTGCGACGGGAGAGAGTGCGACGGGAGAGAGTGTGACGGGAGAGAGTGCGAGAGGAGAGAGTGCGGCAGGAGAGAGTGTGACAGCAGAGAGTGCGACAGGAGGGAATGCGACGGGAGAGAGTGCGACAGGTGAGAGTGCGATGCGAAAGAGTGCGAGAGGAGAGAGTGCGACGGGAGAGAGTGTGACAGGAGAGAGTGCGACGGGAGAGAGTGCGACGGGAGAGAGTGCGACGGGAGAGAGTGCGACAGGAGAGAGTGTGACAGGAGAGAGTGCAATGCGAAAGAGTGCGACAGGTGAGAGTGCGATGGGAGGGAGTGTGACAGGAGAGAGTGCGATGCGAAAGAGTGCGACAGGTGAGAGTGCGACGGGAGAGAGTGCGACGTGAGAGAGTGCGACAGGAGAGAGTGCGACGCGAAAGAGTGCGACAGGAGAGAATGCAACAGGAGAGAGTGCGACAGGAGAGAGTGCGACGGGAGAGAGTGCGACAGGAGAGAGTGCGACAGGAGAGATGCGACAGGAGAGAGTGCGACGGGAGAGAGTGTGACAGGAGAGAGTGCGACAGGAGAGACTGCGACAGGAGAGACTGCGACAGGAGAGAGTGCGACGGGAGAGAGTGTGACAGGAGAGAGTGCGACAGGAGAGAGTGCGACAGGTGAGAGTGCGACGGGAGAGAGTGTGACAGGAGAGAGTGCGACGGGAGAAAGTGTGACATGAGAGAGTGTGACAGGTGAGAGTGCGACGGGAGAGAGTGTGACAGGAGAGAGTGCGACGGGAGAGAGTGCGACGGGAGAGAGTGCGACGGGAGAGAGTGCGACAGGAGAGAGTGCGACGGGTGAGAGGGCGACGGGAGAGAGTGTGACAGGAGAGAGTGCGACAGGAGAGAGTGCGACAGGAGAGAGTGCAACAGGAGAGAGTGCGACAGGAGAGAGTGCGACGGGAGAGAGTGCGACAGGAGAGAGTGCGATGCGAAAGAGTGCGACAGGTGAGAGTGCGACAGGAGAGAGTGCGACGGGAGAGAGTGTGACAGGAGAGAGTGCGACAGGAGAGATTGCGACAGGAGAGAGTGCGACAGGAGAGAGTGCGACAGGTGTGAGTGTGACAGGAGAGAGTGTGACGGGAAAGAGTGCGACAGGAGAGAGTGCGACGGGAGAGAGTGCGACAGGTGAGAATGCGACGGAAGAGAGTGCGACAGGAGAGAGTGTGACGGGAGAGAGTGCGAGAGGAGAGAGTGCGGCAGGAGAGAGTGTGACAGCAGAGAGTGCGACAGGAGGGAATGCGACGGGAGAGAGTGCGACAGGTGAGAGTGCGATGCGAAAGAGTGCGAGAGGAGAGAGTGCGACGGGAGAGAGTGCGAGAGGAGAGAGTGCGACGGGAGAGAGTGCGACGGGAGAGAGTGCGACGGGAGAGAGTGCGAGAGGAGAGAGTGCGGCAGGAGAGAGTGTGACAGCAGAGAGTGCGACAGGAGGGAATGCGACGGGAGAGAGTGCGACAGGTGAGAGTGCGATGCGAAAGAGTGCGAGAGGAGAGAGTGCGACGGGAGAGAGTGCGAGAGGAGAGAGTGCGACAGGAGAGAGTGTGACAGGAGAGAGTGCGACAGGAGAGACTGCGATGCGAAAGAGTGTGACAGGAGAGAGTGCAACAGGAGAGAGCGCGACAGGAGAGAGTGCGACAGGAGAGAGTGCGACGGGAGAGAGTGCGAGAGGAGAGAGTGCGACGGGAGAGAGTGCGACGGGAGAGAGTGTGACGGGAGAGAGTGCGAGAGGAGAGAGTGCGGCAGGAGAGAGTGTGACAGCAGAGAGTGCGACAGGAGGGAATGCGACGGGAGAGAGTGCGACAGGTGAGAGTGCGAGAGGAGAGAGTGCGAGAGGAGAGAGTGCGACGGGAGAGAGTGCGAGAGGAGAGAGTGCGACAGGAGAGAGTGTGACAGGAGAAAGTGCAACAGGAGAGAGTGCGATGCGAAAGAGTGTGACAGGAGAGAGTGCAACAGGAGAGAGCGCGACAGGAGAGAGTGCGACAGGAGAGAGTGCGACGGGAGAGAGTGCGAGAGGAGAGAGTGCGACAGGAGAGAGTGTGACAGGAGAAAGTGCAACAGGAGAGAGTGCGATGCGAAAGAGTGTGACAGGAGAGAGTGCGACGGGAGAGAGTGCGACGGGAGAGAGTGCGACGGGAGAGAGTGCGACAGGAGAGAGTGTGACAGGAGAGAGTGCAATGCGAAAGAGTGCGACAGGTGAGAGTGCGATGGGAGGGAGTGTGACAGGAGAGAGTGCGATGCGAAAGAGTGCGACAGGTGAGAGTGCGACGGGAGAGAGTGCGACGTGAGAGAGTGCGACAGGAGAGAGTGCGACGCGAAAGAGTGCGACAGGAGAGAATGCAACAGGAGAGAGTGCGACAGGAGAGAGTGCGACGGGAGAGAGTGCGACAGGAGAGACTGCGACAGGAGAGACTGCGACAGGAGAGAGTGCGACGGGAGAGAGTGTGACAGGAGAGAGTGCGACAGGAGAGAGTGCGACAGGTGAGAGTGCGACGGGAGAGAGTGCGACGGGAGAGAGTGCGACGGGAGAGAGTGCGACGGGAGAGAGTGCGACGGGAGAGAGTGCGACGGGTGAGAGGGCGACGGGAGAGAGTGTGACAGGAGAGAGTGCGATGGGAGAGAGTGCGACAGGAGAGAGTGCGACGGGAGAGAGTGCGACGGGAGAGAGTGCGACGGGAGAGAGTGCGACAGGAGAGAGTGCGACGGGAGAGAGTGCGACAGGAGAGAATGCAACAGGAGAGAGTGCGACAGGAGAGAGTGCGACGGGAGAGAGTGCGACGGGAGAGAGTGCGACGGGAGAGAGTGCGACAGGAGAGAGTGCGACGGGAGAGAGTGCGACAGGAGAGAGTGCGACGGGTGAGAGGGCGACGGGAGAGAGTGTGACAGGAGAGAGTGCGACAGGAGAGAGTGCGACAGGAGAGAGTGCAACAGGAGAGAGTGCGACAGGAGAGAGTGCGACGGGAGAGAGTGCGATGCGAAAGAGTGCGACAGGTGAGAGTGCGACAGGAGAGAGTGCGACGGGAGAGAGTGTGACAGGAGAGAGTGCGACAGGAGAGATTGCGACAGGAGAGAGTGCGACAGGAGAGAGTGCGACAGGTGTGAGTGTGACAGGAGAGAGTGTGACGGGAAAGAGTGCGACAGGAGAGAGTGCGACGGGAGAGAGTGCGACAGGTGAGAATGCGACGGAAGAGAGTGCGACAGGAGAGAGTGTGACGGGAGAGAGTGCGACGGGAGAGAGTGCGACGGGTGAGAGGGCGACGGGAGAGAGTGCGACAGGAGAGAGTGCGACGCGAAAGAGTGCGACAGGAGAGAGTGCGACAGGAGAGAGTGCGACGGGAGAGAGTGCGACAGGAGAGACTGCGACAGGAGAGACTGCGACAGGAGAGAGTGCGACAGGAGAGACTGCGACAGGAGAGACTGCGACAGGAGAGACTGCGACAGGAGAGAGTGCGACAGGAGAGAGTGCGACAGGAGAGAGTGCGACAGGTGAGAGTGCGACTGGAGAGAGTGTGACAGGAGAGAGTGCGACGGGAGAAAGTGTGACAGGAGAGAGTGCGACAGGTGAGAGTGCGACGGGAGAGAGTGCGACGGGAGAGAGTGCGACAGGAGAGAGTGCGACGGGTGAGAGGGCGACGGGAGAGAGTGTGACAGGAGAGAGTGCGACGGGAGAGAGTGCGACGGGAGAGAGTGCGACGGGAGAGAGTGCGACAGGAGAGAGTGCGACGGGTGAGAGGGCGACGGGAGAGAGTGTGACAGGAGAGAGTGCGACAGGAGAGAGTGCGACAGGAGAGAGTGCAACAGGAGAGAGTGCGACAGGAGAGAGTGCGACGGGAGAGAGTGCGACAGGAGAGAGTGCGATGCGAAAGAGTGCGACAGGTGAGAGTGCGACAGGAGAGAGTGCGACGGGAGAGAGTGTGACAGGAGAGAGTGCGACAGGAGAGATTGCGACAGGAGAGAGTGCGACAGGAGAGAGTGCGACAGGTGTGAGTGTGACAGGAGAGAGTGTGACGGGAAAGAGTGCGACAGGAGAGAGTGCGACGGGAGAGAGTGCGACAGGTGAGAATGCGACGGAAGAGAGTGTGACAGCAGAGAGTGCGACAGGAGGGAATGCGGCGGGAGAGAGTGCGACAGGTGAGAGTGCGATGCGAAAGAGTGCGAGAGGAGAGAGTGCGACGGGAGAGAGTGCGAGAGGAGAGAGTGCGACAGGAGAGAGTGCGACGGGAGAGAGTGCGACGGGAGAGAGTGCGACGGGAGAGAGTGTGACGGGAGAGAGTGCGAGAGGAGAGAGTGCGGCAGGAGAGAGTGTGACAGCAGAGAGTGCGACAGGAGGGAATGCGACGGGAGAGAGTGCGACAGGTGAGAGTGCGATGCGAAAGAGTGCGAGAGGAGAGAGTGCGACGGGAGAGAGTGCGAGAGGAGAGAGTGCGACAGGAGAGAGTGTGACAGGAGAGAGTGCGACAGGAGAGACTGCGATGCGAAAGAGTGTGACAGGAGAGAGTGCAACAGGAGAGAGCGCGACAGGAGAGAGTGCGACAGGAGAGAGTGCGACGGGAGAGAGTGCGAGAGGAGAGAGTGCGACAGGAGAGAGTGTGACAGGAGAAAGTGCAACAGGAGAGAGTGCGATGCGAAAGAGTGTGACAGGAGAGAGTGCGACGGGAGAGAGTGCGACGGGAGAGAGTGCGACGGGAGAGAGTGCGACAGGAGAGAGTGTGACAGGAGAGAGTGCAATGCGAAAGAGTGCGACAGGTGAGAGTGCGATGGGAGGGAGTGTGACAGGAGAGAGTGCGATGCGAAAGAGTGCGACAGGTGAGAGTGCGACGGGAGAGAGTGCGACGTGAGAGAGTGCGACAGGAGAGAGTGCGACGCATAAGAGTGCGACAGGAGAGAATGCAACAGGAGAGAGTGCGACAGGAGAGAGTGCGACGGGAGAGAGTGCGACAGGAGAGACTGCGACAGGAGAGACTGCGACAGGAGAGAGTGCGACGGGAGAGAGTGTGACAGGAGAGAGTGCGACAGGAGAGAGTGCGACAGGTGAGAGTGCGACGGGAGAGAGTGTGACAGGAGAGAGTGCGACGGGAGAAAGTGTGACAGGAGAGAGTGCGACAGGTGAGAGTGCGACGGGAGAGAGTGTGACAGGAGAGAGTGCGACGGGAGAGAGTGCGACAGGAGAGAGTGCGACGGGTGAGAGGGCGACGGGAGAGAGTGCGACAGGAGAGAGTGCGACGGGTGAGAGGGCGACGGGAGAGAGTGTGACAGGAGAGAGTGCGACAGGAGAGTGTGACGGGAGAGTGTGATGGGTGAGAGTGCGACGGGAGAGAGTGCGACGGGAGAGAGTGCGACGGGAGAGAGTGCGACAGGAGAGAGTGCGACGGGTGAGAGGGCGACGGGAGAGAGTGTGACAGGAGAGAGTGCGACAGGAGAGTGTGACGGGAGAGTGTGATGGGTGAGAGTGCGACAGGAGAGTGTGACGGGAGAGTGTGATGGGTGAGAGTGTGACAGGAGAGTGTGATGGGTGAGAGTGTGATGGGGGAGAGTGCGACAGGAGAGTGTGACGGGAGAGGGTGATGGGTGAGAGTGCGACAGGAGAGTGTGACGGGAGAGTGTGATGGGTGAGAGTGTGACAGGAGAGTGTGATGGGTGAGAGTGTGATGGGTGTGAGTGCGACAGGAGAGAGTGCAACAGGAGAGAGTGCGACGGGAGAGAGTGCGATGGGAGAGAGTGCGACAGGAGAGAGTGCGATGGGAGAGAGTGCGACAGGTGAGAGTGCGATGGGAGAGAGTGTGACGGGAGAGAGTGCGACAGGTGAGAGTGCAACAGGAGAGAGCGAGATGGGAGAGAGCGCGATGGGAGAGAGTGTGATGGGAGAAAGTGCGACGGGAGAGAGTGCGACAGGAGAGAGGGCGACGGGAGAGAGTGCAATGGGAGAGAATGCGACAGGAGAGAGTGCGACGGGAGAGAGTGCGATGGGAGAGAGTGCGACAGGAGAGAGTGCGACGGGAGAGAGTGCGATGGGAGAGAGTGCGACAGGTGAGAGGGCGACGGGAGAGAGTGCAATGGGAGAGAATGCGACAGGAGAGAGTGCGACGGGAGAGAGTGCGATGGGAGAGAGTGCGACAGGTGAGTGTGCGACAGGAGAGAGTGCGACAGGTGAGAGTGCGACAGGAGAGTGCGACAGGAGAGAGTGCGACAGGTGAGAGTGCGACAGGTGAGAGTGCGACAGGTGAGAGTGCGACGGGAGAGAGTGCGACGGGAGAGAGTGCGATGGGAGAGAGTGCGACAGGTGAGAGTGCGACGGGAGAGAGTGCGACGGAAGAGAGTGCGATGGGAGAGAGTGCGATGGGAGAGAGTCCGACGGGAGAGAGTGCGATGCGAAAGAGTGTGACAGGTGAGAGTGCGACGGGAGAGAGTGTGACGGGAGAGAGTGCGATGCGAAAGAGTGCGACAGGTGAGAGTGCGACGGGCCAGAGGGCGATAGGAGAGAGTGCGATGCGAAAGAGTGCGACAGGTGAGAGTGCGACGGGAGAGAGTGTGACAGGAGAGAGTGCGACGGGAGAGAGTGCGACGGGAGAGAGTGCGACGGGAGAGAGTGTGACGGGAGAGAGTGCGAGAGGAGAGAGTGCGGCAGGAGAGAGTGTGACAGCAGAGAGTGCGACAGGAGGGAATGCGACGGGAGAGAGTGCGACAGGTGAGAGTGCGATGCGAAAGAGTGCGAGAGGAGAGAGTGCGACGGGAGAGAGTGCGAGAGGAGAGAGTGCGACAGGAGAGAGTGTGACAGGAGAGAGTGCGACAGGAGAGACTGCGATGCGAAAGAGTGTGACAGGAGAGAGTGCAACAGGAGAGAGCGCGACAGGAGAGAGTGCGACAGGAGAGAGTGCGACGGGAGAGAGTGCGAGAGGAGAGAGTGCGACAGGAGAGAGTGTGACAGGAGAAAGTGCAACAGGAGAGAGTGCGATGCGAAAGAGTGTGACAGGAGAGAGTGCGACGGGAGAGAGTGCGACGGGAGAGAGTGCGACGGGAGAGAGTGCGACAGGAGAGAGTGTGACAGGAGAGAGTGCAATGCGAAAGAGTGCGACAGGTGAGAGTGCGATGGGAGGGAGTGTGACAGGAGAGAGTGCGATGCGAAAGAGTGCGACAGGTGAGAGTGCGACGGGAGAGAGTGCGACGTGAGAGAGTGCGACAGGAGAGAGTGCGACGCGAAAGAGTGCGACAGGAGAGAATGCAACAGGAGAGAGTGCGACAGGAGAGAGTGCGACGGGAGAGAGTGCGACAGGAGAGACTGCGACAGGAGAGACTGCGACAGGAGAGAGTGCGACGGGAGAGAGTGTGACAGGAGAGAGTGCGACAGGAGAGAGTGCGACAGGTGAGAGTGCGACGGGTGAGAGTGTGACAGGAGAGAGTGCGACGGGAGAAAGTGTGACAGGAGAGAGTGCGACAGGTGAGAGTGCGACGGGAGAGAGTGTGACAGGAGAGAGTGCGACGGGAGAGAGTGCGACGGGAGAGAGTGTGACGGGAGAGAGTGCGACAGGAGAGAGTGCGACGGGTGAGAGGGCGACGGGAGAGAGTGTGACAGGAGAGAGTGCGACAGGAGAGAGTGCGACAGGAGAGAGTGCAACAGGAGAGAGTGCGACAGGAGAGAATGCGACGGGAGAGAGTGCGACAGGAGAGAGTGCGATGCGAAAGAGTGCGACAGGTGAGAGTGCGACAGGAGAGAGTGCGACGGGAGAGAGTGTGACAGGAGAGAGTGCGACAGGAGAGATTGCGACAGGAGAGAGTGCGACAGGAGAGAGTGCGACAGGTGTGAGTGTGACAGGAGAGAGTGTGACGGGAAAGAGTGCGACAGGAGAGAGAGCGACGGGAGAGAGTGCGACAGGTGAGAATGCGACGGAAGAGAGTGCGACAGGTGAGAGTGCGATGCGAAAGTGTGCGACAGGTGAGAGTGCAACAGGAGAGAGTGCAACAGGAGAGAGTGCGACGGGAGAGAGTGCGACGGGAGAGAGTGCGACGGGAGAGAGTGCGATGCGAAAGAGTGCGACAGGTGAGAGTGCGACAGGTGAGAGTGCGACGGGAGAGAGTGTGACGGGAAAGAGTGCGACAGGTGAGAGTGCGACGGGAGAGAGTGTGACGGGAAAGAGTGCGACAGGTGAGAATGCGACGGGAGAGAGTGTGACGGGAAAGAGTGCGACAGGTGAGAGTGCGACGGGAGAGAGTGTGACGGGAAAGAGTGCGACAGGTGAGAATGCGACGGGAGAGAGTGTGACGGGAAAGAGTGCGACAGGTGAGAGTGCGACGGGAGAGAGTGTGACGGGAGAGAGTGCGACAGGTGAGAGTGCCATGGGAGAGAGTGTGACGGGAAAGAGTGCGACAGGTGAGAGTGCAACAGGTGAGGGCGCAACAGGAGAGAGTGCGACGGGAGAGAGTGCGATGGGAGAGAGTGCGACGGGAGAGAGTGCGACAGGAGAGAGTGCGATGGGAGAGAGTGCGACGGGAGAGAGTGCGACAGGAGAGAGTGCGACAGGAGAGAGTGCGACGGGAGAGAGTGCAACAGGAGAGAGTGCGACAGGAGAGAGTGCGACGGGAGAGAGCGCGACGGGAGAGAGCGCGATGGGAGAGAGTGCGACGGGTGAGAGTGCGACAGGAGAGACTGCGACGGGATAGAGTGCGACGGGAGAGAGCGTGATGGGAGAGATTGCGACAGGTGAGAGTGCGATGGGAGAGAGTGTGATGGGAGAGAGTGCAACAGGAGAGAGTGCGAAAGGAGAGAGTGCGACGGGAGAGAGTGCCATGGGAGAGAGTGCGACAGGTGAGAGTGCGATGGGAGAGAGTGCGACGGGAGAGAGTGCAACAGGAGAGAGTGCGACGGGAGAGAGTGCGATGGGAGAGAGTGCGACGGGAGAGAGTGCGATGGGAGAGAGTGCGACAGGAGTGTGATGGGTGAGAGTGTGACGGAAGAGAGTGCGACAGGTGAGTGTGATGGGTGAGAGTGTGACGGGAGAGAGTGCGACAGGTGAGTGTGATGGGTGAGAGTGTAATGGGAGAGAGTGTGACAGGTGAGTGTGACGGGAGAGTGTGATGGGTGAGAGTGCGATGGGAGAGAGTGCGACAGGAGAGTGATGGGTGAAAGTGTGATGGGAGAGAGTGCGACAGGTGAGTGTGATGGGTGAGAGTGTGACGGGAGAGAGTCCGACAGGAGAGTGTGATGGGAGAGAGTGTGACAGGTGAGTGTGATGGGTGAGAGTGTGACGGGAGAGAGTGCGACGGGAGAGAGTGTGACGGGAGATTGTGACGGGAGAGTGTGATGGGTGAGAGTGCGACAGGAGAGTGTGACGGGAGAGTGTGATGGGTGAGAGTGCGACAGGAGAGTGTGACGGGAGAGGGTGATGGGTGAGAGTGCGACAGGAGAGTGTGACGGGAGAGTGTGATGGGTGAGAGTGTGACAGGAGAGTGTGATGGGTGAGAGTGTGATGGGTGTGAGTGCGACAGGAGAGTGTGACGGGAGAGTGTGATGGGTGAGAGTGCGACAGGAGAGTGTGATGGGTGAGAGTGTGATGGGAGAGAGTGCGACAGGAGAGTGTGACGGGAGAGAGTGATGGGTGAGAGTGCGACAGGAGAGTGTGACGGGAGAGTGTGATGGGTGAGAGTGCGACAGGAGAGTGTGACGGGAGAGTGTGATGGGTGAGAGTGCGACAGGAGAGTGTGACGGGAGAGTGTGATGGGTGAGAGTGCGACCGGAGAGTGTGATGGGTGAGAGTGTGATGGGAGAGAGTGCGACAGGAGAGTGTGACGGGAGAGGGTGATGGGTGAGAGTGCGACAGGAGAGAGTGACGGGAGAGTGTGATGGGTGAGAGTGCGACAGGAGAGTGTGATGGGTAAGAGCGTGATGGGTGAGAGTGCGACAGGAGAGTGTGACGGGAGTGTGTGATGGGTGAGAGTGCGAAAGGAGAGTGTGATGTGTGAGAGTGTGATGGGAGAGAGTGCGACAGGAGAGTGTGACGGGAGAGTGTGATGGGTGAGAGTGCGACAGGAGAGTGTGATGGGTGAGAGTGTGATGGGGGAGAGTGCGACAGGAGAGTGTGACGGGAGAGAGTGATGGGAGAGAGTGCGACAGGAGAGTGTGACGGGAGAGGGTGATGGGTGAGAGTGTGACAGGAGAGTGTGATGGGTGAGAGTGTGATGGGTGTGAGTGCGACAGGAGAGTGTGACGGGAGAGTGTGATGGGTGAGAGTGCGACAGGAGAGTGTGATGGGTGAGAGTGTGATGGGAGAGAGTGCGACAGGAGAGTGTGATGGGAGAGAGTGATGGGTGAGAGTGCGACAGGAGAGTGTGACGGGAGAGTGTGATGGGTGAGAGTGCGACAGGAGAGTGTGACGGGAGAGTGTGATGGGTGAGAGTGCGACCGGAGAGTGTGATGGGTGAGAGTGTGATGGGAGAGAGTGCGACAGGAGAGTGTGACGGGAGAGGGTGATGGGTGAGAGTGCGACAGGAGAGAGTGACGGGAGAGTGTGATGGGTGAGAGTGCGACAGGAGAGTGTGATGGGTGAGAGCGTGATGGGTGAGAGTGCGACAGGAGAGTGTGACGGGAGAGTGTGATGGGTGAGAGTGCGACAGGAGAGTGTGATGTGTGAGAGTGTGATGGGAGAGAGTGCGACAGGAGAGTGTGACGGGAGAGTGTGATGGGTGAGAGTGCGACAGGAGAGTGTGATGGGTGAGAGTGTGATGGGGGAGAGGGCGACAGGAGAGTGTGACGGGAGAGAGTGATGGGAGAGAGTGCGACAGGAGAGTGTGACGGGAGAGTGTGATGGGTGAGAGTGCGACAGGAGAGTGTGACGGGAGAGTGTGATGGGTGAGAGTGTGATGGGAGAGAGTGCGACAGGAGAGTGCGACAGGAGAGTGTGACGGGAGAGTGTGATGGGTGAGAGTGCGACAGGAGAGTGTGACGGGAGAGTGTGATGGGTGAGAGTGCGACAGGAGAGTGTGAAGGGAGAGTGTGATGGGTGAGAGTGTGATGGGAGAGAGTGTGACAGGAGAGTGTGACGGGAGAGTGTGATGGGTGAGAGTGCGACAGGAGAGTGTGACGGGAGAGTGTGATGGGTGAGAGTGTGATGGGAGAGAGTGCGACAGGAGAGTGTGAAGGGAGAGTGTGATGGGTGAGAGTGTGACGGGAGAGAGTGCGACAGGAGTGTGTGACGGGTGAGAGTGTGACGGGAGAGAGTACGACAGGAGAGAGCGCGACAGGTGTGAGTGCGACAGGAGAGTGTGATGGGTGAGAGTGTGATGGGTGAATGTGCGACAGGAGAGTGTGATGGGTGAGAGTGTGACGGGAGAGAGTGCGACAGGAGTGTGTGACGGGTGAGAGTGTGACGGGAGAGAGTGCGACAGGAGAGAGCGCGACAGGTGTGAGTGCGACAGGAGAGTGTGATGGGTGAGAGTTTGACTGGAGAGAGTGCGACAGGAGAGTGTGATGGGTGAGAGTGTGAAGGGAGAGAGTGCGACAGGAGTGTGTGACGGGTGAGAGTGTGACGGGAGAGAGTGCGACAGGAGAGAGCGCGACAGGAGAGTGTGACAGGTGAGATTGTGACGGGTGAGAGTGTGACGGGTGAGAGTGTGACAGGAGAGAGTGCGACAGGAGTGTGTGACGGGTGAGAGTGTGATGGGAGAGAGTGCGACAGGAGAGATTGCGACAGGAGAGAGTGCGACAGGAGAGAGTGCGACAGGTGTGAGTGCGACAGGAGAGAGTGTGACGGGAAAGAGTGCGACAGGAGAGAGTGCGACGGGAGAGAGTGCGACAGGTGAGAATGCGACGGGAGAGAGTGCGACAGGTGAGAGTGCGATGCAAAAGTGTGCGACAGGTGAGAGTGCAACAGGAGAGAATGCAACAGGAGAGAGTGCGACGGGAGAGAGTGCGACGGGAGAGAGTGTGACGGGAAAGAGTGCGACAGGTGAGAGTGCGACGGGAGAGAGTGTCACGGGAAAGAGTGCGACAGGTGAGAGTGCGACAGGAGAGAGTGCGACAGGTGAGAGTGCGACAGGAGAGAGTGCGACAGGTGAGTGTGCAACAGGAGAGAGTGCGACGGGAGAGAGTGCGATGGGAGAGAGTGCGATGGGAGAGAGAGCGATGGGAGAGAGTGCGACAGGAGAGAGTGCGACAGGAGAGAGTGCGACAGGAGAGAGTGCGACGGGAGAGAGTGCGACAGGAGAGAGTGCGATGGGAGAGAGTGCAACAGGAGAGAGTGCGACAGGAGAGAGTGCGACGGGAGAGAGTGCGACGGGAGAGAGTGCGACGGGAGAGAGTGCGACGGGAGAGAGTGCGACGGGAGAGAGCGCGACGGGAGAGAGCGCGATGGGAGAGAGCGCGACGGGTGAGAGTGCGACGGGAGAGAGTGCGACGGGTGAGAATGCGACGGGAGAGAGTGCGACAGGTGAGAGTGCGATGCAAAAGTGTGCGACAGGTGAGAGTGCAACAGGAGAGAATGCAACAGGAGAGAGTGCGACGGGAGAGAGTGCGACGGGAGAGAGTGTGACGGGAAAGAGTGCGACAGGTGAGAGTGCGACGGGAGAGAGTGTGACGGGAAAGAGTGCGACAGGTGAGAGTGCGACAGGAGAGAGTGCGACAGGTGAGAGTGCGACAGGAGAGAGTGCGACAGGTGAGTGTGCAACAGGAGAGAGTGTGACAGGAGAGAGTGCGACAGGTGAGAGTGCGACAGGAGAGAGTGCGACAGGTGAGTGTGCAACAGGAGAGAGTGTGACAGGTGAGAGTGCGACAGGAGAGAGTGCGACAGGTGAGTGTGCAACAGGAGAGAGTGCGACGGGAGAGAGTGCGATGGGAGAGAGTGCGATGGGAGAGAGTGCGATGGGAGAGAGTGCGACAGGAGAGAGTGCGACAGGAGAGAGTGCGACAGGAGAGAGTGCGACGTGAGAGAGTGCGACAGGAGAGAGTGCGATGGGAGAGAGTGCAACAGGAGAGAGTGCGACAGGAGAGAGTGCGACGGGAGAGAGTGCGACGGGAGAGAGTGCGACGGGAGAGAGTGCGACGGGAGAGAGTGCGACGGGAGAGAGCGCGACGGGAGAGAGCGCGATGGGAGAGAGTGCGACGGGTGAGAGTGCGACGGGAGAGAGTGCGACGGGTGAGAATGCGACGGGAGAGAGTGCGACAGGTGAGAGTGCGATGCAAAAGTGTGCGACAGGTGAGAGTGCAACAGGAGAGAATGCAACAGGAGAGAGTGCGACGGGAGAGAGTGCGACGGGAGAGAGTGTGACTGGAAAGAGTGCGACAGGTGAGAGTGCGACGGGAGAGAGTGTGACGGGAAAGAGTGCGACAGGTGAGAGTGCGACAGGAGAGAGTGCGACAGGTGAGAGTGCGACAGGAGAGAGTGCGACAGGTGAGTGTGCAACAGGAGAGAGTGCGACGGGAGAGAATGCGACGGGAGAGAGTGCGATGGGAGAGAGTGCGATGGGAGAGAGTGCGATGGGAGAGAGTGCGACAGGAGAGAGTGCGACAGGAGAGAGTGCGACAGGAGAGAGTGCGACGGGAGAGAGTGCGACAGGAGAGAGTGCGATGGGAGAGAGTGCAACAGGAGAGAGTGCGACAGGAGAGAGTGCGACGGGAGAGAGTGCGACGGGAGAGAGTGCGACGTGAGAGAGTGCGACGGGAGAGAGTGCGACGGGAGAGAGCGCGACGGGAGAGAGCGCGACGGGAGAGAGCGCGATGGGAGAGAGTGCGACGGGTGAGAGTGCGACAGGAGAGACTGCGACGGGAGAGAGTGCGACGGGAGAGAGCGTGATGGGAGAGATTGCGACAGGTGAGAGTGCGATGGGAGAGAGTGCGATGGGAGAGAGTGCAACAGGAGAGAGTGCGAAAGGAGAGAGTGCGATGGGAGAGAGTGCGACAGGTGAGAGTGCGATGGAGAGAGTGCGACGGGAGAGAGTGCAACAGGAGAGAGTGCGACAGGAGAGAGTGCGATGGGAGAGAGTGCGACGGGAGAGAGTGCGATGGGAGAGAGTGCGACAGGAGAGAGTGCGACAGGAGAGAGTGTGACAGGAGAGAGTGCGATGGGAGAGAGTGCGATGGGAGAGAGTGTGACGGGAGAGAGTGCGACGGGATAGAGTGCGACAGGTGAGAGTGCGACGGGAGAGAGTGCGACAGGTGAGAGTGCGACAGGAGAGAGTGCGACGGGAGAGAGTGCGACGGGAGAGAGTGCGACCGGAGAGAGTGCGACGGGAGAGAGTGCGATGGGAGAGAGTGTGACAGGAGAGAGTGCGACGGGAAAGACTGCGACGGGAGAGAGTGTGACGGGAGAGAGTGCGACAGGAGAGAGTGCGACAGGTGAGTGTGATGGGTGAGAGTGTGACGGAAGAGAGTGCGACAGGTGAGTGTGATGGGTGAGAGTGTGACGGGAGAGAGTGCGACAGGTGAGTGTGATGGGTGAGAGTGTGATGGGAGAGAGTGTGACAGGTGAGTGTGACGGGAGAGTGTGATGGGTGAGAGTGTGATGGGAGAGAGTGCGACAGGAGAGTGTGATGGGTGAGAGTGTGATGGGAGAGAGTGCGACAGGTGAGTGTGATGGGTGAGAGTGTGACGGGAGAGAGTCCGACAGGAGAGTGTGATGGGAGAGAGTGTGACAGGTGAGTGTGATGGGTGAGAGTGTGACGGGAGAGAGTGCGACGGGAGAGAGTGTGACGGGAGATTGTGACGGGAGAGTGTGATGGGTGAGAGTGCGACAGGAGAGTGTGACGGGAGAGGGTGATGGGTGAGAGTGCGACAGGAGAGTGTGACGGGAGAGTGTGATGGGTGAGAGTGTGACAGGAGAGTGTGATGGGTGAGAGTGTGATGGGTGAGAGTGCGACAGGAGAGTGTGACGGGAGAGTGTGATGGGTGAGAGTGCGACAGGAGAGTGTGATGGGTGAGAGTGTGATGGGAGAGAGTGCGACAGGAGAGTGTGACGGGAGAGAGTGATGGGTGAGAGTGCGACAGGAGAGTGTGACGGGAGAGTGTGATGGGTGAGAGTGCGACAGGAGAGTGTGACGGGAGAGTGTGATGGGTGAGAGTGCGACAGGAGAGTGTGACGGGAGAGTGTGATGGGTGAGAGTGCGACAGGAGAGTGTGACGGGAGAGTGTGACGGGAGAGTGTGATGGGTGAGAGTGCGACAGGAGAGTGTGATGGGTGAGAGTGTGATGGGTGAGAGTGCGACAGGAGAGTGTGACGGGAGAGTGTGATGGGTGAGAGTGCGACAGGAGAGTGTGATGGGTGAGAGTGTGATGGGAGAGAGTGCGACAGGAGAGTGTGACGGGAGAGTGTGATGGGAGAGAGCGCGACGGGAGAGAGCGCGATGGGAGAGAGTGCGACGGGTGAGAGTGCGACAGGAGAGACTGCGACGGGAGAGAGTGCGACGGGAGAGAGCGTGATGGGAGAGATTGCGACAGGTGAGAGTGCGATGGGAGAGAGTGCGATGGGAGAGAGTGCAACAGGAGAGAGTGCGAAAGGAGAGAGTGCGATGGGAGAGAGTGCGACAGGTGAGAGAGCGATGGAGAGAGTGCGACGGGAGAGAGTGCAACAGGAGAGAGTGCGACAGGAGAGAGTGCGATGGGAGAGAGTGCGACGGGAGAGAGTGCGATGGGAGAGAGTGCGACAGGAGAGAGTGCGACAGGAGAGAGTGTGACAGGAGAGAGTGCGATGGGAGAGAGTGCGATGGGAGAGAGTGTGACGGGAGAGAGTGCGACGGGATAGAGTGCGACAGGTGAGAGTGCGACGGGAGAGAGTGCGACAGGTGAGAGTGCGACAGGAGAGAGTGCGACGGGAGAGAGTGCGACCGGAGAGTGTGCGATGCGAGAGAGTGCGATGGGAGAGAGTGTGACAGGAGAGAGTGCGACGGGAAAGAGTGCGACGGGAGAGAGTGTGACGGGAGAGAGTGCGACGGGAGAGAGTGCGACAGGTGAGTGTGATGGGTGAGAGTGTGACGGAAGAGAGTGCGACAGGTGAGTGTGATGGGTGAGAGTGTGACGGGAGAGAGTGCGACAGGTGAGTGTGATGGGTGAGAGTGTGATGGGAGAGAGTGTGACGGGAGAGTGTGATGGGTGAGAGTGTGATGGGAGAGAGTGCGACAGGAGAGTGTGATGGGTGAGAGTGTGATGGGAGAGAGTGCGACAGGTGAGTGTGATGGGTGAGAGTGTGACGGGAGAGAGTCCGACAGGAGAGTGTGATGGGAGAGAGTGTGACAGGTGAGTGTGATGGGTGAGAGTGTGACGGGAGAGAGTGCGACGGGAGAGAGTGTGATGGGAGATTGTGACGGGAGAGTGTGATGGGTGAGAGTGCGACAGGAGAGTGTGACGGGAGAGGGTGATGGGTGAGAGTGCGACAGGAGAGTGTGACGGGAGAGTGTGATGGGTGAGAGTGTGACAGGAGAGTGTGATGGGTGAGAGTGTGATGGGTGAGAGTGCGACAGGAGAGTGTGACGGGAGAGTGTGATGGGTGAGAGTGCGACAGGAGAGTGTGATGGGTGAGAGTGTGATGGGAGAGAGTGCGACAGGAGAGTGTGACGGGAGAGAGTGATGGGTGAGAGTGCGACAGGAGAGTGTGACGGGAGAGTGTGATGGGTGAGAGTGCGACAGGAGAGTGTGACGGGAGAGTGTGATGGGTGAGAGTGCGACAGGAGAGTGTGACGGGAGAGTGTGATGGGTGAGAGTGCGACAGGAGAGTGTGACGGGAGAGTGTGACGGGAGAGTGTGATGGGTGAGAGTGCGACAGGAGAGTGTGATGGGTGAGAGTGCGACAGGAGAGTGTGATGGGTGAGAGTGTGATGGGAGAGAGTGCGACAGGTGAGTGTGATGGGTGAGAGTGTGACGGGAGAGAGTCCGACAGGAGAGTGTGATGGGAGAGAGTGTGACAGGTGAGTGTGATGGGTGAGAGTGTGACGGGAGAGAGTGCGACGGGAGAGAGTGTGATGGGAGATTGTGACGGGAGAGTGTGATGGGTGAGAGTGCGACAGGAGAGTGTGACGGGAGAGGGTGATGGGTGAGAGTGCGACAGGAGAGTGTGACGGGAGAGTGTGATGGGTGAGAGTGTGACAGGAGAGTGTGATGGGTGAGAGTGTGATGGGTGAGAGTGCGACAGGAGAGTGTGACGGGAGAGTGTGATGGGTGAGAGTGCGACAGGAGAGTGTGATGGGTGAGAGTGTGATGGGAGAGAGTGCGACAGGAGAGTGTGACGGGAGAGAGTGATGGGTGAGAGTGCGACAGGAGAGTGTGACGGGAGAGTGTGATGGGTGAGAGTGCGACAGGAGAGTGTGACGGGAGAGTGTGATGGGTGAGAGTGCGACAGGAGAGTGTGACGGGAGAGTGTGATGGGTGAGAGTGCGACAGGAGAGTGTGACGGGAGAGTGTGACGGGAGAGTGTGATGGGTGAGAGTGCGACAGGAGAGTGTGATGGGTGAGAGTGTGATGGGTGAGAGTGCGACAGGAGAGTGTGACGGGAGAGTGTGATGGGTGAGAGTGCGACAGGAGAGTGTGATGGGTGAGAGTGTGATGGGAGAGAGTGCGACAGGAGAGTGTGACGGGAGAGTGTGATGGGAGAGAGCGCGACGGGAGAGAGCGCGATGGGAGAGAGTGCGACGGGTGAGAGTGCGACAGGAGAGACTGCGACGGGAGAGAGTGCGACGGGAGAGAGCGTGATGGGAGAGATTGCGACAGGTGAGAGTGCGATGGGAGAGAGTGCGATGGGAGAGAGTGCAACAGGAGAGAGTGCGAAAGGAGAGAGTGCGATGGGAGAGAGTGCGACAGGTGAGAGAGCGATGGAGAGAGTGCGACGGGAGAGAGTGCGACAGGAGAGAGTGCGATGGGAGAGAGTGCGACGGGAGAGAGTGCGATGGGAGAGAGTGCGACAGGAGAGAGTGCGACAGGAGAGAGTGTGACAGGAGAGAGTGCGATGGGAGAGAGTGCGATGGGAGAGAGTGTGACGGGAGAGAGTGCGACGGGATAGAGTGCGACAGGTGAGAGTGCGACGGGAGAGAGTGCGACAGGTGAGAGTGCGACAGGAGAGAGTGCGACGGGAGAGAGTGCGACGGGAGAGAGTGCGACCGGAGAGTGTGCGATGCGAGAGAGTGCGATGGGAGAGAGTGTGACAGGAGAGAGTGCGACGGGAAAGAGTGCGACGGGAGAGAGTGTGACGGGAGAGAGTGCGACGGGAGAGAGTGCGACAGGTGAGTGTGATGGGTGAGAGTGTGACGGAAGAGAGTGCGACAGGTGAGTGTGATGGGTGAGAGTGTGACGGGAGAGAGTGCGACAGGTGAGTGTGATGGTTGAGAGTGTGATGGGAGAGAGTGTGACGGGAGAGTGTGATGGGTGAGAGTGTGATGGGAGAGAGTGCGACAGGAGAGTGTGATGGGTGAGAGTGTGATGGGAGAGAGTGCGACAGGTGAGTGTGATGGGTGAGAGTGTGACGGGAGAGAGTCCGACAGGAGAGTGTGATGGGAGAGAGTGTGACAGGTGAGTGTGATGGGTGAGAGTGTGACGGGAGAGAGTGCGACGGGAGAGAGTGTGATGGGAGATTGTGACGGGAGAGTGTGATGGGTGAGAGTGCGACAGGAGAGTGTGACGGGAGAGGGTGATGGGTGAGAGTGCGACAGGAGAGTGTGACGGGAGAGTGTGATGGGTGAGAGTGTGACAGGAGAGTGTGATGGGTGAGAGTGTGATGGGTGAGAGTGCGACAGGAGAGTGTGACGGGAGAGTGTGATGGGTGAGAGTGCGACAGGAGAGTGTGATGGGTGAGAGTGTGATGGGAGAGAGTGCGACAGGAGAGTGTGACGGGAGAGAGTGATGGGTGAGAGTGCGACAGGAGAGTGTGACGGGAGAGTGTGATGGGTGAGAGTGCGACAGGAGAGTGTGACGGGAGAGTGTGATGGGTGAGAGTGCGACAGGAGAGTGTGACGGGAGAGTGTGATGGGTGAGAGTGCGACAGGAGAGTGTGATGGGTGAGAGTGTGATGGGTGAGAGTGCGACAGGAGAGTGTGACGGGAGAGTGTGATGGGTGAGAGTGCGACAGAAGAGTGTGATGGGTGAGAGTGTGATGGGAGAGAGTGCGACAGGAGAGTGTGACGGGAGAGTGTGATGGGTGAGAGTGCGACAGGAGAGTGTGATGGGTGAGAGTGTGATGGGGGAGAGTGCGACAGGAGAGTGTGACGGGAGAGTGTGATGGGAGAGAGTGCGACAGGAGAGTGTGACGGGAGAGTGTGATGGGTGAGAGTGTGATGGGAGAGAGTGCGACAGGAGAGTGTGACGGGAGAGTGTGATGGGTGAGAGTGTGATGGGAGAGTGTGATGGGTGAGAGTGTGATGGGTGAGAGTGCGACAGGAGAGTGTGACGGGAGAGTGTGATGGGTGAGAGTGTGATGGGTGAGAGTGCGACAGGAGAGTGCGACAGGAGACTGTGACGGGAGAGTGTGATGGGTGAGAGTGCGACAGGAGAGTGTGACGGGAGAGTGTGATGGGTGAGAGTGTGATGGGAGAGAGTGCGACAGGAGAGTGCGACAGGAGAGTGTGACGGGAGAGTGTGATGGGTGAGAGTGTGATGGGAGAGAGTGCGACAGGAGAGTGTGACGGGAGAGTGTGATGGGTGAGAGTGTGATGGGTGAGAGTGCGACAGGAGAGTGTGACAGGAGTGTGTGACGGGAGAGTGTGACGGGAGAGAGTACGACAGGACAGAGCGCGACAGGTGTGAGTGCGACAGGAGAGTGTGATGGGTGAGATTGTGACGGGAGAGAGTGCGACAGGAGTGTGTGACGGGTGAGAGTGTGACGGGAGAGAGTACGACAGGAGAGAGCGCGACAGGTGTGAGTGCGACAGGAGAGTGTGATGGGTGAGAGTGTGATGGGTGAGAGTGCGACAGGAGAGTGTGATGGGTGAGAGTGTGACGGGAGAGAGTGCGACAGGAGTGTGTGACGGGTGAGAGTGTGACGGGAGAGAGTGCGACAGGAGAGAGCGCGACAGGTGTGAGTGCGACAGGAGAGTGTGATGGGTGAGAGTTTGACGGGAGTGAGTGCGACAGGAGTGTGTGACGGGTGAGAGTGTGACGGGAGAGAGTGCGACAGGAGAGAGCGCGACAGGAGAGTGTGACCGGTGAGAGTGTGACGGGTGAGAGTGTGACGGGTGAGAGTGTGACAGGAGAGAGTGCGACAGGAGTGTGTGACGGGTGAGAGTGTGACGGGAGAGAGTGTGACAGGCGAGAGCGCGACGGGTGAGAGCGCAACAGGTGAGTGTGATGGGTGAGAGTGCGACGGGAGAGAGTGCGACAGGAGAGAGTGCGACAGGAGAGAGTGCGATGGGAGAGAGTGCGACAGGAGAGAGTGCGACAGGAGAGAGAGCGACAGGAGAGAGTGTGACGGGAGAGAGTGCGACAGGAGAGAGTGCGATGGGAGAGAGTGCGACAGGAGAGAGTGCGACAGGATAGAGTGCGACGGGAGAGAGTGCGACGGGAGAGAGTGCGACGGGAGAGAGTGCGACGGGAGAGAGTGCGACGGGAGAGAGTGCGACGGGAGAGAGTGTGACGGGAGAGAGCGCGATGGGAGAGAGCGCGATGGGAGAGAGTGCGACGGGTGAGAGTGCGACAGGAGAGAGTGCGATGGGAGAGAGTGCGACGGGAGAGAGCGTGATGGGAGAGAGTGCGACAGGTGAGAGTGCGATGGGAGAGAGTGCGATGGGAGAGAGTGCGACAGGTGAGAGTGCGATGGGAGAGAGTGCGACGGGAGAGAGTGCAACAGGAGAGAGTGCGACAGGAGAGAGTGCGATGGAAGAGAGTGCGACGGGAGAGAGTGCGATGGGAGAGAGTGCGACAGGAGAGAGTGCGACAGGAGAGAGTGTGACAGGAGAGAGTGCGATGGGAGAGAGTGCGATGGGAGAGAGTATGACGGGAGAGAGTGCGACGGGAAAGAGTGCGACAGGTGAGAGTGCGACGGGAGAGAGTGCGACAGGTGAGAGTGCGACAGGAGTGAGTGCGACGGGTGAGAGTGCGACGGGAGAGAGTGCGACCGGAGAGAGTGCGATGGGAGAGAGTGCGACGGGAGAGAGTGCGACAGGAGAGAGTGCGACGGGAAAGAGTGCGATGGGAGAGAGTGTGACGGGAGAGAGTGCGACGGGAGAGAGTGTGACAGGTGAGTGTGACGGGAGAGTGTGATGGGTGAGAGTGCGATGGGAGAGAGTGCGACAGGAGAGTGTGATGGGTGAGAGTGTGATGGGAGAGAGTGCGACAGGTGAGTGTGATGGGAGAGAGTGCGACAGGTGAGTGTGATGGGTGAGAGTGTGACGGGAGAGAGTGCGACGGGTGAGAGTGTGACGGGAGATTGTGACGGGAGAGTGTGATGGGTGAGAGTGCGACAGGAGAGTGTGACGGGAGAGTGTGATGGGTGAGAGTGCGACAGGAGAGTGTGACGGGAGAGTGTGATGGGTGAGAGTGTGATGGGAGAGAGTGCGACAGGAGAGTGTGACGGGAGAGGGTGATGGGTGAGAGTGCGACAGGAGAGTGTGACGGGAGAGTGTAACGGGAGAGTGTGATGGGTGAGAGTGCGACAGGAGAGTGTGATGGGTGAGAGTGTGATGGGTGAGAGTGCGACAGGAGAGTGTGACGGGAGAGTGTGATGGGTGAGAGTGCGACAGGAGAGTGTGATGGGTGAGAGTGTGATGGGAGAGAGTGCGACAGGAGAGTGTGACGGGAGAGTGTGATGGGTGAGAGTGCGACAGGAGAGTGTGATGGGTGAGAGTCTGATGGGTGAGAGTGCGACAGGAGAGTGTGACGGGAGAGTGTGATGGGTGAGAGTGCGACAGGAGAGTGTGATGGGTGAGAGTGTGATGGGGGAGAGTGCGACAGGAGAGTGTGACGGGAGAGTGTGATGGGAGAGAGTGCGACAGGAGAGTGTGACGGGAGAGTGTGATGGGTGAGAGTGTGATGGGAGAGAGTGCGACAGGAGAGTGCGACAGGAGAGTGTGACGGGAGAGTGTGACAGGAGAGTGTGATGGGTGAGAGTGTGATGGGAGAGAGTGCGACAGGAGAGTGCGACAGGAGAGTGCGACAGGAGAGTGTGACGGGAGAGTGTGATGGGAGAGAGTGCGACAGGAGAGTGTGACGGGAGAGTGTGATGGGTGAGAGTGTGATGGGAGAGAGTGCGACAGGAGAGTGCGACAGGAGAGTGCGACAGGAGAGTGCGACAGGAGAGTGTGACGGGAGAGTGTGATGGGTGAGAGTGTGATGGGAGAGAGTGCGACAGGAGAGTGCGACAGGAGGGTGTGACGGGAGAGTGTGATGGGTGAGAGTGTGATGGGTGAGAGTGTGATGGGAGAGAGTGCGACAGGAGAGTGTGACGGGAGAGTGTGATGGGTGAGAGTGTGATGGGAGAGAGTGCGACAGGAGAGTCCGACAGGAGAGTGCGACAGGAGAGTGCGACAGGAGAGTGTGATGGGTGAGAGTGTGATGGGATAGAGTGCGACAGGAGAGTGCGACAGGAGAGTGTGACGGGAGAGTGTGATGGGTGAGAGTGTGATGGGATAGAGTGCGACAGGAGAGTGCGACAGGAGAGTGTGACGGGAGAGTGTGATGGGTGAGAGTGTGATGGGAGAGAGTGCGACAGGAGAGTGTGACGGGCGAGTGTGATGGGTGAGAGTGTGATGGGAGAGAGTGTGACAGGAGAGTGTGACGGGAGAGTGTGATGGGTGAGAGTGCGACAGGAGAGTGTGACAGGAGAGTGTGATGGGTGAGAGTGTGATGGGATAGAGTGCGACAGGAGAGTGCGACAGGAGAGTGTGACGGGAGAGTGTGATGGGTGAGAGTGTGATGGGAGAGAGTGTGACAGGAGAGTGTGACGGGAGAGTGTGATGGGTGAGAGTGTGATGGGAGAGAGTGTGACAGGAGAGTGTGACGGGAGAGTGTGATGGGTGAGAGTGCGACAGGAGAGTGTGACGGGAGAGTGCGACAGGAGAGTGCGACAGGAGAGTGTGACGGGAGAGTGTGATGGGTGAGAGTGTGATGGGAGAGAGTGCGACAGGAGAGTGCGACAGGAGGGTGTGACGGGAGAGTGTGATGGGTGAGAGTGTGATGGGAGAGAGTGCGACAGGAGAGTGTGACGGGAGAGTGTGATGGGTGAGAGTGTGATGGGAGAGAGTGCGACAGGAGAGTCCGACAGGAGAGTGCGACAGGAGAGTGCGACAGGAGAGTGTGATGGGTGAGAGTGTGATGGGATAGAGTGCGACAGGAGAGTGCGACAGGAGAGTGTGACGGGAGAGTGTGATGGGTGAGAGTGTGATGGGATAGAGTGCGACAGGAGAGTGCGACAGGAGAGTGTGACGGGAGAGTGTGATGGGTGAGAGTGTGATGGGAGAGAGTGCGACAGGAGAGTGTGACGGGCGAGTGTGATGGGTGAGAGTGTGATGGGAGAGAGTGTGACAGGAGAGTGTGACGGGAGAGTGTGATGGGTGAGAGTGCGACAGGAGAGTGTGACAGGAGAGTGTGATGGGTGAGAGTGTGATGGGATAGAGTGCGACAGGAGAGTGCGACAGGAGAGTGTGACGGGAGAGTGTGATGGGTGAGAGTGTGATGGGAGAGAGTGTGACAGGAGAGTGTGACGGGAGAGTGTGATGGGTGAGAGTGTGATGGGAGAGAGTGTGACAGGAGAGTGTGACGGGAGAGTGTGATGGGTGAGAGTGCGACAGGAGAGTGTGACGGGAGAGTGTGATGGGAGAGAGTGCGACAGGAGAGTGTGATGGATGAGAGTGCGACAGGACAGAGCGCGACAGGTGTGAGTGCGACAGGAGAGTGTGATGGGTGAGAGTGTGACGGGAGAGAGTGCGACAGGAGTGTGTGACGGGTGAGAGTGTGACGGGAGAGAGTGCGACAGGAGAGAGCGCGACAGGTGTGAGTGCGACAGGAGAGTGTGATGGTGAGAGTGTGACGGGAGAGAGTGCGACAGGAGTGTGTGACGGGTGAGAGTGTGACGGGAGAGAGTGCGACAGGAGAGAGCGCGACAGGTGTGAGTGCGACAGGAGAGTGTGATGGGTGAGAGTGTGACGGGAGAGAGTGCGACAGGAGTGTGTGACGGGTGAGAGTGTGACGGGAGAGAGTGCGACAGGAGAGAGCGCGACAGGAGAGTGTGACAGGTGAGAATGTGACGGGTGAGAGTGTGACGGGTGAGAGTGCGACAGGAGAGTGTGACGGGTGAGAGTGTGACGGGAGAGAGTGCGACAAGAGTGTGTGACGGGTGAGAGTGTGACGGGAGAGAGTGCGACAGGAGAGAGCGCGACAGGTGTGAGTGCGACAGGAGAGTGTGACGGGTGAGAGTGTGACGGGAGAGAGTGGGACAGGAGAGAGCGCGACAGGAGAGTGTGACAGGTGAGAGTGCGACAGGAGTGTGTGACGGGTGAGAGTGTGACGGGTGAGAGTGTGACGGGTGAGAGTGTGACAGGAGAGAGTGCGACAGGACTGTGTGACGGGTGAGAGTGTGACGGGAGAGAGTGTGACAGAGGAGAGAGCGCGACGGGTGAGAGCGCAACAGGTGAGTGTGATGGGTGAGAGTGCGACGGGAGAGAGTGCGACGGGAGAGAGTGCGACGGGAGAGAGTGCGATGGGAGAGAGTATGACCGGAGAGAGTGCGACCGGAGAGAGTGCGACCGGAGAGAGTGCGACAGGAGAGAGTGTGACAGGAGAGAGTGCGACCGGAGAGAGTGCGACTGGAGAGAGTGCGACAGGAGAGAGTGTGACAGGAGAGAGTGCAACCGGAGAGAGTGCGACAGGAGAGAGTGCGACAGGAGAGAGTGTGATGGGAGAGAGTGTGACAGGAGAGAGTGCGACAGGAGAGAGTGCGACAGGAGAGAGTGCGACAGGAGAGAGTGCGACAGGAGAGAGTGCGACCGGAGAGAGTGCGACTGGAGAGAGTGCGACAGGAGAGAGTGTGACAGGAGAGAGTGCAACCGGAGAGAGTGCGACAGGAGAGAGTGCGACAGGAGAGAGTGTGATGGGAGAGAGTGTGACAGGAGAGAGTGCGACAGGAGAGAGTGCCACTGGAGATGGTGTGACTGGAGATGGTGACTGGAGATGGTGACTGGAGATGGTGTGACAGGAGATGGTGTGACAGGAGATGGTGTGACCGGAGATGGTATGACAGGAGATGGTGTGATTGGAGATGGTGTGATTGGAGATGGTGTGACTGGAGGCTGTAACTGGATCAGCTGCCACTCAGGCTCCACGTTGGGGAGTTAAGCAGCACCAAGTGCCAGAAGAGCAGATTCTCTGGTGTAATGTAGGTGCAGTGTGTGGTACCAATAACTTTTACCATCTGAATATTGAATGAACATTACTGTAATATTTTACCTACCCAGAATTCAACCTAAATTCATTCTGGAACTGGTTGGTTCAGGGAGATACACACTCACTTCCCAGTCTATGACACTGGTTTTAACCATTCCCCCCATGACCTGCAGAAACCATGGGGCAGTTAAAATGAGGGCAGTCACTTACCCCCTCTGGTTCCTTTGCCTTCTCACCATGTCCGATCTTAACCTGTTCATTTGTGTGGGGCCCCTCCAGGTAAGGATCCTGTTTGGATATGCTGACTGGGTCTGATTATGTAATTGAGACCTGATCAGTAATTGTAATCAGAGGCCTGAGTGGGGAATTGGCAAAGGGGCAGAGTTCACATCACCATCCTCTCCCCAACTCAGGCCAAACCTGCCAGGAGGAGCGGTGGGTGGGGAATCATGGGCCAGAAGAGGCCCTGGTAAGTCTGACAAATTGAAGTTTTAGATTCCCTGAGGACCAATAGGAGTCGGAATGTTCCTCCAGGCCTCACATCGAAGCCTTGTGCCTCCCTTGCCCCGGGCTCCCCCTCACCACTCTGTGATCAACTCCAGAGCCCTCCCTCCCATCCCGCCCGCTGGCCGGTTGTTGGACCAGCCTTGGCTTGGCCGTTGACTCCGGGGTCATTTATTCAAATGAGACCCGGTCATTGAGATGGGCTGAACTCCACGACCTCTGACCCCCTGGATTCACCCTACACGTTGGCTCTCACATGTGTTCCATACGCACCCCCTTTGAAATCAGGGCCTGTGTGTCTGCAAAAGCGCCATTGCAATACCAAGGCTTCTGACTGAAATGTTCTAGTCAGTGTGAGATAGTTAGCTCAGGGTTAATGTGTTGTTACACCAATGTGTGAATCGCTGTGTGTGGATTTTCCAAGAGATCCAGATCAGTGACCAAGACAGTGTCGTGATGCTCAGCACCAATGGAATTGTGCCAAGCTGCCCTTTGTCATCACTTCATGAGGGCTCTAGACTTTGTTGAGTCAGCTTGCAGGTCCTGACAGCATTTCAGCTGTAATTAAACATTTTACCAGCTGTCCTTTCACCACTTGGCATATATTCCAGTCCATTAGCTTCCACCATCACTTCCTTCTTAACATCCACAGCATTTGGTTTACGACATGCACAAGTCACCCAGATAAAGCTATAAAGAAGAGATATGGCCTTTCGTACAAGAAGTGCATTCATTTCAGTTGTCTCGTAGTTGACATGTTTTCATACATTAACTTTTAATGGCCACCAAACTATCCATTAACACTCATAATTGAGGGATGATGTGGCTTTATTTCTTGCTTACAGCTCTCAGCCGTGTGGAAGGAGTGTGGCTATTTAGGAGTTGTGTCCTCCCATTGAACAAATTCTGGGGTGAAGGCCATCTGTTAATTCATCTTATCAGAGAGGCCAACATCCTGTCCAAATTTTCTCTACTGGATTTGGTGTAAGTCCATTTACTCCATCAGTGTTGTCCAGAGTGGGTTATGTGGGCTGGCAGTGAGGTGGGAGATCAGCTATCCACTGAAGTCTGAATACTGGAGGGGGCATAAGACTACCGTTCCATCCTGTCCCCTGGGGTTCCAGCCTGGAGAGTTATGAGTTAAAATCACTCCCAGGATGTGTGTTATTAATGGGCAAGGGCCAACCCACAAAGAGCAAAACCCAGTCACTTGTGCCATCCCGTCAGTGGAGCAAAGTATTGCATTGCCACTTGGGCATTGCATGCCCACATAATACTGTGATATATGCAGTCATCAATTTCTGTTATATTACATGCAAGATTTCAATTTCATCTTGGTATCGCTCAGTGAAGCAAAAGGCTTGAATTTATATAGTGCCTTTCACAACCTCAGGGCATCTCTGTCAATAAAATGCATTTTTTTAATGAAGTGTCATTGTCATCGTTGGCAACTGTCCCTCGATTCGAGGATGACGTCTACCCGAGGTTGCGAGTTTCTGCCAATGGGTCTTCAGGTAATTGAACAAGCCGATTCTCGACTCGTAGATCTTTGGGCAGATGGGGCAAGATGTCCCACGAGGTAGTGGGATCCAGAGTCCAGGATTTGCTTCCTTTTCTTTCCTTCTCTGCAGCCACTCTCCCTCATCATTAAGGCATTTGGACTCAAAGCGTGATGCAGCTTGATGGACAAGTTGTTGGCATTTTGAACGACTGGTAGCAAGTTCCTACCAGTCATCAATCTCAATGCTGCCGTGCTTCAAAGAGAGCTTCAGAGTGTCTTTGAAGTGTTTTCTTTGTCCTCCCCTGGAACGCTGGACATTTGAGAGTTGAGAAAACAGGACCTGGTGGGGGAGATGGTTTTCGGCCTTCCGGACACAGTGTCCAGTCCATCGAAGTTGGTTTTGCAGGAGTTTTGCCTGAATGCTTGTGGAGCTGGCTTCAAGAAGGACACTCGCATTTGTTTGACGGTCCTCCCATTGAATCCGGAGGATGCGACAGAGGCACTGCTGATGGAATTTCTCTCGTGCTCTTATGTGTCGCTGATACACAGTCCAGGTCTCACTGTAGTACAGGAGTGTGGTGACAACAACTGCTCTGTAAACTTTTGTTGACTTGCAGAGTTACGCACTATTGGTGCACCGCATTAGCCCAAAAATATCAACGATATAATCTCTTTTTTGCAGTGATATTGACTGAGAGATAAATATTGGCCAGGATACAAAGAGAACTCTGGAGCCTTTTACACCTACCTGAGAGGGCAGATGTACCTCGGTTTAACATCTCATTCGAAGAACAGCATCTCCGACAGTGCCGCACTGCCTCAGTACTGCACTGGGAGTGTTAGCTCAAGTTGCTGCAATGGGGATTGAACCACAACCTTGTAAATCAGAGGCACAAGCATTACTCATTGAACAACAGCTGATATCTGAACCTTAGGGCAATGACAGAAAGTAGCTGCACTGTTTATCCAAAAAAAAGTGTGTGAAAAATTTAATACGGTGGTTCAGGTGAAGTGGGCATGTTTGTGGATCGCCAATATATTTATAATCACTAGTAGACCTTCCGTGGCATTGCTCTTTGTTCCTCCCGCTCCCACAGTGAAATGGCGCCCCCAGCTGACCATCTGACTCGGAGGCCAGAAAAGATTCAGTGAGTGTGTCCCAGGGAGAGGCAGGTCCACTTTTGACTCTTATGTGGTCTCTCAGCCGCCTGTCGTTTCAGCAATGAAGAGGCAGCTGGGGATTTTGAGACCCCGACCTCATTGATAGAGAACTAGAGGCCAATATTGGGCCACTCTGAACAGCAGCAGGACGATGAGTGCAGTGGCGGGGGCGGGGGAGGGGGAGGTGTCACGATTGTGGAAAGGGCTGGGTGAGATGGGAGGTGGTCTCGGGAGCAGTGACCCAGATTATTCCTGTGAGGTCGGGAGAAGAACGCTTGCTCCTCCAGGCCTCGCAAAGAAACTAATTTCCAATTTACCTTGGCTGGGCCTCTTCTCCTTTGGCATTTGGAATTGATCAGAGAGTGCGCAGTACATGGTCCAATCAGTTCTCTCCTAAAATAGCAACGGCTGGGGGCCTCTGTATGTCATAGGACACTGATTTTAATACTAAAGGGGGCCTACTGCCTGAAACAGGCATATGCTGCGGCCACCCGGTGGTAGGCCCCTATCAAAATGGCAGCAGCTTCAACTGAGGCCCAAACAAAAAAATTAAGTAACACGTGGCCATTTTACCAGCATTATCGACTGGTTTGCACCAGTCCGGACTAGTTAAAATCGCACCCTCTAGACTCTTATCCAATGAGAAGCAGGAGATTCAGATGTATAATTAAAATATTAGCCTGAAAATAACTGTTGGTGATGTCAACAATGGATGCTTAATACTTTGATATCACATTTCTCATGTTGAAATTTGAATGGGGGCAGCAACATGTTTAGTTTAAAGGTGCGGGGGGGGTGGATCCATCCTTTGTTAAAATAGCAGGGAAGGAATTTGATCGGAGCTCATTAAGTATTCATTGGATGACATCCCAGGTGATCATTTCCAGCTAGAATTAATGGTAGCTTCAAAGTGATCTGAGTTCAGGTAAACTTGTCACTAATTATTTACCATCCAGACATTTCTAATAATTGACCATCATCAGTAAAACAGATTTTCTGGGTCTTTTTCACTTTGTTGTTTGTGGGAGCTTGCTGTGTGCAAATTGGCTGCTGCGTTCCCATCGCTGCAAAAGTGCTTTGGGAAGTCCTGAGGTTGGGAAAGGTGCTATATAAATGCGATCTCTCAGAAGCGAGCTCGTGAATCATGGCACCTTACGGTTTAGTCCTATAGCTTAGCAACGCGTTTCAAATGGTCGTACCTGGGAGGAGCTACTGCTCTGCGCCATGCTGATGAGGCAGTTTGAAGAATAAAGCCTCACAATCTTGAGATGTGGCACTGCCCGAACCACTTGGTTGTCTTTGAAGAGACTTCCATTGTGTTGGGGTTAGGGTTTGGGAAGCAGACCAACGCAGTCCCAGGGTGAATGGTTGGCCAGGATTGTAGGAGATGGCACTGCACTTCTGTAGAGGGAGGAGAATTCAACCAGCCAGTGTTAGGTGCAGATACATGAAACCAAAGTGTCAGTCTCACAGGATATAAATAGTTGATGGACCATACAAAGGGCTCCATCTAGTTTAACAGAGCAGCAGAGGGTATGATTAACACGCTAATAGTGGAACATCTGCCCTTTCTTCAACTCATTACAGGATAGGATCGTTCGGGTTCTTGACATGGACCGGAATTTTTCTTTGGGCGGGAGCCCGCCTCTGCCGAGCCCGGGGAGCCAGGCTGGGATTTTTCGCTCCCCAGGCCCTTAATTGGTCTTTGGCGGGACTTCCACCACCTTGAGACAGGAAGTCCCACCTAATGGAGCTGCTGGCCAATCAGCGGGCCGGAGTCCCAACAGCGCCACTGGGAGTGGTGGCCACTGCTGGGACTGCACCCAGCCATCGCAAGCAAGGTGAAGGGTCAGCCCCGAAGACAGATAAGTTTTTAGGGCCTCGCTGGGGACAATGGGCCGGGCCACAGCGAGGCCAGGGGGGGTCTGTTGGGGGGAGGGGCGGAGGGAGTGTTGTGTGTTGGGGGCAGTTGGGGCTTTGTGGGCCACTCTCCGTGTGGCATAGGCTGTCCGATCAGGGGGCCAGTTAATTGGCCACTTAAGGGCCTTGATAGGCCTGGGGCAGGTCATTTCTCACCGCCACCACCCTGTATAAAATTGCAGTGGGGAAGGGAGGGGGCTGGGTACGGCCTTCCCCGTCTCCCACTCAATTTTAGGCCCCCCCCCCACCCCGCTACCAGCCCGCTCGTTTGGGGGCCGTAATATTCTGGCATGATTTGTGTAATATGAGGAATACAGGATAGAAGGGAGGCACTTAATGGCATCTTGGACCAAATACCTTGCCTGGGTGGAAGGGCCAACCCGTCTTTGTTAAATTTGAGTTTTGGATATTTAGTAACTAAAGTGTGAAGCTCACCTACACACCTGACAAAAACCCAGTGATAAAGAAAATTCTTGTATTTATATAGTGTTTTCCATGACCCAAAGTGCTTTATAACTAATCAAGCACATTTGAAGTGGAGTGACTGGCAGGAAGTGAGAAATGGGGTCCCGCAAGGGTCAATGCTGGGACCACTGTTCACAATTTCTACTAATGATTTTGATGTTAGAATCATAGTCACAATTTCTAAATTTGCGGCCGACGCAAAATTTTGGGGAGGTGGGTGCAGTCAATACTGAAGAGGACTGCAACAAATGACAAGGAGACGTTAATAAATTTCTAGAATGGCCGCAAAATTGGCAAATGGATTTTGACACAGGTAAGTGTGAGGTATTGTATTTTGGGAAGAAAGACAAGGAGGTCACATATTACTTGGAAATTAAGAAGCTAAATGGAATAGTGGAGCAAAGGGATTACAAATCAGCAAATGTAGCGATGCAGGTTAATAAGGCCACAAAAAAAAATTGAATCAAACACTAGGATTTATTTTTAGAGATGAATTGAGAAGTTATGCTAAACGTGTATCGAACGTTGGTTAGACCACAGTTGGAGTAGCGTGTGCAATTCTGGTCGCCATATTGTAAAAATGATATAGAGGCACTGGAGAGGGTGCAAATAAGATTTACAGGGATGAGAACGGAATTGCAAGATTATGCCTATCAGGAAAGGATGAACAGGCTAGGTCCCTTTTCTCTTGAAAAGAGAACTTAGGGAGTAACCTAATAGAGGTTTTCAGAGTTAAGAAAGGCTTTGATGGAGTAGACACAGAGGGCTGGATTTTGGAAGCCTGCCAGAGGTGGGTATGGAGGTGGATGGGCCATTTTTAAGATGGCAGGTCAGGCGGGATGACGGCTACCTGCCTACAAGGTGGCTAGCTTGTGAACATAATTAAAAGGTCTATTAAGGCCAATGATCAGAGGGGCTGTGGGGCTCCCTCGCGGCATCTGGAGGTTGGCGGATGCCAGCAGGCGGCCTTCTGGCAGCAAACGAGGGGCCCAGCGTTCCAGGATCAATTTGAGGTCCCCCCTACCACCACCTCCTCTCCCCACCCCCCACAACGCAGCCACCATTTCTACATGGCCACTGCTGCAGCTACAGGTTTCCCTGTGTAGGGGCTCCCACTCCACAATGGTGGTCCGGCAGCTGTGGCCATTTCTTGTTTGTAAAAATGCTGGGAGGGCACCTTCATCTTGAGGTGCCCTCTCTCTCCCTTACCAGCAATGGCAGGCCATAGCCCTTCAAGGCTGGAGGGCCTCCTATTGACCATCCAGTGTCAGGAGCCCAGTTGTCCTTAACTGGACAGTGAACACGCCATCTGGCCACTAACTGGCCATTCACCCAACAATTGTGTCGGGTGACTATTTCTGACATGATGCGGGGTCGAGACCCGGACCTGATCCCGACATCAGCCTCCTGACCCCAAAACAATATTGCAGCCCAGCGAGTGTGTTTCCACTTGTGGGGAAGAGCAAAACTGGAGACCATCAAAATAATACGAGCAGAGCCCCGCAAAACATTTGCGGGTCCAATTCGTTCCTTTCAAAAAATAGATTTCGAGTTATTCTCTCACCAAAGACTTTAACAGGAGCAAAGCTTCTCACTTTAGAAATGGCTACATAAAGCTGTGTATAAAAACATGTCAGGAATCTAAATAAAAATTTGATCAAGAATCTGGCCTTGTGACTTGTTTATAGTCATAGAATATGAAAGTTTAATTGGGAACTATTTCCTTCCGAGTTGATCAGGTAGGTTTACATCGGATGGGCTCAACATTATTCTAGGAATATACACTTTATTTCCTTGAAATCTGCCTGTTATAATTTCAACATCTATCATTGAAGAAAACAGCTTCTTAACTACCAATGTTATTCCATGACACAGTCCTTGTTTAGGATTCACGCTTTCGTAGCGACGTTATAACTGTGACTTCCTTGAGTCTTTGTTTGTGTGGTGGCATGTCCATTGGAGTTAGACTGCGTGGAAACTCTGGAGGGTTTAGACTGTTATCATTTTCTTTGTTTATAGAATCAATGCTAATCTATTCTTTTAATTCACCTGACAGTTTTTCTAAATGATTTTCATTCAAATCTAGTCAATCTTTTAGCGCAAAGAATAGCTTTCGCCTAATAAGTTGTATCAAGTAATTCTCTCTGCCATTTTGCCACACTTGACCAATTCCATCACCTCATCCACCCTCCCATGCCATCCCATGCTTTTCATGCCATCCTATCCCGCTCTTGCCACCCTCAGCCTTCCCATCAATCCCACCCCATTCCTCAAGGAAACAACCTCTCCAGTCAGGGTAACTTTGTTGTTGGGCTCTCCTTATCTCCTGCTGTTTTTTTTCTCCATCAACACCCCTCCCCCCACCAACCCGTTGGCAGCCGCACATGTGCCACACGCCTCCGGTTCGCCTCCAGCCCCGCGTGCGCCAGGCACCGCCCACCAAATAAACCCACCGACAGACGTGGCCCTTAAACTGGCCAATCCAAACAGTCCGGACAAACAAATACTGAATAGTATTATTATAAATAGGCACCAAGGAATCCAATAGGGAATTCAGAAGAAACTTCTTTACCCAGGGAGCGGTGAGAATGTGGAGCGTGATACTGCAGGGAGTGGTTGAAGCAAATCGTATAGATGCATTGAAGAGGAAGCTAGCCAAGCATATGAGGGAGAAGAGAATGGGGGGTGGTTATGTTGATAGATTTTAGATGAGGAAAGATGGGAGGAGGCTCGAGTGGAGCATAGACACCAGCATGGCCTGGTTGGGCCAAATGGCCTGATTCTGTGCTGTATATTCTATATAATGAATTGCTGCAGCCAACTTGTGCACAGAAAGATCCCACAATCAGTATTGTAATAATGACCAGATAATTTGTTATAGTCATGTTGGTTGAGGGATCGATAGCGGCCAGAATTCTGCTCCAAATTAGTGCCATATACATCCCCCCAAGAGGGTCTCAGTTTAATATTTCATCTGAAAGATGGCACCTCCAGCAGTGCAGATCAAAGGTTTCAATGGCTATTTCCCGTTCTGCTTGTGCCCGAGGGACACTGGTCCCATCCTGGGTGGAAAACGGAGAAAGGAAAGGGGTGAAAACCTGATTTACCAGGACACTGCCCATTTACGTTGCCCGGGCATTTCCAATTGACCCCCTGTGGTGGTTCCCCTCCAAGGCAGCATAGTCAGGTAAAGGAAGCAAAAGGATCTAGACTTTTGCCCAGGTACCTGGGCAGGTGGCTGTTATAGTACCAGCTTAGATCGGAGACGCTGAGAGAGGGGCAAGGTTGCAAGTTCAAGGACAATCTATAAAGTGGCCTTTTTCCTTTCATATAATTGCCTTGAGTATCAGCCATGGCTCAGTGGGTAGCACTTGTACCCCTCAGTCAGAGACTAGGACACAAAATGCAGCCTGATACTCCCAGTGCAGTACTGAGGGAGTGCAATGCCACCGGAAATGCTGTCTTTCAGATGACATTTAAGCTAAAGTCTTATCCATCCTGTCAGGTAGACATAGGAGTAGGCCATTTGGGCTGTTGAGTCTGCTCTGTCATTCAAACTCATTATCTACTTCTATGCCATTTATCCCCATGTATCTTGATGTCTTTAATATTTAGAAATCTATCAATTTCTGTCTTGAACAAGCTCAATGATTGAACTGCCACAACCCTCTGGGGTAGAGAATTCCACAGATTCACCACCCTCTGAATAAAGAAATTCTTCCTCATCTCGGTCTTAAATGGCCTGTCCCTTATCCTGAGATTGTGTCCCCTGGTTCTAGACTCACCAGCCAGAGGAAACATCCGATCCACATCTACCCAGTATGAATTTTGTAAGTTTCAATGAGATCACCCCTCATTCTTCCTTCCTTAGAAAAGAAGCCCAAACTGTACACAGTACTCCAGGTGTGGTCTCGTCAAGGCTTTATACAATTGAAACAATACATCTTTACTCCTGTACTCAAATCCCCTTGAAATGAAGACATATCATTTGCCTTCTTAATTGCTTGCTGCACCTGCATACTAACTTTTAGTGACTCATGAACAAGGACGCCCAGGTCTCTTTGGACATCAACACTTCCCAACCTCTCACCATTTAAGAAATACTCTGCATTTCTGCTTTTTTCTACCAAAATGGATCACTCTGCACTTATTAAAGATCCCATGTCGCTTTTCAGTGACGAGCAAGGGCGTTCTCCCTGGTGTCCTGCCCAATTTATTCCTCAATTAAAAACCTGCTGCTTATGGGAGCTTGCTGTGTGAAAATTGGCAGCTGTGAGTCCTATAACAAGCATATGGTAATGACCTGAAACTCACTCCCTACAAGGGTGGTGGAAGTGGAGACGATTAATCCTTTCAAAAGGAAATTGGATGGGCACTTGAGGGAAATAGGGCTATAGGGATAGAGCCAGGGACTGGATTGCTCTATAAGGAGTTGGCCTGGGCTCAATGGGCCAAATGGCCTCCTTCAGTGCCATAATGACTCTATGGATCTACAGGCTGTTTTTGCACACTAGCTGGAAGGACCCATTCCTGCTGCTGCAGAACCAGGCATCTATCGGTTGCAGAGTAGAGGAAAGTTCTCTCCGTTGTGTCACTAGCAGCCTCTTCCTTTCCAAAGAGTCAATGGAAATAAGCAGAGGGAAGGTATTGTAATAATAGGAGTGATTTTAACCCTGCCCGCCCAGGCAGGAGGGCAGTTAAATTCACCCATGGGACTCAGCTGCGGAGGACATGCTGCAAGTTTAGAAGGACATGATTTCAAAAGGAAATTGGATGGGCACTTGAGGGAAAGAGGGATAGAATAGGGGACATGGAACTGACTAGATTGCTTTACAGGGAGCCAGCATGGACTGGATGGGCTGAATGGCCTCCTTTTGTGCCGTATATAACACAGGGTAGTCATAGAGAAGGCGGAGATCTTGTCCCAGATACTTAAGGCACCGAAGAGCCTCCAATGTGGCCAAAATGGGGTATTAAGTCGAAATTCCGGTTTAGCCGGCGTTTAGTGCAAGATGCCATCTTGGTAAAGGAGCGGACGTTTGCTCTAAGAATGGCCGCCTGGAGAATTGCCTGCAAGTGCTCATTAAGGTGGCTGCGCCGCTTTTCAGCGGACACCAGTTGACCTAACGCTCCCTTCTAACAGCGACAAGCTGATTGGCAGTAAACTAGACATTGTTGAGGTGTTTGACTTAACGGTATATCATCTTTTACTGTTCACCTGGTGCTGGAGGTTTGAAAAGGACTTTTGAAACACATCGGGAGACTTACTAAGAGACATTATTGAGAACTCATCAACATTCTGTCCCTATTTATTCTGGAAATTCTCTGAGGACCTCACCTAAACAGAGTGACTGCTGCAGGTTATTGGACACGGAGGCACCAGGAGAAAGGGGCTGCTTGGTCGCCTGCTAGGGCCCCCCACCCTTGGTTGGCCAGGTCACTCCACACATTCAGTGGAACCAGGGGAGTGGAGCCCACATATACAGTGCCATGGAAATTGCATATGATCAGTACTCACCTGCGAAACCTACAGGTGTCCCTGGTTTACAGTCTCCAGGCAATTTGCGAAACCTACAGGTGTCCCTGGTTTACAGCCTCCAGGCAATTTGCGAAATCTACAGGTGACCCTGGTTTACAGCCTCCAGGCAATTTAAATTATGACAATCAGCAGTTAGGACCAGAATCGCGTGCTAAATCCAGGCTTTCAAACAGTCACGTCTTATTAGCACAACATCCACTGAGCGCCTATCGACACCCTTCCACCAAAATTTGTCACTTGTGGGGAGCCAAATATTAGGGGTCATAAATTACCACCACCTTCTCAAGGGCAATTAGGGATGGGCAATAAATGCTGGCATAGCCAGTGACGCCAACATCCCATGAATGAATAAAAAATAAAATCGGCAGCTTACAGCACAGAAATGGCCACTTGGCCCATCGTGCCTGTGCTGGCTCTTTGAAAGAGCAGTCACGCTTAGTCCCACACCCTTGCTTTTTGTCCGCCATTCTGTAAGTTCCTCATCCTCAGGGACCCATCCAGCTCCCTTTCAAAATTGTTTATGGAATCAGCTCCCAGCATGTTTTCAGATCGAGCGATCCAGATCCTGACAACTCTGGGCCACAGGGATCAGTGCTCGGGGCCTCAACTTTTTGCAATTTAAATAAATGACTTGGATGAAGGGACCAAAGATATGGTTGCTAAATTTTGCTGATGACACAAAGATAGGTAGGAAAGTACGTTGTCATGAGGACATAAGGAGGCTACAAAGGGACTTAGATAGAGTTAGGTGAGTGGGCAAAGATCTGGCAAATGGAGTATAATGTGGGAAAATGTGAAATTGTCCATTTTGGCAGGAAGAATAAAAAAGAAGCACATTATCTAAATGGTGAGAGATTGCTGAGCTCTGAGATGCAGAGGGATCTGGGTGTCCTCGTGCATCAATCGCAAAAGGTTAGTATGCAGGTACAGCAAGTAATGAGGAAGGCTAATAGAATGTTATCATTTATCGCGAGGGGGATTGAATACAAAAGCAGGGAGGTTATGCTTTAGATATACAGGGCATTGGTAAGACCACATCTGGAGTATCGTGTACAGTATTGGTCTCCTTACTTAAGGAAGGATGTAAATGCTTTGGAAGAAGTTCAGAGAAGGTTTACTAGACTAATAGCTGGAATGGGCGGGTTGTCTTATGAGGAAAGGTTGGACAGGCTAGGCTTGTATCGGCTGGAGTTTAGAAGAGTAAGAGGCGACTTGATTGAAACATAAAAGATCCTGAGGGGTCTTGACAGGGTGGATCTGGAAAGGATGTTTCCCCTTGTGGGAGAATCTCGAACCAGGAGTCACTGTTTAAAAATAAGGGGTCGCCCATTTAAGACAGAGATGAGGAGAAATTTTTTCTCAGAGGGTCTTTGGAACCTTCTTCCTCAAAAGACAGTGGAAGCAGATTCCTTGAATACTTTTAAGGCAGAGCTAGCTAGAATCTTGATAAACAAGGGGTTGAATCCTTACATTGGTATTCTTGCGAATTGTCCTGATGAGTGCAAGATGAAAAGCTTCGACAAAATGTCTTTGTTTTCAGCAATGGTAAGAATGTGGAACTCGCTACCACAGGGAATGATTGAGGTGAATAGCACAGAGGTATTTGAGGGGAACGCTCGATAATCACATGAGGGAGATAGGAATAGCACGATATGCGGATGAAAAGGAGTAAGAGGAGGCTCATGTTGAATATAAACACTGACAGGCAAATGGTGGGGTGAATGGCCTGTTCCTATGCTATAAGGTTTAATGCAAGTTCTATTAAAATTATGCTAAAATGGAGAGAGCATGAGCAGGTGATATATAACAGCTGGTGCACTGCCACTCTGCAATAAAACTGCACGTGCACCCCCGCTGCCATGTTTGATTAGTCCCATGTGACTCATGTCACTATGGTAACAGCTTAGGCCACAATTGAGCTGCCTTCTCTCCAACCTCCAAGGGATGACACTAAACCTTTAACAAGATTTAGATGTAGCCCATTTCTTGTGATTTATCGAGGATTCCGTTCTCTCAGCTTGAACAAGTATCTGACAAATTACTGTTGTTGCAATTGACACCGAGAACAAATAGTAAGAGTTTGTTTGCAGCCTTGTGAATGGGGCCTGGATGCCTTCTAGGCCTGGGGTTAAAAGGGTTACATTATGAGAACAAGATGCATAAACGTGGCTTGTATTTTCCTGAGTATAACATTTGAGAGCTGATCTGATGAAAGTGTTTAAAATGACAAAATAATTCAGTAGGGTAAGTACAGAGAAACCATTTCCTCCTGTGGGGAAATAAAGAACAAGGGGAGATGGCATTTTAGCTCTCCCCTGCAGTGGGTTTGAACGCGACGGGAGCATAAAAACGGGTGGGATGTGGTGGGAGGGGCCGATTGCCACCACCATCCTGCCTCTGTCGAAATTTAGTCCAGGGCGGGAAGACCTGTGAACGGCCTTCCGGTTCCGACGCTAATTGAGGCCCTTAACTGAGCAATGAACCCCCAATTTAGGGTCTCTTCCCACTGCAGCCACAATTACCCATGCAGCGGGCGGCCCTGTTGCTGCACGGGAAGCACGGTACGGTAAACCGTGTGGGCTGTTTCCCAGCTCCGGGCGGAGGGGGGCCCGCTGAGGGCCACCCCCCCCCCCCACCTCCCTTACTGCAAAGCCCCCTCCCCTCGCGACCCACACTCTGTGAGACCCTTCCTGCCCTGATCGACCTTGAGCCTGGTTCCAGCGCTGCTGCTCAGTGTCTGATTGGTGGTCAGCTCCCCAAGAGTGGGACTTCCAGCGACACAGTCCTAAATCCTATGGAAGACACTATCCACTTCAGTGCCTGATTGACACTAAATCTGGTGGACCTTCCGGAAAAGAGGCAACGCGGGGATCTCAGCGTCGGTTTCCCTTGACATCGAGACCCCTGCTGCCAGGGTAAAATTCCCCCCGGGACATAACCTTAAAATTAAAGCCAGGTCAATTGTAGCTTTCAAAACTGAGATTGATAGATTTTGCCTACTTCAATTGATTTTTGTGAAGTAATCAAGGGATATTGAGCAAAGCTGGGTAAATGGAGTTCAGGTACAAAGTAGCCTTGATCTAATTGAATGGCAGAACAGGCTTGAGGGCCAGTATGACTCCTGTTCCCATGTTCAGGGCATTGCATACACGGCTTGGTTAGATTATTCAGATGTGTATTTGAGAAAAACAAGATTTTGGTGTCGCAGTGCCCAGTGAACTTGACCCCTCACCACCGGATAAGCTTCCCTTGGGTGCACAACAGGCATCTGCAGCTTGCCCATCCAATTTAAGTGAGGCCTGAGGCCCAATTTCACTCAGGCCTCGGGCCTACCTGTTCCCGGGCAGGGATCAATCTCTGTACCCAGTTTGCACAATACAAGCTCTACTCCAAAATTCACTGCACCTCAAATGTAATTTACAAGCAGGGAAGTGCTTTGGGATGTCTGAGGACGTGAAACTTGCCACATAAATGCAAGATTTCCTTTTCCATTCTTCCTTCTTTCCTTTGAAGCCAGAATCCTGTGGCAGTTGCCAAGTCAGGTTAGATTAATAATGGGGATTGTTTTAAAGTACCTCAAAGATTTATCTCCTGGTTTGACGTGATACAAGATGAAGGCATCGCCCAGGGTACTAGCAGGTGCTATATCTGTACACAATGACTGAGGGGAAACCACCTTCACTGGCACCAGGTCAGCACGGAGCCATCTACAGGAGACCCTGTAGCCAACATGCATCATAGGAATACCAGTCAAGGTTTCCACTATCCTCATACTTGTTGCCTCTAGTGGTTTAGCTGGATAGTAAGTTCCTCCACACAGGCCTGTGTAAGGACTACCTGCATTAGATCAGATCAACAAGGCAGCTGGTATGGTGGCAGTCAGTCATTTCAATGACTGAATACAATGAGATACACACAGTAACAAGGCAGTCAATACTGATCGATATTACCCCAGTCCTTTAGAGAACAGGCCATTATACATGTTACTGCCTGTTCATCTCATCCCATCCCTTAACTCTGTTCTTTCTATACTCCCCAATTCCATGTGGTGGCCACATGACCACGACATCAACCACTCTTGGCCAATCAGTGACACTGTAGCCCTTTTAATCCATTTTGTTTCTCCCTCATGCTTTTCAGCAGTTTTTCAGCAGACACAACTTAAAACTGCTGTAAGTCAGTTTAGGATTATAGTACTGCCCACACGTGTAGCAAGCAGACGCCTGGTGCATTACTCAGTATGGGCGTCACTCTCCACTCCTGCTAAATACCAGAACCAGTCTCCACGTCGCCCAATGAACGCAGGAGTGATTGGTGGCCATGTGGTTTAGCTGGATAGTAAATTCCTCCTCCACAGCTACCAACGCTGGCTCCTGCTCACCTGCACCTACTTCCTCCTCAAACACACTAACGTATATCTCTCAAGGGGTGTTACGATGCCTGCCAACGTTGGAGAGGGAGATCCAAGGATGCTCTGAGGTGCTATCTTGTTCTCGGCCTTAGGTGGTGCTACTGGACTCTTCCACAGCACAGAATGAAGCCATTCAGCGTAGATCTTCCATGCCAGTGTTTATGTATTTTTCTAATTCTTTCATGGGATATGGGCGTCACTGGCAATTTGTTGCCCATCCCTAATCGCTCTTGACAACTGAGTGGCTTGCTCGGCCATTTCAGAGGGCAGTTAAGAGTCAACCACATTGCTGTGGGTCTGGAATCACATGCAGGCCAGACCAGGTAAGGATGGCAGATTTCCTTCCCTGAAGGAAACCAGATGGGTTTTTATGACAATCGATAATAGTTTTTTGATACCATAACTTTCAATTCCAGATTTTTTTTTTCATTAATTGAATCTTTTAAATTCCACAAGCTCTCATAGTGGGATTTGAACCCTGTGTCCCCGGGGCATTAGCCTGGGTCTTTGGATTACTAGCTCAGTGACATGACCACTACGCTACCATTCCACACAAGCCTCCACTCACCCTACTTCAACTCATCTTATCAACATAACCGTCTATTCCTTTCTCCCTCATATCCACCTCAAATACATCTATGCTGTTTGGCTCAACTATTCCATGTGGTAGCAAATTCCACATTCTAACCTCTCTCTGGATAAAGACGTTTCTCCAGAATTCCCTATTGGAATTATTAGTGATTGTCTCATATTTACGGCCCTTGGTTTTGGTCTCTCCCATAGGTGGAAACATCTTCTCCACATCTACCCTATCAAACCCCTTCATAATCCTAACCAATCTCAATCAGGTCACTCCTTAGCATTCTCTTTTCTGGAGGCTGTTCAGTCTTTCCTGATAGTTGTACCCCCTCAGTTCTTTTATGATCTTGGACATGCATAGCAACAGGAAAGGAAGAAACATTGGGAAAGGTGGCTGCAGAAAACACCTTCCAGTCAAACTCGCATTGTTCTGTACGTGCTGGTTGTATGGATGTGTGGGAGTCGGGGTGGACCCTTGAAGAGTTTTGCACAGGAAGCAGTGCAGGCAGTTGGTATGGAGGACATGTGAGCAGTTCAGTCTCGATGTAACGAGGGTTTCAATAGTAGAGGGTTTGCGATGGGGCGAGGGTGGGCAATGATGTGGAATTAGGAGGAGGTTGTCATGGTGATGGGGAGCATATGGGGTTTGAAGACTAGCTCAATACTTTATTCAGGGGCCAAAATCCTAAACGGTTCAGAACCCTGAGTAGGGAGGCAGAAAGAAAGAGATCAGGGGCCATAACCAGTACTAGTAACAGGTGGGGAGAGGTCCATAGCAGGAGTATTATCGTTAGAATGGAACCAGGAGGGATCACGACCGTCAAGATAGGTTTCAAGATGCGATGTACGCTCCTCAAGTGGGGGTGGGAGGAACAGAGATGGAAGCAATGCATCAGAAGTATACAGATTGGCAGTGCTACGTTCTGTGCCTTTAAGAGCTGTGCCTCAGGATGTGCCCTTAAGGGCTATTCCTGCAGCATTATACCAGGGGGGCACAGTTCCATGTCAAAACAGGTACACAAGGCAAACTGCCTCTTGTCGGGGAGGGCCTAATCAAAAGCGCTACAAAGTCATGAATCAGTTTAGCAGTGACATTTCAGTCATTCATTTGTCAGAACAAAGGCCTAAATTACTCATCTGAACTGCTGTGAAGTCAGCCCCTTGCAATAAGATAAGGAGAGTTAAGTGCAAGAATCACCATTCATTAAAACAAATGCATGATTCAGTCAAATTTATGCAGGATGGCTTTTTGACGGTGAAGCTGATTACAGCTGGAAGCTTTATAGAAAGGCCTCAAAAGATTGGGCTGCTATTGATGTTTTTGAGTTTAGTACTCGCACACAAAAGGCAGGGCGTTCTGCGTGGCACAGTAAATAATCGCTGCCCTGGCATTTCAGTTAATCACTGGCACCAGTGCCATGGCGAGGGTGATTATCAGTAGGACAACAATATCCGGATCCATGCGAGTCTGTCAGGGAAGGTGAAAGGTAAGGAAATTCAGGCTGCTGCATGAAATCTCCAAACTCTCAGGAATCCTGGAGAAGGGAAAGGGCAGATTCCCTGGGAATAGCTGCTTGGAACATGTTTACGTGTCTGAGAGTTCAACGGTGGGTATGTGCTCTAGTCTCTGAGGGTCTGTTGCTGAGTGTGTGATGGCATGTCAGTCTATAGGGCAAGAACCCGGGTCTACGCCAGCCTAACAGTGGGTATAGGCCCCAAGTCTACAACAACAACTTACATTTACATGGCGCATTTTAAGAGAGTAAAACGTCCCAAGGTGCTTTTCTTTTAATTTGTTCTTGAGATGTGAGCGTTGCTGGCGAGGCCAGCATTTATTGCCCATCCCTAATTGTCTTTAAGAAGCTGGTGGTGAGCTGCTTTCTTGAACCGCTGCAGTCCATTTGGGGTAGGTACACCCACAGTGCTGTTAGGAAGGGAGTGCCAGGATTTTGACCCGACGACAGTGAAGGAACGGCAATATAGTTCCAAGTCAGGATGATGTGTGACTTGGAGGGGAACTTGCAGGTGGTGGTGTTTCCATGTGGCTGCAGTCCTTGTCCTTCTAGGTGGTAGAGATTACGGGTTTGGAAGGTGCTGTCAAGGGAGCCTTGGTGCATTGCTGCAGTGCATCTTGTAGATGGGACACACTGCTGCCACTGTGCGTCGGTGGTGGAGGGAGTGAATGTTGAAGGTGGTGGATGGGGTGCCAATCAAGCAGGCTGCTTTGTCCTGGATGGTGTCAAGTTTCTTGAGTGTTGTTGGAGCTGCACTCATCCAGGCAAGTGGACAGTATTCCATCACACATCACACGCATTGGAGAGTCAGGAGGTGAGTTACTCGCCAGAATTCCCAGCCTCTGACCTGCTCTTGTAGCCACGGTATTCATATGGCTACTCCAGTTCAGTTTCTGGTCAATGTTAACCCCCAGGATGTTGATGGTGGGGGATGTAGTGATGGTAATGCCACTGAATGTCAAGGGGAGAAGGTTAGATTCTCTCTTGTTGGAGATGGTCATTGCCTGGCACTTGTGTGGTGCGAATGTTACTTGCCACTTGTCAGCCCAAGCCTGGATACTGTCCAGATCTTGCTGCATTTCTACACGGACTGCCTCAGTATTTGAGGAGTCGTGAATGGTGCTGAACATTGTGCAATCATCAGTGAACATCCCCACTTCTGACCTTATGATGATTGGCCTCCGACAACCACAACCATCTTCCTTTGTGCTAGGTATGACTCCAACCAGCGGAGAGTTTTTCCTCCTGATTCCAATTGACTCCAGTTTTGCTCGGGCTCCTTGATGTCACACTCAGTCAAATGCTGCCTTGATGTCAAGGGCAGTCCCTCTCACCTCACCTCTGGAGTTCAGCTCTTTTGTCCATGTTTGGACAAAGGCTGTAATGAGGTCTGGAGCTGAATGGCCCTGGCGGAACCCAAACTGAGCATTGGTTGGAATTGGAGGAGCCCAGAGTTCTCGGGGAGTTGTCTGGCTGGTAGAGGTTACAGAGATCAGGAGGAGTGATTGAATAGCACTGTATTCACAGGGTCTCACTCAATGGCTATGCAGGTTGGCGAATTAGGAATGGAGGCCTAGAAAATCAGGTTTGTGACAAGATTGTGCTTTGGACTCCGTGTTCCATTTTGCACATCACGAGCAGAGCGTCACGGGTTTTGGGCCATTGTTGGATGGGTATTTGCTGAATATATGCAGTGTGGGTGGTATTTAATAGGTGATGGGGCGGGGGTCACACCCACTAGCTGGAGAGCCCGGCGCCACTTCCTTCCGGGAAGGCACGCCGAATTAAGTGCCAATCAGGCACTTCAGAGGACAGTGGCAGGCCTTCCCTGGGATCAAGGACCCCAGGGACGGAATTCACGCCCACCGAGAGCTGCTGGCCAATCAGAGGCTGGCAGCTCATTTGCTCAGCAGCGCCACCAGGGAGGCGTGGCCACTGTGAGAAGAACACCCATCCGAGGCCCAGGTTGGCACTTAATCCCAGACTCAGGTATGTGATGGCGGGTGGGGGTGGCAAGGGAGGGGGTGTGGGGGTGTCGGCAACAAGGGCAGCGGTGGTGGCTCTCAGCCCACCCTCCCTTCCCGATGCCAGGTCCCTTGATCAGGTACTGAGTGTCTTTGAATGAGCGACATCCCCTAGGGTTTCAGCTCTGGGTAACAACTGTCCTTGCTCCTATTAGAGCCTGATTACTTCCCCATACATCTGGTTGAACAGCCAATGAGGTCAGAGGTTCTAATAAATAAAAAAAAAGGAGAAAAACAATTTTCCATTATAGACACCCTTTCACATCTGCAGGATATCTCAAACTTCTTCCTAGTCAATGAATTACTGTTGAAGTGTATTCACATGTTGGTATATAGGCATAAGCAGTCACCAATTTGCACATAGCAAGTAAATAAAAAAAACAGTTGTTCTGTTTTGGTGATGTTGCTTAAGGGACAAATGTTGCCCAGGACATCAGGAGAACTCCTGAATCTTCAAATAGCACCATGGAATCCTTTAGACCCACCTGAACAGTCACGCTGGCCCTCGGTTCAATGTCTCACCTGAAAGACGGAACCTCTGACAGTGCAGCAACTCCCTCAGTACTGCACTGGAGTGTCAGCCTGGATTTTGTGCTCAAACCTTTAGAGTGGGGAATTGAACCCACCACCTTCTGACTCAGAAGGAGAGTGATAGCCAATAAACCACAGCTAACACCAATAGTTAACCATTCCACAAAATACATTCAACTCTTGTTTAATTTAAAGTATTTAAAGCATAAATCATTGATTAAAATTATTCATTCATTGAAGTGATCAAAAGTAGACCTGCCATAGGTTATCAGAGTTAACAATGGCGATAGCTGGAACTATCCAGCGAATTAAGTCGGCATTGTTTAGTCCCTGTAATTCTCAGCTGCAAAATACTCAGCGACACTATCTGGCCACCGTGAAGCTGATAGTTAGAAGTGCAAGATAGTTATGTCACTCTCTTTAAGCTGAGAAATGGTGGGAGGTGCAAACTTGGGAGACAGGCAAAAAAGGAGAATGGATTCTGTGCAAGTGTGAGCTGCATGGAAGGATTGTACAGAGCAGGGAAGCTTATGGCTGGGAATTAAGCCTGAAATCTAAGTCCCAGTCTGGTCTCTGTTGCTTCAAAGTCCAAGTTCGCTCAACTCAACATCTTTCCAAAGGCGAAAAGGGGAGGTAAGGATCTACTCGGGATTTACACCCAAAAAGAATATTTTGTACTGCGCACTAGATCGTTTCTGAGCAAGTGCAGTCTAAACCATGACCTTAAAACATAAGTTGAGGCCTTAATTACAAAGGTTTTATGCACTGACACACTAGAAAAAATGGTCTTTTTCCTATAAGAATGTGCAGGCTTAGTCGAGGGAAGTGTCTCTCTCTGCGACAGTGATGGGATCACAGCTGTGAATGAAGTGACAGCAGTCAGGCTGGGACCTGGTAAAAGATAGTCCAGAGAAACTGTTGTGGGGAGCACCATTAAATATTATTCCTTTTCATTCATAAAAGGCCAACACAGTATGAAATATCACTCTTTACACAAAGGAAGGATACAGAGAAATTACCCCAGGGCATTTCCTCCTCTAACCTCCTTTAAAATGTCATGCCCAGTCTGTTTGATTCTCAATCTTTTTTTTAACCATTGAGTCGCATTTATTTTTATCTGGTAAGGTCATTGTTTACTGTCAATTTTTACTGCTTCCCGTTTACTGTTGTGTTTTTATTTAATGCAGCGTTTGTCTCCGTTCTTGCATGTCACATTGCTCTGGGTGCATGTGAATAACCTCCCTGTTCTCGTCCCTTTTCAATTCTCCTCTCCACCAGTTGTTGACCTGTATACAGGGGTGGTCAGTCGTTGCCCGACAGTCCCCCACTGAGGGGAGAGTCTTGAACAGAGCCAAGGCTGAGATGCTTCAAGTGCTCACTGCAGAAGTGTGCATTTAAATCTCACCGAAAGCAGACTCGTGAATATGGGTGCAGACAAAGGCAGCTGAAAGTGGGCCAAAGCTCTTCACACCAGACAATTAAATCATACTGACATGGACAACACGTGAAATGTGTAAGAAAACTAAGCAGGGATGTATGAATTGAGCCAGGTAAGGCAGACATCCCAATGAAAGTCAGCACAAAGATCTGCAAATTGCAGAAACGTTATTAAAAATGCCCGGGATCCTGATTTACTTATTTAGCTCCTGTGCGAGTTGTCGAGGAAAAATAAAATTGAAGAGGCTGCCAAATGTGACAGCTTCAGTGATTGCAGACTTGATTACAAGGCGAGTAATAGATGTACTCTGAAGTAAAGCAGGCAATGCCTCAAGGTGAGCCAAATTGGGAATGAGCACGGGCGTCATCAAGGTTCTCTAAGGTTGCCTCTCATTTCTCCGCAGGTTGCATGGTAGATACCATGAGATGGCCCCTCACATAGTGCCAATGGATTACACCAACGAGCCAGACGTCAAAATTCCAATTCAACTCATAACAAACATGGCAGAGCTAAAGGTACTGGAATGCGGAAAGCTTTGTGGGCAGCTCCACTCGCTGTCGAATGCAAGGCATCCTTCACAAGTATGGGATGTTTGTATAATTGAAGAGGGTAATGTAAGCTTAGCCATGCAGGTAATGTTTGTTTTGTTTAACAAGGTAGCAATTATCGCCAGAATGTTACATTTAATGGAGAATTGCAGTTATTTTCATGGCAGCATAAGGAGGAGCGTCTGTTGAGCATTAAGCATCAAACAACTTGCTCTGCACTCAGCTGGGCGACATATTGAGAGCAATGGCAGGGGGGCTAAGTCCGCATGGGGAGGAGGATATATACTGAAGCTTTGAGACTGATGTTATCGGGAATGATAAATAACCACGCGGAGGTATGGAGCAGTGTCACAGTTATACAATGTGAAGGCACGAGGCCGACCGCTGCTCGTATAACATAGGCAAAATGAGATGCTCATTTTCACAGGACTTTTGTTATCCAGAGGCTGCAGATTATCAGACACGTGGTGCACCAGAGAACAACGGATATTAGATTTGGCGCTCTGCCTGATCGGCCAAGGAATATGAACGACAGCAGGAAGTTGGGAGCCACTGTACAAGATGTAACCAAAGGTTCATGTAAATGTGGGGAAAGCGGGAACAGGTTACGGAGTTAGATGATCAGCCACGATCATAATGAATGGCGGAGCAGGCTCGAAGGGCCGAATGGCCTACTCCTGCTCCTATTTTCTATGTTTCTATGTCTATGTTTCTAAATGTTGCCAACCCTCCAGCATTGTCCTGGAGTAACCAGGAATTACATATTCATCTCCTGGAGAATGTTGTGGGCAACTTGGGAGACAACACCATACTGGTATTGTATTAGACCCCGAAATAAGCTTCCAAACACATCTGCACCAAGATCCCATATTTCCACCTCTATAACATCGCCCAACTGCACCCCTGTCTCAGCTCATCGGCTGCTGAAACCCTCATTCATGCCTTCGTTATTTCTAGACCTGACTATTCCAACACACTCCTGGCTGGTCTCCCACATTCTACTCTCCGTAAACTCAAGATCATCCAAAACTCTGCTACCCGTGTCCTAACTCGCCCCAATTCCCGTTCACCTATCACCCCTGTGTTCGCCGACCTACATTGAACTGGTCAAGCAACGCCTCGAGTTTGAAATTCTCATCCTTGTTTTCCAAACCCTCCATGACCTTGCCCCTCCCTATCTCTGTAATCTCCTCCAGCTCCACAACCCTCCGAGATAGCTGCACTCCTCCAATTCGGAACTCTTCAGCATCCCCGATTTTAATCTCTCCACCATCGGTGCCTGTGCCTTCAGCTTCCGAGGCTGTAAGCTTGGAATTCCCTCCCTCAACCTCGCCACCTCTCTTTCCTCCTTTAAGATGCTCCTTAAAACCTACCTCCTTGGCCGAGCCTTCGGCCAGCTGCCCTAATAGCTCCTTATGTGGCTCGGTGACAAATTTTATTTGATAACCTTCCTGTAGGGTAGCCCTTCATCTGGTTTTTCACCAGTCTGTCCAATGTCCGGTACCAGATGTATTTATGTCTGGCGTACCAGGGTTAGCACAGAAGAATCATTTAAAGATGCATATGCACCTAAAGTAATTTTGCGCAATACAGGAATCTAAGACAATGGCCAGCCAGGAATACACTGCGATTTTAGTTTGCTGTTCCCGTCAATATTTTTCACATGAAATGAATCCATTATACTCCCAAACACAGGTGGTTCTGGTGCATTTTTTAGTTGCAGATGGGAGGCCCGTGATGACGTCATCTCCATGTGTGATGACGCTGTCTCCGTGTGCGGTGGTATCTTGCCCTCCGCGCTGCAGTGCTGCAGGTCTGCCAGGTCCCTTGTCCGGTATTCTTGGCCCCTGGCAGTGGCCACCTTACGTTCCCTTGAAGTGCCTGGCGGCGTTTACTACATTAAAGGTGCTATCTAAATGCAAATTGTTGTAACTGGCATTTAAAAAAAAAATTGTGTTTTTTTCCATTTGCTTTACGCACTTTTATTTAAAAAGGCTGCTGGATTTGTGGGCGGGGGAGGGGAATGGTTGAAGGTGGGAGGTCATGTGATGAAACCTTCAGGAATGTGTCCAACCAGAATTGGCAACCCTAGCTTCATGGTAAAGTCCCACCAATAGCAGGCCTCCCATCTGGGGCAGATTTACCTGTGAGCAACCAAGGGCTGGTGCTTTGCATGTCTGCATGCAATAGGCAAATGGAGAGATGGTGGTATAGTGATAATGTCACTGGACTAGTAATCCAGACCCCCCCCCCCAGGCTAATACTCTGGGGTCACAGGTTCAAATTCCACCATGGCCACGAGTGAAATTTTAATCATTTAATTAATAAAAATATGGAATTGAAAGCTAGTCTCAGTTTCTAATTCTAATTCTAATGGTGCCATGAAATTATCATCAATTGTTGTCAGAAACCCTTCTGGTTCACTAATGCCCTTTTGGGAAGGAAATATGCCATTCCTACCTGGTCTGGCCTACATGTGACTCCAGACCCACAGCAATGTGGTTGACTCTTAACTGCCCTCTGAAATGACCTCGCAAGCCATTCAGTTCATGGGCAATTAGGGATGGGCAACAAATGCTGACCTTGCCAGTGATGCCCACATCCCATGAAAGAACTTTGAAAAAGTTGTTTGAGTGACTGCCATGCTTCTCGGGTAAGCCTTGTGCACATTTGCTGCCCAAATTCTGTGTGCTGACTGCATAATCAGCGTGCACCGTGAGGCAGCGAACTGGGCCTCAAGCCTCACGCCCCGCCCAGTAGTGCAGGGCCCCTGTGTAGCAATGCTTTGGGTACCAATGATCACATTACTGGCCCCAATGAGACCAGATTGTTGACCTCACCACTGGGGCTCATTTTAAAAATGAAGAGATTTCAGAAATGATGGGGATTTAATTTGTTGTTATTAAACACAAAAATGTTTACAAATTTATGGTATTGAGCTGCGTAACAGTCAGGGGAGGAATCAGACTGGCTGATTCTGGGTGCCAACCCCAATGTGGTGTCACTGTCACAGCCAATGTGTCATTGCCCATAATCTACCATCCATTGTGGAATGACCCCGGCAGGAGAAACTGAGACTAATCAGTTAGACAGTATAGACAATGGTAGTGTAGTTACTTGGTTAGTACTCGAGGGAATATGTGTTTGAATCTCACCATGATAGTTTTAGAATTTGACTTCTTTGTTTAAGAAAAAAATCCTGGAAATAATCATTTTAAAAATTAGTGCCAGTAAAAGTGATCATGGATTGTTGTTAAAAGCTCAACTAGTTCACGAATGTCTTTTAGGGAAAGAAAGCTGCCACCCTTACCTTGCCCTTCTTATACCTGACTCCCGTCCCACATCAGCGAGCCACACTAGGGTAACTGGACTAGCCGTATAAACACTGTGGCTACAAGAGCAGGTCAGAGGCCGGGAATTCTATGGCGAGTAACCCACCTCCTGACTCTCCAAAGCCTGTCCACCATCTACAAGGCACAAGTCAGGAGTGTGATGGAATACTCTCCACTTGCCTGGATGGGTGCAGCTCCAACAACATTCAAGAAGCTCGACACCATCCAGGACAAAGCAGCCCGCTTGACTGGCACCCCATTCACCACCTTCAACATTCACTCCCTCCACCACCAACACACAGAGGCAGCAGTGTGTACCATCTACAAGAGGCAATGCAGGCTCCTTAGACAACACCTTCCAAACCCGCAATCTCTTCCACCTAGAAGAACAAGGCCAGCAGATGCATGGGAGCACCACCTTCTGCAAGTTCCCCTCTAAGCCACACACCATCCTGACTTGGAACTATATCGCCATTCCTTCACTGTCGCGTGGTTAAAATCCTGGAACACCCTAACAGCGCCAGATAGACTGCAGCGGTTCAAGAAGGCAGCTCACCACCACCTTCTCGAGGGCAATTAGGGATATACAATAAATGCTGGCCTAGCCAGTGATGCCCACATCCCAAGAACAAATAAAAAAAACAGGGCATCAGCAATAAATGCCAGCCTTGCCAGGGATGCCCACAACCCCAGAACAAAGAAAAGAGAAGTCATGTACCACGTACAATTTGACAAGGAACCATTCCGACTCATCTCACAGTGAGACATTCACTTCCTAAGAGGATTCAGTTCCAAAATGTGAAGTGAAAATTCATTACAACAGTATAAAATCTTCGGATGATAAAACCAGTCAGGTTTAAAATACTTTCAATTTAACGATTTTGACATCCTGCCAATAGGAATGTTATCTCTTTGGACTTCACCTCAAGACGTACTGTGCATCTAAACAGACTAGTGGAATTTGACAGTGTTAAAGATTTGCAATATTTGGGTGAGTTTTACCAGGGTCTGATTTTTCCACGCAGGTTTTATGTGCTGTTGGGAATTGTGCCCATGTGTACCGTGTGCAGCCAATCCATCTGCATCTTCTGGAGTTGGACTTTAATATGGATGATAATCTTCCAACACTGTTGCCAACTCTGGGTGACTCTATTCCTGGAGGATTCATCACATGAGCTCTGACCTTTAATCACCCTGCCCCACACACCTCCATTCTCCAGAAGCACAGCCAATTGGAAAGGGAACAGATTCTTTGTTAGCCCATTGGATTAGCCTTTTCTGTTCGGAAGAGCTTCTTGTTTTCCATCCCCAATATTTTTTTATAAAACAACAACTTACATTTATATAGCACCTTTAATGTAATAAAACATATCAAGGTGCTTTACAGGAGCATTATAAAATAAAAGATGACACTGAGCCACAAAAGGAGCTATGAGGTCAGATGACCAAACACTTGGTCAAAGAGGTAGGTTTTAAGGAGTGTCTTAAAGGAGGAAAGTGAGATGGAGAGGTGTAGGGAAGGTATTCCAGAGCTTGGGATCGAGGCAACTGAAGGCATGGCCACCAATGGTGGAGCAATTAAAATCAGGGATGCACAAGAGGCCAGAATTAGAGGAGTGCAGATATCTCGGAGGGTTGTGGGGCTGGAAGAGATTACAGAGATCGGGTGAGGCCATAGAGGGATTTGAAAACAGGATGAGAATTTTAAAATTGAGGCTTTGCTTAACCAGTTTAGTTTAGTCAGTTTAGGTCCACGAGCACAGTGGGTGATAGGGGAACGGGACTTGGTGCGAGTTAAGACATGGGCAGCAGAGTTTTGGATGATCTGAAGTTTGCGGAGAGTGGAATGTGGGAGACCAGCCGGGGTGCATTGAAATAGTCAAGTCTAGAAATACTGAAGGCATGAATGAGGGTTTCATCAGCCAAAGAGCTGAGAAGGGGCAAAGTCGGGCGATTTTACAGAGGTAGGCGGACTTAGTGATGGCAGGTCGGAAGCTCATCTCGGAGTCAAATGTGACACCAAAGCTGCAAACAGACTGGCTTAGCCTCAGATTAATTAATAATTGAAAATTTTCAAAGAAAATGTGAAAAAAACACACGCAATTGTTTTTTTTTCATCTGAGATTGTTCTCCTTATTTGCTTGTGTTCTGGAGATGAATATTCAATTCCTGAAGACTCCGGGGATAAACACCTAGCTCCCTGCTGGGACTGAGACTGGAAACTCAGTCGGGAGGTGGGGTGGGGGGAGAAGTGAAATATGTGGTGCTGCTGCAACTTTTAAGGGGACGCAGTTGCCTTTTTAAAGGCACAAAAACAAGAAATGCTGGATTCACTCAGCAGGTCTGGCAGCATCTGTGGAAAGAGAAGCAGAGTTAACGTTTCGGGTCAGTGACCCTTCTTCGGAACTCCGAAACGTTAACTCTGCTTCTCTTTCCACAGATGCTGCCAGACCTGCTGAGTGAATCCAGCATTTCTTGTTTTTGTTTCAGATTTCCAGCATCCGCAGTATTTTGCTTTTATTGCCTTTTTAAAGGGATCATTAAAGGCTGCAGAGAAAGTGTAGAGCAAGCAAATCTTCAGTGGTGGAGCAATGGGGCAATTACGTGACATGAGTCTCATCATTCACTGATGCAGCCGTGAAACTGGGGCAAATGAAGTTTTCCCTGCTTGGCATTGTGGGCTGTCATCAGATGAGAGTGGTGCATTCCGACAGGGAGTAGGTGGTAGGAAAGGTAAATGTGTTGTCCAATATTCAGAGAACCTGGGAGCAGAAGGAATTTATCATGCTGTGAAAATCTACCAAGATAAGGCTTCCCAGCAATTCTGGGTAGGTGAGCCAAGTACACGTGTCAATATGTTAATGGTGTGTTGAAAGACAAAGCATTAGTACAGATTAGGTGTGAATATACTGAATATTGAACAGCAGCAAGTGCAAACCTGAAGGTTGTTTTTCAGGTTGTTTCAGGTTGTTTTTCTTCAGGTTTGCACTTGCTGCTGTTCAATATTCAGTATATTCACACCTAATCTGTACTAATGCTTTGTCTTTCAACACACCATTAACATATTGTTTGCCTTTGCTCCGTGACCTTTTGGTCAGCTATGTGGCCTGGTCCAATCTGCACCTTCTCCTTTGTTATCTCTTGCCCAACCCCCACCTCACTTGTTTATAATCTGTGACTTTTCTAATATTTGTCAGTTCCGAAGAAGGGTCACTGACCCGAAACGTTAACTCTGCTTCTCTTTCCACAGATGCTGCCAGACCTGCTGAGTGAATCCAGCATTTCTTGTTTTTGTTTCAGATTTCCAGCATCCGCAGTATTTTGCTTTTACACGTGTCACATAGTTCTGCCTCGTAACCCGCATCTCCCGGTAACCGTCGCCTCCCCGGAACCCGCACCTCCCGGTAACACGCACCTCCCGGTAACCCGCAACTCCCGGTAACCCGCACATCCCGGTAACCGGCACCTCCCGGTAACTGGCACCTCCCCGTAACCCGCACCTCCCGGTAACCCGCACCTCCCGGTAATCCGCGCCTCCCCGTAATCCGCACCTCCCCGTTTTCCGCGCCTCCCGGTAACCCGCGCCTCCCGGTAACCCGCACCTCCCGGTAACTCGCACCTCCCGGTAACCCGCACCTCCTCGTAACCCACACTTCCCTGCAACCTGCTCCTCCATGTTACCCGCACCTCCTCCTAACACACACTTCCCCGTAACCTGCTCCTCCCTGTAACCCACACCTCCTCCTAACACACACTTCCCCGTAACCTGCACCTCCCTGTAACCCACACCTCCTCCTAACCCACACCTCCCCGTAACCTGCACCTCCCTGTAACCCACACCTCCTCCTAACCCACACCTCCCGGTAACCCACTCCTCCCCGTAACCCACACCTCCCCGTAACCCGCACCTCCCGGTAACTCACACCTCCCCGTAACCTGCACCTCCCTGTAACCCACACCTCCTCCTAACCCACACTTCCCCGTAACCCGCACCTCCCCGTAACCCGCACCTCCCCGTAACCGGCACCTCCCGGTAACCGGCACCTCCCCGTAACCCGCACCTCCCCGTAACCCGCACGTCCCCGTAACTCGCACCTCCATAACCCGCACCTCCCCGTAACCCGCACCTCCCGGTAACCCGCACCTCCCCGTAATCCGCACCTCCCAGTAACCCGCACCTCCCCGTAACCCGCACCTCCCCGTAATCCGCACCTCCCGGTAACCCGCACCTCCCGGTAATCCGCACCTCCCGGTAACCCGCACCTCCCCGTAACCCGCACCTCCCGGTAATCCGCACCTCCCGGTAACCCGCACCTCCCCATTACCCGCACCTCCCGGTAATCCGCACCTCCCGGTAACCCGCACCTCCCCGTAACCCGTACCTCCCCGTAAGCCGCACCTCCCCGTAACCCGCACTTCCCGGTAACCCGCACCTCCATAACCCGCACCTCCCCGTAAACCGCACCTCCCAGTAACTCACACCTCCCGGTAACCCGCACCTCCTCCTAACCCACACTACCCTGTAACCTGCACCTCCCTGTAACCCACACCTCCTCCTAACCCACACTTCCCTGTAACCTGCACTTCCCCGTAACCCGCACCTCCCCGTAACCCGCACCTCCCCGTAACCCGCACCTCCTCGTCACCCGCACCTCCCGGTAACCCGCACCTCCCGGTAACCCGCACCTCCCCGTAACCCGCACCTCCCCGTAATCCGCACCTCCCGGTAACCCGCACCTCCCCGTAACCCGCACCTCCCCGTAATCCGCACCTCCCGGTAACCCGCACCTCCCCGTAACCCGCACCTCCTCATCACCTGCACCTCCCTGTAACCCGCACCTCCCTGTAACCCACACCTCCTCCTAACCCACACTTCCCTGTAACCTACTCCTCCCTGTAACCTGCACCTCCCTGTAACCCACACCTCCCCGTAACCTACACCTCCCTGTAACCCGCACCTCCTTGTAACTCACACCTCCCTGTAACCCGCACCTCCTCATAACCTACACCTCCCTGTAACCCGCACCTCCTCGTAACTCACACCTCCCTGTAACCCGCACCTCCTCGTAACCTACACCTCCTCGTAACTCACACCTCCCTGTAACCTGCACCTCCCCGTAACTCGCACCTCCCCGTAACTCGCACCTCCTCGTAACTCGCACCTCCCTGTAACCCGCACCTCCTCGTAACTCGCACCTCCCTGTAACCCGCACCTCCTCGTAACTCGCACCTCCCTGTAACCCGCAGCTCCTCATAACCTACACCTCCCTGTAACCCACACCACTTCGGAACCCGCACCTCACAACCTTTTGAACCTTGAAACATTGCCATGTAGAATGCTTTCACAGCTCCATGTTCATGTACTACAGCAGGGCACATTTTGCATTACCACCTAAAATTTAATCTACGATCACACCTAGGAATATAGGAGGAGGCCATTCAGCCCCTCAAGCCTCTCCGTCATTCAATTAGATCATGGCTGTTCTGTATCTTAACTCCATTTACCCTTCTTGGTTACTTGCCTAACTAAAATTGTTATGAAGGTGTTTCCATTATTAATATATTCTTTGACTTGTGTTTAAAAGATTGTGGAAATTGGTTCATTTGAAACACTGAAGCGATTCTATAGATGCTGGACCTGGTTTTTTCAAACGGTCACCGGAAGGATACTTGGGACTTTGTTTAAAAACAAACACTTACTGGAAGTCACATGTCTTCAGCTAAGTTAACAGCTGGAGCCTTATGGACTATGGAACTGCTTAGAGAAGTCACATGGCTGGTTTTATGGCTCAGGAGTTTTGGTTTCATTTTTGGATATTGTTTGGAATTCAGTTGGGTTGTAAGCCTGCTAAGAGTGAGAAGCAACCAGCTCATTCTTGTTCCACCTCTTTGAGAAACCCTGAGAATCCAATGTGATAGCTGAAACCCCTGATGCAGTGATACTTCAGAAATGCCTGCCAGCCTAATCCTTGATGTTGCCTGAAAAGAACTGCTCCAGAAAGATCCCAGTGACAGCCGTCTCTGTGTACCTGGGTGCTAGACCAAAGGGCCATCCGGAACATTCCATATCTTGTCTTTTTTCTTCAAGAATTGACAACAACTTGGCCAAAGTCTTTTTCTTAAATTTGATCTCTGCAGAGCCAGTTTTTTTTATTTTTTTCTCTTTATCCGGCTTGTGTGTGTGTGTGTGTGTGTGTGTGAGGTTATTTTAAAAGGGTATATGTTTATACTTTCATATTTCAAACTGTGTGTTAATAAGCTTTGCGTCTTTATTGAATAAATCTTGTTTCATAATAAATCAATAATTTTGTTGTTTATTCAAGAAACCTGGTTGGTGGATTTTTATTCTGAAACTAAAATATATAAAGTATATAATTGGCCGTATCAGTAACTGGGTAAAACATTTAAATATATGTTGTGACCCGTGGGGAAGTTGAACTAGAGAAAGACAGTGCATTCCTCCAAACCTTGATCATAACAAAATCAACTGCCAACTCTCACAATTTTTGGGGGGGAAGAGAGATCCAGATTTCTACTCCCCTTTGTGTGAAGAAGTGCTTCCTGACATCACCCCTGAATGGCTCAGCTCTAATTTTAAGGTTATGTCCCCTTGTTCCGGACTCCCCCCCCCCCCCCCCCCCCCCCCACCCACCAGAGGAAATAGTTTCTCTCTTTCTGCCCTATCAAATCCTTTAATCATTTTAAACATCTCAACTAGATCACAAGTTGATCTTCTGTACTTGAGAGGGAATACAAGCCTAGACTATGCAACTTTGTCTTCATAATTTCACCCTATTAGCCCTGCTCATTTTTAAAAGAAAGGCGGAGCCACGACATGATCGCGATAAAACCTAGACGTAATGATGTGTTGTTGAATCACTGGCATTCAATGGGATGCAGGAAGTTTAAAGATTGTGACACCCAGTAACTCATTAGCATGTGGCAATAGGTCCAAATCCACACCGGAGGAGGCTCCGGAAATTTTAAGTCTGTTTGACTCTCCAGAAGAGTCGATCTCCAAAAGATGGTTAATCACCTACAGGCGGGGTTATTGTTAGCTGTTGGTGACAGTGTAAAGTGGCTGATATTGAACAGTTTTACAGTACCTGCACCTCGCTCGATCTCCCTTTCCATTGACCTTAATGGGCAGGGAACACCACCATCAACAAATTCTCCTCCAAGTCACACACCATCCTGACTTGGAACTATATTGCTGTTCCTTCACTGTCACTGGGTCAATATCCTGACACTCCCTTCCCAACAGCGCTGTAGGTATACCTACACCTCATGAGCTGCCACAGTTCAAGAAGATGGCTCACCACCACTTTCTCAAGGCAACTCGGGATGGGCAACAAATGCCAGCTTTGCAAGTGACACCCGCAATCACCCAAGAATGAATGAAAAAACATTTTTAAAAACCTGGTCAGGTGCACAACTGATGTGCTCTGGGTGGTTTAATACAGCCATTGAGCTCATGGGGCATTATGTAGGCCTCAGGCTTCAATACACTACAATGCAGGGTGGCAATGTCCAGCAGCATTCGGGGTGTATAAGAAGTGACCGTGAAGCTGTCGGATTGTCATAAAAACCCAACTGGTTTCATTAATATCCTTTAGGGAAGGAAACCTGCTGTCCTTACCCGGTCTGGCCTACATGTGACTCCAGTCTTACACCAATGTGGCTAATCTCTCTCTAGCAAGCCACTTGTTTGCATCCAGGGCAATCAATGCCAGCCTCGCCCACGTCCTGAGATTAAATATTGATTTTATTTTTAAAAACACATTATTGGCCCCCGTGATTCACAACATCATTTTGGTATTGTCATAGTTAATGGTCAGTGCTTGCCTTCCAGTTCTTGGGAATAACTTATTGATAATGCACGTCACCTACTGCAGTTTAATCAAATTATTGCTTATGCTGGCAAATTACCTGAATGCCAAGAGGCTGTTTTATTAAGCAGTGCCATAATGCTTAAAGAAACAGCATTGGCTATTTGAGTTAAGCTGAGTCAACAATGTGACTATGTTTGATGCAGTGAGGATAATTGGGCTGTTTATTGGATAGATTGCTCCTGTTTGCCTGAACCAAGCTGGTCTAATAACCTGCTCGTTTATTCCCTGTCTGTCAGTTCATTACCATATTCATAATGCAACATCTTTATCTACTATCTTTGAATGAGCCAATACATTTCTTGAGGCATCGTTGGCTTTGACTCAGTATTGTAATATCAATAAATCATTTGTTTTACAAACCAAATAGATCGAAGCACCAGAGCCTACAGCTTAGCCCATCTTGCAACAGTCTCTTGTTGTTTTGTGTGAACAAAATGTTTATTTTTTTGTGAGGAAGGCACTGTTCTTTTTTTTGGTCCAGTTCGTTTTCTACGGTTCTTCACTTGTTTCCCAGCATTGCACTCAATCAATGGTCAGGACAGGAGGATAACTTGCTTGCAAGTCACTGAGATGCCGCTCTTAAAACCAGGCAGTGTACGAGAGTGTTCTGCAGTGCTTTGCACTGCAGTGTTACCTTTGTTTCTCCCGGTGAAGAATTGTTCAGCCTCGATTTGCCACTCCCCACCTGGCACACATCAAGACTGGTACCTCAGTCTGGGAGCCACATAGAATCATGCAGCACAGAAGGAGGCCATTCGGCCCATCGTGCCTGAAAGAGCTATCCAATTAGTCCCACTCTCCCTGTTCTTTCTGTGGGGAGACGGGAGGTGGATTACTCGCTGCAGAATTCCCAGCCTCTGACCTGCTCTTGTAGCCACAGTATTTATGTGACTGCTCCAGTTCAGTTTCTGGTCACTGGTAGCCCCCAGAATGTTGACAGTGGGGGATTCAGCGATGGTAATGTCATTGAATGTCAAGGGGAGATGGTTAAATTCTCTGTTTTTGGAGATGGTCATTGCCATGATACTTGTGTGGACGAATGTTACTTGCCGCTTATCAGTCCAAGACTGGATGTTGTCCAGGTTTTGCTGCATATGGACATGGACTGCTTCAGTATCTGAGGAGTTGCTAATGGTACTGAACATTGTACAATCATCAGTGAACATCACCACCTCTGAACTTACGTTGGAGGGAAGGTCATTGATGAAGCAGCTGAAGATGGTTGGGCCGAGGACACTACCCTGAGGAATTCCTGCAGAGGTATCCTGGAGCTCAGATGATTGACTTCCAACAACCACAACCATCTTCCTTTGCGCTCGGTATGATTCCAACCAGTGGAGAGTTTCCCCCCTATCCTTATTGATCAGTTTTGCCCGGGCTCCTCAAATTCTGAATCAATGCGATTATGATGTCATGCTGGACTGACCCATTGATGGTTGGTCCAATTGCAGGTTAAACAGTCCCAATGTTACAGCAGTAAATCAAACAAATCTTCAATATATGATTGATTGAATAGCAAAAATGGATCGTACGGGCACTATTATCTTAATTCGGAAGAGACTGAAACAATAACAGTCATGTCCTTCAATCCTACAACCTCGCCTCAGTTTGGAGACACCAAGCAGGATCTTGAGGCCCCAGTGGGAGTGGGCAGGGAGGCGGGCACTGAAATTCATGCTGCCAGCCGGTGTGCCAGCTTTAAGTCGCCATTCCTGCCTCCGGCGATTTTCCAGAGGACAAAGGAAGGCGAGCCCTGGAAATCCACCCGATTTGGAAATGAGGCCAGTTCCTCTTGTTAACAATGTCAGCTCATTAAGGGCCAGTTTGGAACTTTGTTGGGGAAGGGGGGATGTGCGTATGAATTGCCCGCTAGATCGGGGCATTCCGGATGCGTGAAGGCGGCAACACAGCTGGGAGCCCGTCATGGCTGCACCATTAAATTAGGTGGGTCCATAAAAAGGGAGCATGGCTGAGAGATTCACTAAGCCAGTGGCACACATTGGGTGTGTAGAGGTTGTGGAGAGAATGGTCTGTACCCGTTCGGGCAGTGGTAGGGGTTGTGACACTCTTGGCATCGTGGGGCCATTAGAAGAGAGGGTTCGTGTTCCACGCATGAGTGTGAGTGCAGCTGAGTGCAAGTAAGGTAACAGCTGGTGATGGGATTACAGTTCTCAGATATTGGGTCCCGTGATGATGAGGATCAACATCCTCAGCAGCAGAGGCTCGGGCATGAGGAGGGCACCGGAGAGGGACGGGGGCAGGAACACAATGGAGGCAATACCCGCAGCATAGGGGGTACTGCCGAAGTTGGAGCTACCTGGACATGTCAGAGAACAAGCGCCGCAGGACACCGTGCCTATCCAGGCAGATGGTTACAGAGATTTGTGCCCTCGCCGCAAACAACTTCACACCTCACAGCACTGGTCACTGTGCGCTGCCAGTAGCCGTCAAAGTCAATGTGCCCTTGAACATCTTCGCTTCTGCCTCCTTCCAAGGATCAGCTGCGGACTTGGTGGCATCTTGCAAACAGCAGCACGCCACTGCATCTCGCTGGACGCTGATGCCCTCTTTGCCAGAGCTGGGCAGTACATTCAATTGCAAACCTACGTGGCCTCGCAGGCACAGAGGGCAGTGGGATTCTCCTCCATCGCTGGATTCCCCCAGGAGCAAGGTGTCATCAACTGCACCCATGAGGCCACCGAGGCACTGTGAGTAGCCAATGAGATTCATCAGAGGAAGGGCTTCCACCCCCTCAACATTCAGCTGGTCTGTGACCACAACACGAGCTTCCTCCATGTGTGCGCTCGCTTTTCTGGCACTGCCATGACTCCTTCATCCTCTCCAGTCCAGGCTGCTGTCGCTCTTCACTCCACCCCCTCAAACCTCGAGGATGAATTCTAGGGGACAAGGGTTATCCCTTGAAGAGATGGCTTCTCACCCCTTATGAGACCCCGACATGGAGCCAAAGAGGCGCTACAAGCGCAGCCATTTGCTTGCAAGGGCCACCATTGAGCAGGTCATCGGGCTTCTGAACCTGTCAGGTGGTGCCCACTCGCTCATTGTGGGAGCCTGTTGTGCTCTCCATAACATGGCCCTCCAGAGAGGTGTGGACCTTAAAGAGGGTGAGGTCCCGGAAGGAGCCAGCTCATCAGAGGAAGAGGAGGAGCAGAACGTGAAGAGGAAGATGCAGAACACAGAGGCTCATCAGCTGCACAGGAAGATGACCTCGGCTGCACAGGAAGGTGACCCCGGTTGCACAGGAAGGTGACCCAGGCTGCACAGGAAGGTGACCCAGGCTGCACAGGAAGGTGACCCAGGCTGCACAGGAAGGTGACCCCAGCTGTAGAGGACTCAAGGGTGTCATCAGGATGTCATCAATGTCAGGGATCATCTGATCCAGGCACGTTTCAGCTGAGCCCTTGTAACCCAGGAAGACAGCATGGTCTGGAACTCACTTTCACCAACCTGTGAGAACACTTCCATTGAAGACGCTGCCTGGAACAGATCCACTCTTACCACCAGTGAATGATGCACATCTGTCCAGAGGTTTCACCGGCACCGTTCACGGACCCTTGCTCCCCTTCACGACCTCTTCTCTCTTTTCCTGTCTCTCCATTGAAGAACGAAAGCTCACATGTGGCGTCATGTGTCAATATTTACAAAGTGTTGAAAAGAGAAATGCACATTTACTGGTGAGGCAAACCCCAGTGACCCACTCAGTGCTCTGCCCAACACGGTGGTCTCCACTCTCAGCCACATCTACATGGTTCTCCCTTTGTGGTCTTAGATGAGGTGGTGGCAGCCTGTTCCCTGTCTCTGCTTGCTGCTGAGATGCACGTGGCGGTCATCCTCGTTGTGGAGGTTCCAGAGGGGGCACCTCCAAAGGCTGCTGCTCTGGTGTCAGTGCAGGGGAAGCCTCTGTCACTGGGCCCTGCTGCACAGATGGAGCCAGATGGGCCAAGGAGGCCAATGTTGATGGTGCGCCATGAGGGGTGGCACCCTCATTCTCCTTGGCGACTGCCTCAGCCCCTGGCGGACGCTCCGAATGGTTGGAAGGGAGAACCAGCTGAGGCACCCCACTTCTGTTGCTGATTGTCCAGCCAGGTGGCCTTCTCCTTCCACCCTCCAGAAAGAGGACCCCTCCCCCATCACAGCCTCCAGCGAAGCGAGGGACAGCCCTGCCCCAGGTGGCAGTCCGCTGCCTCTCCTCCTGTCTCCCTGGTTCCCGCATTCCTTCTTTCAAATGGCTGCCTCAGTAATGGCTGCCGCGATGCCTTTAAATTGGGCCGGCACTTCAGCAGTCCCGCCTCCATCCCGCAGACGTGGCCGCTAATCGGCTGACGAACCCATCCTCCCGCCAAACAGCAGCGCGCCTCATGCGGAAATCACAGGCTCTGGCTACTCCCCTCCCCCCACCTCCAACCCTGGGGCGGAGGGGGTCGGGAGTTCTGACATCGCGTTTCTCAAGCCCGCAGGCAAAATCCTGCCCGCCATTAAGGCCTTGTTTTTAAAACATTGTTTCAGACACAGTAGGATTCTGCGCGAAGGAAAACACGCTCTTACGGAATGTATTCTCATTCCTGGAGATCCCGCACACTATTCAACAGGCGTATTGTTTATTGTTTGTGGGTTTTCTAACGGGATTTAAGCCCCATCTTTAAGACCTGCAATAACCTGACAAGCAATGATCGAATGGGAATGTTTGCACTGAGGAGCAGGGCCCAAGAAAAACAGCTGATCAATCTTCGTCCTCTTGTGGATATTGCGTCAATCAGCAGCGGCTGAATATGTTCTAATTCTCAAACAAGGCATCACCCAGTGCAGTGTAGAACAAAATTACATTACACCACATAAAAACTGTTCCTACAAATTAAAGATTTCCTTTAATTGCTTGCAGTAAAGGTGAATGACTGGGTTCCGTCCTTTCATCTTATTTAATTCTCCTTGAACTTCAGAGATACTTACATCTTTCTGTTTTATGGCTTTCATAAAAATTTTTTATCTGCAACTGATTGAGCTTCTGGATTAGTTGGAATTCTGACTGTGTCTCAACACTTAATTAATATTTTCAGCCAGTTTCCACATTTTACATGATAATGGAGTCCTGATCCGCACAGAACTGGGGAGCTATGAGGGGTTAATCCTTTGTGAATGAATAACTGTGCGAGGGGTACGGTATTGGGAGGTTAACCCTTGCAGGAATAAATCCAGTGAGGAGTACTGTAGTGAGGGAGACGAGATGCAAGTTGTTTTTTGTAAAAACCGGGCTGTCTGTTTTCACAGGAGAATCCGTTCAAAGAGCAAATAGTGAAGACCTTTTCCGAGGATGGTGAGGGCAACCTGAGCTTCAACGACTTTGTGGACATGTTCTCGGTGCTGAGTGAAATGGCTCCCCGAGAGTTGAAGGCCATTTACGCCTTTAAGATCTATGGTACAGTAACCACTTCCTTCATTTATTGAACTACTTGCGGCTTCTCTTAATAGAGCAAAGCATAGAACGCGACAGACACAGAAACAAAAAACGAGGTGATCAGAGACGTGAGGCCAGAATACAAGTTGCCCTGGATTCATGAAACACGTAACCTTTGCTTCGATTTAAAAATGTACTTATAGTCGTCACACTTTCGATATTCATGTCATAGTCTATGATTTTACAGTTATACTTTTACAAATAATCTCTTGCAAAGCGGAGGATCTGCCTAGTCACTTTGATGGGGATAATTTTAACTCCTGGATGGGGAATGCGGCCTAGCAAGAGTCTGATGGAAAACCTGGTCAATTTGAAAGGCCGGGCCTCATTTACCGGCTGAATTTGTGACCAAGACAGCTGGAGAATTGTATGGGGATGGGGGCTCCTGGGGAAGTTAGCAGTTCAGGAAGCAGGTAGTGGGGGAGGTAATGGGGGAGGGGAGGCCTACACTTCTCCCGTGGGGCCTGGTGGAGGACTCCTGCTCCCTCTGGCCTCACAAAGCAAAGTTTTCAGCTTACCTCACACCAGACTCTCTCCAACCAAGGCCCCGCTGTCAGACTACCATTCACTTCCTGGTTAGGGTGGAATCGGGGTCCTATTGACATAACAGGAGGCATTGGCCACATAGATATGGAAGGCCTGAAGCAAATGTTACACTTCTGTTCAAAAAAGAGGCAAAGGATAAACCCAGCAATCAGAGGCCAGTCAGCCTAACATCTGGGGAAAGTTAATTGTGTTCTTTGATAAAGTAAGGGAGAGAGTTAATGGAAGTCATGCTATAAGAAAATAAGAATTAGAAGGTGTTGGCCATACTGTGGCTGAACCTTTACTCAATTCTACTTTCCTGCACTATCCCCATATCCCTGGATTCCCTTAGTGCCCAAAATCTATCAATCTCAGACTTGAATATACTCAACAACTGAGCATCCATGGCTCTCTGAGGTAGAGAATTCCAAAGATTCAGAAGCCTCTGAGTGAAGAAATTATTTCAGCCCTAAATGGCCGACCCCACTATGCTGAGACCATGACGCCGAGCCCTAGACTCTCCAGCCAGGGGAAACAGCCTCTCAGCATCTACCTTGTCAAGCCCTAGAAGAATTGTAGAAATTTCAATGAGATTACTTCTCATTCTTCTACAGTTCAGTGACTATAGGCTTGTGAACTCAATATCTGTGTATATGGCCTTTCAGAAGACACAATAAAGCACCACATAATAAACTCGACAGCAAAATTGAAGCCAATTGTAATGTAGTGTAGTGGTGATTTCATCTTTAAGAGACTAGGCCACTCATGCAACTGATGACATCACCCTCCATATATAGGGAGACACCATTTTGAGAGACACACTCAACACATGGTTTGCAGGGAGCATACACACACCAGTGAGGAAAAGACCTGGATCTGAGATCGTGCAATGTAGATAAGTAAGACGATAAATAGTGTTTGTGTTGAATCCCGAATAGAAAGCCTGCGTCTATCTTTAATGAAGACACAAGAACACAGCACAACACTACATGGTCCGGCGATGAGAAAAAAAAAAGATGAGGCACAGAGGATGCAAGGATAGAAAGCAAACACAGAAAGAGATAGAAGCAGCTGCAGGCCCCGCAAGCACAGAGAAAAGCAGGACTGGATCGGAGCGAAAATGTGGACTGGAGTACAGAGAAAACCTGGGCTGGAACAAAAAAATTTTTGTTCTGGATTTAAACAAAAACAATCACCATGGCCGGAATTTTACGCTCCCCCAAAGAGCGTGCTGGTGGCGGCGGGGTGGTGTAAAATGGACTGGAAGGCTCGGGGGGCCCTTCCCGACCTGCTCCTGCCTACGCCGCCATTTTACGCGGGGCGACAAGAAACGGACTGCCCGCCGCAGGCCAAGCAAGGCCCTTAAGTGGCTAATTAACAGCCATTTAAGGGTCTCTGCCTGCTGCTATGGGGATTTTACCCTTGGCAGGCAGGTGGCCCAGGCCCGAGTAAAGCCGCCTGTTAAATGTTGGCGGCCTTCTGCGGGCCTAGGGAGGGGCCCTCCTGATCAGGCACCCTGTGCCTGACAGAGGGCCACCCCGATGCCCCAACCACCCCCAATGCCCGACACCCCCCTCCCGTACCCTCAATCAACCCCCCCTTGCGTCGCCAAAGCCCGACTGATCACCACCCCCACCCCCCCCTCCCCCCCCCCGGAGAGGCCCCAAAAACCTACCTCTTTTCCGTCCTCTCTGTCGTCTTGATCACGAAGCTGGTTTGCATTCCCAGCAGTGGCCACTGCTCCCGGTGACGCTGCTGGGACTAAGAACTGGTAGCCTGTTGATTGGCCGGCAGTTGCACCTCAATGAGACCGGAAGTCCCGCCTAAGACCAATTAAGGGCCTGGGGACTGTAAAAATCCAGAGTAGATCCCTAGGCCCAGCGGAGGCGGGATCGCTACCGACTTTTCGATCGGTCGACGGTTCCGGTCCAACTAGTGCAAAATTCCAGCCCATGCGTGCGCAACAATTGCCTGTATTTCCAGCCATTACAGAGACAAGTGGCTCACAAGATTAAAGCACCAATAAACCCCACAGAAAGACAGCATTACTCCTACACTCTGCTGGACCAAAAGTTGACGATGTCTTTGATACATTCACAGACACCGGAACCGGCAATGACACAGCAAAGAATGCTCTTACAAGATATTTTCAACTGAGGGAAAATTCTTCACTGCAAAATTTATGTACCCAGGCAATCAAAACAAGACAAGTGCGAGACCCTTGACCACTACATGATGAGAATCAGAGATCTGAGCCAGAATTGCAACTTCAGAGACATGACAAAGAAATCATTTCCCAGATCATTATGATCTGCCATTCACCAAGACTATGAAAGCAAACTCTTAGAGAGGGCAAATCGTTAAACTTGCAAAGGTTACTCGATATTCATTCATGCTTACATTCACACGAGAGACACTCATACACGCAAATAGATTACAGAGGGAAAGCAAAGTTGAGTGGTTGGAGTAGAGTCTGAAATAAATGGAATTTAAATACTGAATCTCAGTCCCAGAGTCCTTAGTTGAAATTGTAGTCCTGAAGGCCTCGCTGGGCCACGAGCACAGTTGTAGGTTTGCTTCTCAGTCTCCGGAAGGCATAAGAGGGAGTTTTATCCTTGTCCCCTAGTTGTAGGTTTGAGGCTTCTCAGGATCTTTACTGGAAAGAGGGAGAGAGAGTTGTTCCCTTGATGGCTTCCAGTTACTGTCTGCTTTCTGACTGACAAAGCTTAGCCTCTCCAAAACTGCACAGTAGTCTCATGACATTCCCAAACCTCTTTGTTGGGTTAGTGAGGGCCTTCTGGAAAATTCTTTGAGATTCAAGGTGCCACACTTTTAAGTTGTTCAGTCACACTTGGAAAGGGTTGGCTCTTTCAAAGTCAATGGGTGTCGCTGGCTCTTGACGACCGTGTAGACAAAGCCATTTGAGATAATTTAATCAGAGAGCACCCCAATGTTCTGGCTAGGTTGAATCAGTCATGTTGTCTCCCGTCTAATCCTTTGGTGTTTCAAATGCAAATTTTCATGGCCATCTTGGCTGCCAGGTTACTCTTTTTAAAAGAACTTATTTGTAAGAATTTCCAGCAAAAGTCTCAGGCAAAGTTCCAATCGATGAAATTAATATTTTCCATTTGGCATGTGGGTTTTCATAACACTGGAAAGTGTAGTAAGCAGCGAGGAAGATGGTAACAGACCTTAGGAGGATGTAGACAGACTGGTGAAATGGGCAGACACATGGCAGATACAATTTAACACGGAGAAGTGTAAAGTGATTAATTTTGGTAGGAAGAGTGAGGAGAGGCAATATAAATGAAGTGGTACAATTTTAAAGGGGGTGTAGGAATAGAGAGAGCTGGGGGTGTAAGTACAGAAATCTGTGAAGGTGCTGGGACAAGTTGAGGAAGTTATCAAAAAGGCATACGGGATCCTTGGCTTTATAAACAGAGGCATAGAGTTCAAAAGCAAGAAGGGTTATGAAACATTAATTGGGTCTCAGCTAGAGTATTGTGTTCAGTTCTGGGCACCACATTTTGGGAAGGATGCCAAAGTCTTGGAGAGGGTGCATGGGAGGTTTACTAGAATGGTACCAGGGATGAGGGACTTCAGTTACGTGAAAAAAACTAGAGAAGCTGGGATTGTTCTCCTTAGAGCAGAGAAGGTTAAGGGGAGATTTAATTGAGGTATTCAAAATTGAGGGAGTTTGATAGTGTGTACAAAACGAAACTATTTCCAATGGCAGGAGGGTCAGTAACCAGAGGACACAAATTTAAGGTAATTGGCAAAAGAACTAGAGGCAAACATGGGAACATTTTGTTATGCAGCGAGTTATTATGATCTGGAATGTGCTGCCTGACAGGGTAGTGGAAGGAGATTCAATAATAACTTTCAACAGGGAATTGGATAGATACCTGAAAGGGAAAATGATGCAGGGCTATGGGGAGGTGAGCAGAGGAGTGGAACTAATTATATATCTCTTTCAAAGCTAGGCTGAATTGCCTCCTTCTGTGCAATAAGAACAAAAGAACACAAAAATAGGAGCTAGTGTAGGCCATTCTGCCCCTTGAGGCTGTTTCGCCATTCAATACAATCATGTTGATCTTCTCCCTCAACTCCACTTTGTCACCCAATCCCAATATTCCTTAATTCTCTTAATGTCCAAAGATCTATTGATCTCTGTCTTGAATATACTTATCAACTGGGGTAGAGAATTTCGAAGATTCACAACCCTTTGAATGAAGAAATTTCTCCTCATCTCAGTCCTAAAGGGCCAACCTCTTATTCTGGGACTATGCCCCCCCGCCCCCAGCTGTAGACTCCCCAGTCAGGGGAAACATTCTCCCAGCATCTACCCTATCAAACCCCTTAAGAATTTTACATGATTCAATGAGATCACTTCTCATTCTTCTAAACTCCAAACAATTTATCTACCTCCGAATATTTTTAAGGCGGAGGTAGGTAGATTCTTGTTAGGCAGGGGAATCAAAGATTATCGGGGGTAGATTGGAGTGTGGAATTCAAGACAGAAATAGATCATCCATGATTTTATTGAATGGCAGAGCAGGCTCGAGAGGCCGAATGGCCTACTTCTTCTCCTAATTCATATGGTCGTATGGTCTATTCAATCTCTCCTCATAGGAAAATCCCCTCAAACCAGGAATCAGTTATTTAGGAATTAGTGAACCTTTGTTGTGCTCCATCCAAAGCTTGTATATCCTTCCTTAGGTAAGGAGACCAAACTCTACACAGATGGTTCACCAAGACTTATTCACTCATTCTCCAATCCCTTTGTAATTATTAATTAACCCTTTCTCATTGCACAATGTGAGATCTATAATAGCCTGTTTCCTCGTTGGCTCCTTGATATACTGATATAAAAAACTATCTTATATATGTCCCATGAACTTGTTCACCACACTATTTCTGCAAATTCGCTTTGCCCAGTCTATATGAAAATTAAAGTCTCCCATGATTGCTGTGTTACCCTTGTTACACGCACCTTTAATTTCCTGATTTATACTCTGTCCCTATTTACATAAATATATGAATCTCCTGCCTGAATCAGATGGGCACCTCAAACCCCTGAAAAATCAGACGTTTTATAATCTCAATGTATCAGGGACAGAGTGGGTAATTCACCTTTTCTGTTTCACCAGGGAGGGGCAGTTAATATCACCTCCCTATTGATGCGAGTGGCAGTTGTTACATACCGGACAAGCACGGCAGGCCCTGGTGTGTTCCCTGTTGATTTAAAAGGCCCATATGGGAATCCCATCTGCTTCTACATAAGTGGACCATGAGCATCTTTCTTGTTGCAGTGTGGGCTTCTCACGTCCTATATCCTAATCGTTAAACATTCATTTATTTGGAACTACTATTAAATACCAAACTGCTGGGTCCTTTATTTTGTATTATTGTATTCCTTCTACAAACTCTCCATTGAGTGTATACCCTGAGGGCTGTGAGAATGTAAATTAGTGTATCTCTCCTGGTCAAAGGTCGCTGACTTCTCCAGGTCAAAGGTCTCTGATCTCTCCAGGTCAATAGTTGCTGACATCTTCAGGTCAAGGGTCACTCTCATCTCCAGGTCAATAGTCGCTGACTTCTCCAGGTCAAGTGTCACCCACATCTCCTGGCCAATTGTCACTGACCTCTCCAAGTCAATGGTTGCTGTCGCCTCCTAGTCACTGGTCACTGACCTCTCCTGGAACTCCCTACCCAACAGCATTGCGGAAACATGCACGAACTGCAGTGCCCAACATCACCTTCTTGAGGGCAACTCAGGATCGGCAATAAATGCTGATCTTGCCAGAAATGCCATGTTCTGTGAATGAATAATAAATAAAAGATAAGCCTCAATATTTACCTTCTTACTGGGGTTATCTGTAACTGCATCGAAATCTGACGTTGAAAATAATTTAATCAAGTGTGCATCTTACAAATGCGATTCAGTAAGGATTTTGGCAAGGGCCACTTTGGCAATTCTCTTCCCTCAGCTCATAATTGTAGGTTTAATTGATGAAAAGTGATGTTAAATTATACGACTGGGGCTGTCACCATGGATGTTTCTGAGCTGTCCCAGTGGTTGGGGTGAGTTATTGGTTTTTATTTTGTTCATGGGATGTGGGCATCACTGGCTATGCCAGCATTTGTTGCCCATCCCTAATTGCCTTTGAAAAGTGGTGGTGAGCCGTCTTCTTGAACCGCTGCAGTCCATGTGATGTAGGTACACCCACAGTGCTGTTAGGAAGGGAGTTCCAGGATTTTGATTCAGTGACAATGGAGGGATGGTGAGTGACTTGGAGGGGATCTTGCAGGTGGTGGTGTTCCCACGTGTCTGCTGCCTTTGTCCTTCTAGGTGGTGGAGGTCGTGGGTTTGGAAGGTGCTGTCGAAGGAGCCTTGGCGAGTTTCTGCAGTGCCTCTTGTAGATGGTACACACTGCTGCCACTGTGCGTTGGCGGTGGAGGGAGTGAATGTTGAAGGTGGTGGCTGGGGTGCCAATCAAGTAGGCTGCTTTGTCCTGGATGGTGTCCAGCTTCTTGAGTGTTGTAAGAGCTGCACTTATCCAGGCAAGTGGAGAGTATTCCATCACACTCGTGACTTGTATCTTGTAAATGGTGGACAGGCATTGGGGAATCAGGAAGTGAGTAACTTGCCACATAATTCCCAGCCTCCGACCTGCTCTTGTAGCTACAGCATTTATGTGGCTGGTCCAGTTAAGTTTCTAGTCGATGGTAACCCCCAGGATATTGATAGTGGGGGATTCAGTGATGGTAATGTCATTGAATGTTAAGGGGAGATAATTAGATTCTCTCTTGTTGCCTGGCACTTGTGTGATGCGAATGTTACTTGTCACTTATCCGCCCAAGCCTGAATGTCATCTTTTTGCATGCAGGCATGGCCTGCTTCAGTATCTGAGGAGTTGTGAATTGTGCTGTACACTGCAATCATCAGCGAACATCCCCACTTCTGACCTTATGTTGGAGGAAAGGTGTCCTGGGACTGAGGTGATTGGCCTCCACCAACCACGGCCATCTTCCTTTGCACTAGGTATGACTCCAACAAGTGGAGAATTTTCCCCCGATTCCCATTGACTCCACTTTTGCTCGGGTTCCTTGATGCCATACTCGGTCAAATGCTGCCTTGATGTCGAGGGCAGTTACTCTCACCTCACCTCTGAAATTCAGCTCTTTTGCCCATGTTTGGACAAAGGCTGTAATGAGGTCAGGAGCTGAGTGGCCCTGGCAGAACCCAAACTGAACGTCGGTGAGCAGGTTCTTGCTGAGTGTGCCCCTTGATAGCACTGTTGACGACCCCTTCCATCACTTTGCTGATGATTGAGAGTAGACTGATGGGTTGGATTTGTCCTTATTTTTGTGGACAGGACATACCTGGGCAATTTTCCATATTGCGGGGTAAATGCCAGAGTTGTAGGTGTACTAGAACTACTTGGCTAGGGGCACGGCTGGTTCTGGAGCACAAGTCTTCAGTACTATTGCCGGGATGTTGTCAGGGCCCATAGTCTTTGCAGTATCCAGTGCCTTCAGCTGTCTCTTGATATCACTTGGGGTGAATCGAATTGTTTGAAGACAGGCTTCAGTTCTGGTGCAGGGTCGACTGGGCAGGGTGTGCCTTTGTCATTTCTGGTGTCTAGATCAATGCCTGGTGGTCTGTTCAGTTTTCCTCTTATTTGACTTTTCTGTAGCAGTTTAATACAACTGCGTGGCTTGCTAGGCCATTTCAGAGGGCAGTTAAGAGTCAACCACATTGCTGTGGGTCTGGAGTCACATGCAGATTTCCTTCCCTGAAGGACATAAGTGAACCAGATGGGTGAACCAGCAAGTGAAAATTCTGAGCCTGTTACACATGACATTGAAATTAAATGTTAATTCACGAGATAATCTTAAACAATGTCTCACCAATAGTGACACTTTTAAATTACAGAGAACCTTGAACAGCTCAAAGTTTAGTTTGATCCTTTGTATCTATCTCCTTTTTAAATTACTTATACTTTACATTAATTACATTAACACAGACTCTGGTTGTGTGAGGAAGCTCATTTAATATCACATGACAATTAAGGAACGGACCAACAGCAATGAGGGTGTGAGGGACAATCCTGTGACTGTGAAGGACGCAGACTGTGAGGGTCTGGGGGACAACACACTGACTGTGACGGGGTGAGTGTAGCTGTGTCTACACATGCTTTTGTGTCTTCATCTTCATTTGTTTGATTTTGGACATTTGGAAATTTGTAATCTCAAAGCTGCTCCGTTGCTGATGATAAATCCATCAATGAGTATGAAAAATCGTCCTTTGATAAAGTACAGCCTCAAAGAGTGCCATGTCTAATGAATCATTTCTGGAATGCACTATTATGTCACTAAACTAACCAGTGCTGGGAATAAATCTTTCAAACAACCAGTCCTGTAAACTTCCAAAAAGGCCATTAAAAAGAATTCAGTTGTATTTTAATTCTGCTGTGCCCTCAAATTTACCCTGTAGCATCATGGACAGTAACCAGCCTCTCCCAGTTTACTGCCTATTAGAGACAATATCACGGACTAGAACAGGGAGCTAGGTTGTCCTTTATTGCAAAATTAATTTGGTCTGGTTTAGCATGATTGGTTATAATAGTCAAGCCTTCAAGAGGGAGCTGGACTGGTTCTTGGTTGGGGCTGAAATTACATCATTTGAAGGTAAGTGGATTAACAATGCAAGTGTATGTGATCCAGGTGATCTCCTGGACTGGTTTGGATCACCTGAGGGAATCGGAGAGCAATTCTCCAGAGTATTTTGCCTCTCCCTGGAGTTTACATTGCCTGCAAAGGGTGGGGCGGGGGAGAGTTGGCAAGTATCTAGTCATGATGCTGCAACCACCATGAGTGTGAGGCATGCTTGGCGGACCCTCATTTTCTTGTGTGCTGCGTTTATCTCCAATAGACTTCAACACGGACAATTTCATCTGCAAATCAGACCTGGAGAAGACCCTCAATAAGCTGACCCGAGAGGAGCTCGCTCCCGAAGAGGTGACCCTGGTGTGTGAGAAAGTGATCGAAGAGGCTGACTTGGATGGGGACGGGAAGCTTAACTATCCAGATTTTGAGAACATGATCGGCAGGGCACCAGACTTTCTCAGGTACGTTAGGACAAGGAAAGCAAATCTGTGACCTGTCAGTGCTTTGGAGATGATAGTAAATGAGTGCAGATTACATGACAGATTGATTATGAAGGGTGCAATACTTTGCATGGGTCCTGGTTGGAAAATCTATGTAAAAGTTGGAAGTAAGCACACAGTTTCATTAGGTGTAGCTCATTGGGTCACTCTCTTACCTCTGAGTCAGAAAGTCATGGGTTCAAATCCCACTCCAGGGTTTAAGCACATAGTCATTATGGCACAGAAGGAGGCCATTTGGCCCTTCACGTCCATGCTGGAAGCATGATCTGCAGCAAGCAGGGCTTGAACCTGTGCAGGGAGACCCCATTGTAATTCAAGTCCAACGCCTTAACCGCTTGGCCACTGCTACTGCAGAAAATAAAGATAGCAGTGCAGCACTCCCTCGGTACTGCACTAGAGTGTCAGCCTTGATTTTTGTGTTCAAGTCCTGGAGTGGGACTTGAACCTGGAACCTTGTGACTCAGAGGCAAACAGGCTACCAAATAATAGCAGAGGTGACGCTAATCCAGCTTCACCATCCACCCTGACCTGGATTGCAAGCACTGTCAGGCTCGGAAAACTGGGCATATTCATGGACCTGCTCTTTCTAACATGGCTTCATTAAGTAATGGGGTGAATGTGCCTTTCAACTGGAAAAAATACATCCGCAAAATGGAATGGCGGAACGGAGATGGGTTCGATAATGAGCGGCCATTCAGGATCTCTAGCTTTCTACCCCGGCTGCATGTTGAAGATCTGTCCCATGTGTTTTTTGAGTTTTGGGCCCAACTTTAATGCTGTGTAATTGGGTGTGTTTTGAATTGGTTAAAAACTCACCGATGAGTCCCACCACCACCATATTGCTCAGATGCAGGTTCTGCTCTAGAACCTAACGCAATGTCACTGTCACACGCCTGCGTGAATAAAACCAGACAATGTTTATCGTGCCTGACTGACAATGTAATGATGTAATCCGAACACGCTTTACTCACGGTGCAGCCTTGACTGAAAAACGCCCAATCAAAAAAACACCAGTTGCCTCCCAGGAAGCTGATATTACCAAAGAAAATCGGTGACCGGTTTTGAAATAGTGATGCTTCCCTTTTGTAAAACCAGTCAAAAATAGCCACAGAATTGGTTTCAGGCCCGGGGAACATTTTGTCAAGCTTGGGCTGTAAGGGGAATCTCTCATTGTCTGTCAGCACCTTGCTGATTTTTCCAACACAAGTTGGCGCTGGACTTGGAAATTCCCATCGGAGTCTGAGGTAGTTTGCATTTTATTTAGCCATTTGGAATAGAGCAGATGGCTGCCAATAGAGTGGAGCCATTTTAATGTGGTGTGCAAGGCCACCCTCTGAGGTTGTGGATTGGGCCTGGACAGACACAGCATGGCTTCAGTGGCCAATGTCAGCCCATCTCATTGGTTTGTTTTCAGCAATTATGTTGAAGCCGCAAAGTATGAACAGAGGATATAGATTCGAACTTATAAATAAAACAAAAGGTGTTTAGCTGCTTGCCGTTTGTTACTCGAAACTGGAAACATGATTGATCTGTTGGATTCCATTGCGACAACAGTCCTCCATCGTCACATCGGTCAGTCAGTTGAACAGGCGGACCGGCTCTTGAGTTAACCTCTCATGCAGGCAGCCCCTCAGCACTGCACTGACGTGTCATCCTAGGGTATGCAACAACAACTTGCATTTATATAGTGCCTTTAACGTCATCAAATTGCCCCAAGGGTTATCAAACAAAAACTTGACACTGAGCCACATAAGGAGATATTAGGGCCAGACGACCAAAAGCTTGGTCAAAGAGGTAGGTTTTAATGAGTGTTTTAAAGGAGGAAAGTGAGGTAGAGAGGCGGAGAGGTTTAGGGAGGGTATTCCAGAGCTTAGGGCCCAGGCAGCTGAAGGCATGGCCGCCAATGGTGAAGCATTTAAAATTGGGGATGCTCAAGAGGCCGGAATTGGACGAGTGCATATGGCTTGGAGGTGTGTAGAGCTGGAGGAGATTACAGAGATACATTCAAATCCTAGAGTGTGTCTCGAGCCCAAAATCCTCTGACCTAGAAGGAGGAATATTATCTCTGTCTTGTCAGACTGTCATGGATAAGTCAAAGTTTCTTCTCACTAAATACTGAGAAAATTGAGAAGATGGAAACCCTCCTTTCCAGCACCCCACGGTACTCTCCCATGTGTTGCTCGCTCACTGATTCTCTCTTCCCTTCAAGCCACATGCTCAAATTGAACCGTCATGTGAAGTTTTGACATCCAGTTAGCGCCTGAGCTCAGCTTCTAACCCACCACCCATCCTCCAACCTCTGTAAACTCTAATTTATTCAAAACCCAGCAGCCCATATTGTCCCCATACCTCTGTTCACCCATCCTCATTGGCCTATGTTAGCTCTCTGACCTCCAACATGTTGTATGTAAAATCCTTGTCCTCACCTCCAAACCTCTCCTTGAATTTACCCCACTCTATCTCTACATCTTCCTTCAGCCTTTTATACCCTGCCACATCCTTCAGCCCTCCAACCTTTGTGTGCCAGAAGCTTCCTTTGCCCCACTACTGGTGGCAGTGCCTTCATCCACCTTGGCCCAGTCTCTGGATCTCCTTCCCTAGACCCTTCCATCTTTCCATCGTTACAAAACTTCTCAAAGTCCATCTTTTGGATCAGATCATTGGTCACTGCTCTCAAATTTTCCATGGGTGTTCCATCTCCATTATTCCTTTTATCCGGTTCTGTTGTTTGTAAAGGGTTTTGGGGCGTATTTTTACCTTAACGTGTTATATAAATGTAACCATTATTACTGAGCCAAGCTAACACAGTCTCCATATGACCCACCGGCTGGGATTTTATGTTGGCGATGGGGGTCTCAATGTGTGGAAAAAGCAACGCTGAGGTCCCCGCATTGCCTTATCTCCGGTAGGCTCGCTGAACCTATTGCCAATCAGGCACTTGAGTGGGCACTGGCAGGCCTTCCACAGCATCAAGAACCCCATAGCCGGAAGTCCTGACATTGGAGAGCTGCTGGACAATGAGGCCGGCAGTTCTTCCACTAAGCAGGGCCATTGCAGAGGCGGTGGTTGCTACTGGAGGAACATCTACCGGAGGCCCTATACTGACGCTGGACCCAGGCCACAGGTAGGTCAGGGCAGGGTGTCTTGGGAGGGGGATTAGTGTAGGAGGGTCAATAGCAAGGCAGGGGGTGGCTCCACCTTCTCAATGCCGGGTCCCTCGTTCAGGCAATAAGTGCCTTTTAACGAGGGCCCCACCCTGCCCCCCAGATCCGGGAAGCAGCCCGCACGGTTTCACACGCCGTGTGTCGACAGAGCTGCCCCTTAATTGGGGGTTAATTTCCCAGTTAAGGGCCTCAATTGGCGGTGGGGCAGGAAGGCCGTTCACAGGCCTTCCCGCCCCGGACTAAATTTTGGCGGAGGTGGGATGGTGGCGGGAACCTCCCCCCAGTATCCCACCCGATTTTATGCTCTCTCAGCCTCCAAACCCACCACGGGGGAGAGCATAAAATTCGCCCCCCCACCCCACCCCCCACTGTGTCTTTTAAGTCATTCAAGAAAATTCTGTGATCTATGACTTCATTGGAAAGTTCTTCCTTTATTTTGTGCATTGTTTAGCAGGTTGGGGATGGGGAGGTCTGGTTGCCTCATTCTTAATTGTTGGGAGCGTCCTCCGGTGTCTCTCATTGTAACTTTCTAACCCAATCTTTCTTTATAAAGTTATAGCACTTACTTGATTCTTTCTTCATCCCAGACACTCAAATCAATTTTAGATATGGGAGAACCTGCTGCAACATTAGCTTCTTGATTGGCTGAAACTGGAATTAAAGAATTCTTTTTTGAGCCACTCAAAAGCGTGGTGTCATCAGAATTTCAAACATGCAAACATCTGGGAAGGCTCCTGCTGCAAGTGTGAAATCGTAGGGTCAAACTGTGCCCAGTTATTATTTCCACAGTGGTGTAGATTACCATTTATAAATGTACAGTTGACCCATTCATAAAAAATGATTGGCCTGTTGATAAAAATCCAGTTTACCCATTTTATAATATTTGATTCATTCAGAAATGCACATTGATCCATTGATAATATATGGTCAACCCATTCATAAATATATATTGAACCATTTATAAATATGAGTGATCCATTCATAAATAAATGATTGACTCATTCATAAATATATATATTGACCTGTTCATAAATGCACATTCTTAAATGCACATAGGTCCATTCATAATATATGATTGACCTATTCATAAATATACTTTGATCTGTTCATAAATATACATTGATCATTCATAAAGATATTAGATTAGAGATACAGCACTGAAACAGGCCCTTCGGCCCACCGAGTCTGTGCCGAACATCAACCACCCATTTATACTAATCCTACACTAATCCCATATTCCTACCAAACATCCCCACCTGTCCCTATATTTCCCTACCACCTACCTATACTAGTGACACTTTATAATGGCCAATTTACCTATCAACCTGCAAGTCTTTTGGCTTGTGGGAGGAAACCGGAGCACCCGGAGAAAACCCACGCAGACACAGGGAGAACTTGCAAACTCCACACAGGCAGTACCCGGAATCGAACCCAGGTCCCTGGAGCTGTGAGGCTGCGGTGCTAACCACTGCGCCACTGATCTCTCTCATCCAAGATGGTGGTGTAGTGGTAATGTCACTGGACTAGTAATCTAGAGGCCCAGGCTCTCAGGACATGGCTTCAAATCCCACTAAGGCAGCTGGTAGAATTTAAGTTCAATTAATTAATATAGATCTGGAATTGAAAGCTAGTCTCAGTAATGGTGCCATGAAACTATCATCGATTGTCATAAAAATCCCTCTAGTTCACTAATGGTGTTATGACCAAGGTAAGGAGGAGGTCACAGTCGCCCCTCTTGCCCCTCCTTTATTTGATCACAACAGGGTTTATTCCTTTTTAAATGGTGGTTGTACTTATTGTATGAACGCTTTAAGAGTGATGTCCCTTTAAGAACTCAGTATGCGAACAAACTAAGTACCAGATGTAGTCATGTGACTAGAAGCCATAGTCACTCTGCAACTGTAACACCCAGATGAAGGTTCTCTAAATAGTTTGCTCTGTTGTGTATATACTAATTTAGCTGTTACTAAACTTGTTAGAGATTTTCAACAAACTGGAATCCACGCACTTCATTGTGTTGCATAAGACAACACAAAGAACACAGGATATGGTGGCAGCAGTGGGATCCTTGTCCTGTCGTTCTCTTTCCTACCTCGTTTCTCTCAACTCCTATCTGTAGTTATGCTCAATGAAATGTTTCTGATGAGCCATCGGGGGAAAGTTATATTTTTCTAATGCGTCCATGACAGCTCCCATTTCTGCTTGTTGAATGCTTGAACCTGTACCACAGCCAATCCTCTCTCCTTTGAAATATACAGCCACAGTGTACTCCTGGCATGGGACAGTCCCACTGTCGGACGAATCTCGTACAAAGGAATGTCTGGCTCCTTCCCCCTCCGTTCTGAGGGTCCGGCAACACTGCTGCAACTGACACTTGGGGTCATTCCAATCTGGTTCAGGATAAACTCCTTCAATTGTGGGAAGAAACATACATTCGTGAAAGTGCAGACACAGTCCAAATCCTGGTTGATGTAAAGTGCAGTTATGAATGATTCTAAAAGGTCAGCGAGGGTCTTGGCGCATAGCGCCACAGGTCTTTTGGCTTTGTCATTTGTGATGGCAAAGTCCTGCATGCCCACAGCCTATAATAAATGTACCCGACAGCTTCAACGCCATAGGAGATTTCAAGGCAATGCCGTACTGCACCTCAGAGTGGATGCAATTCCATCAATCGACCCACCCAGTAAGTGTAGTGTGCACATACAAAAGCTCAAGCGCGAGTTGGATGACATGGTACGCAGTGGTATCATCCATCGTGTGCATCATCACACAGATGGGTGCAGCTCAGCTATATGCGTACTAAAAAGGGCGTTGAACTGTATAAAAAGAGGAAGAACTTCCAAGGAGAAAAGAGAATTCCAAAGGACGGAGAGAAGACCATAACCCAGCTCAGCATTCCAGCACCTCTCTAAAAGACCCTGAGAAGTCCACTGTGTCAACTCATCTCGTCTCCTGTCTTTGAACAAAAGCCTGCTAAATTAATTCTCAACGTCGCCTGAAAAGAACTGTTCTAAAAGATCCCAGTGACCTGTCTACGTGTACTCGGGACTGTATGCCAGTTTTGGAACACAACATATCTCTTCTGCTCTTTCTTCAGGAATGAGCAAGTATTCAATCCAAGTGTTTTTTTTTGTCTGCAATAGAGCTCTAAAAACAAAAATCTCTTTATTTTTCCAGTTAACGTGTGAGTGTGTGTGTAAGGTAAAAAGGGAACCTTAATATTTCAATCTGTGTGTTTATGCTTTACTTCATTATTGGTTAAGCCTTGTTTTATAATAAACTGATATTTTTGTTGTTTATTAAAGAAACCTGGTTGGTGTGTTTTATTCTGGGAAAAATGGCGTCTATGATTGTATCGGTAAGTGGGAAAAAATGTAAATATATGTGACTCATGGAGAAATAGAACTAAACAGTGCACTCCTCCCACCTCGGTCATGACAATATGCATTTCCGATGATATTGCGGTAATGGGCACAACCAAACAACAGCATGATCAAAATCTTCATCCACTGATGGCAGTAGCTCGTCGTGAAGGGCTCGTTTTTAACAGCAAGAAGTGCCAGGTGAATGTAAGTTAGATCAATTTCTTTGGCTCCATCTATTCAGATTACGGAATCTGTCCTGTCCCAGGAAAAGTCAAAGATGTAAGCCTACCCATAAGATAAGGAAGACCTCCAGTGATGTCTTGGATTTTTCAACTCCTTGGCACCATACATTTTCCAATTTTTTCTGACAAAGCATCATCGCTGAGAGAGCTCTTAAAGAAAGACGTACCATATGTATGGCAGGAGGACCATCAGCATATGTTTGAGTCTCTCAAACAAGCATTGTCAGCAGAAACCTGGACCTTACAGTACTAGGATCCAAGGAAGAAGACAATCCTGGAAGTCGATGCCTCACAAAAAGGGCTAGGAGCATACATCCTGCAGGATAGCAAACCAATTGCATTCGTGTCCAAATGTTTATCCTCAGCACAATCCAATTACTCAAACTTAGTGCGTGAAACACTTGCTCTAGTGATTGGGATCACAAGATTGCACACCTACATGTTTGGTAAGTAGTTCACTGTGGAAACTGACCACAAACCACTGGAGATGATCTGGCGCAAACCATTGACAAGCGCACCACCTCAACTATAGCGACTCTTAGTGAAAGTACAGGGGTATGACTTCAACATCTGCTCCAAACCGGGTACCAAAATGGTCACCTCGAAAACGCTGAGCAGATTGTCAAACCCGAGCAAGAATGAAGAAGTTCCACTGGATCTACAAGTAGACAGCATGGACATTGAGGTGGAAGATGTGCTCAAAATCGATTTATTGCATTTTGGTCAGGACAAATGTGACCAACTGCAATCAGAAACAGCCAATGACCCACAACTGAAGGAACTGTGGAGAGTCATTATAGAAGGTTGGTCTGATATGGTAAAAGAGGTGCCAGAAACCCTCAGATGCTTTTGCCCTTATCGAGATGAAGTCGGTATCTTGAGAGGCATCACCTTCAAAGGAAAAGAAGTGATTGTGCCCAAAGCTGTCCGACAGGCCATCTTGTCACAACGTCACCAAGGCCATATGGGTATAGAGCGAACAAGACAACTGGCACTAGACACTGTTTATTGGCCAGGGATCAATGGTGACATCAACGTTAGTGAGGATGTGCAAGGCATGCCAGAGCCATCAGCCACAACAACGCAAAGAACCTCTACACCCTCACGTGATTCCATCAGTCCCTTGGTCCAAAATCACCACTGCTCTATTTTCCGTTAATGGATACGACTTTATCTTAGTCTCGATTATTTCTTCAAATTTCCAATTGTCAGACAGGTAAAAGACACTTCAAGCGCAGTCATCACAGACACATTGAGTGCCATATTCAGTCTATTCGGTGCATCTGAAGAAATTATTTCTGACAATGGTCCATTGTGTACGGGCAGATCTTTCAGGGACCTGTGCGCCAAATGTGGCGTCCTCAGCACATTACCCTAGATCGAATGGTCTTGCCGAGCGAATGGTTCATAAAGTCAAATCACTTATCCTGAAATGTAGGACAATGAAACAAGATTTTTGTGTTGCCGTGTTACACCTCAGAGCTACACTTATGGATATGAGCTTACTGTCACCAACAGAGATCATGGTTGGCAGACAAGTGCGAACGATCCTGCCAAGCCATCATCTGTCCAAATTCTCTGAGATGGAGGAGACACTGCTCGAAAAACAAAGGAGAATTAATATGGTGCATGACCGAGACGCAGGGGCGGAACTACCTCAGCTACACGTAGGACAAAAGGTTAGGGTCATACACCCCACAATGAGAACATGGTTACCAACAGAGGTATCTAAAGTATGCAGTGAACCCAGGTCCTACGAAATTACAACATCTAATGGAGCAGTGTTGAAGAGGAACCGAAGCCAATTAAGAGAAGTGTACAATACTCCAAATACGCACAGCAGACTAGAAAGAATACGTTCCGACAATGAGGGTGTGACGGAACAACAGGACAACAACCAACACATTGGCAACATGCCTGCAAACCTAAAACAGCCAAGGGTGAAATCCACATCCCCAGAAGGTTATACCATAAAAAGAACTGGAAGAGTTGTCAGACCAACAAAATAATATACGGACTTTTAAGCTTCTATACTTGTAAATTTTATAATCTATATTTTGTATAACTAATTTTGATATTATCCAATTTAATGTGTTTTTACTTGTAGCATTTGAGACTTATCTTTGGAAAGAAAGGGGAAGTTGTTTGATCACCTTAAGAGTGATGTACCTTCAAAGAACTCAATATGGGAATGAACTAAGTACCAGGATGTAGTCATGTAACTAGAAGCCATAGTCACTCTGCAACTGTAACACCCAGAAGAAGGCTCTGTAAATAGTTTGCTCTGTAGTATATATACTAGTTTAGCTGTTAATAAACCTGTATGAGACCTTCAATGAACCGGAATCCACGCACCTCATTGTGTTGTATAAGACAACACTAAGAACACATGACAGTATGTACCACCTCAGTGAGTGTTGTACCTTTTACCTTATCATGAAAGAACCAATGGAACAGGTTTTCTTGCGTTTAAACAAGAAAGAGGTAAGTCTATTGTACTCAACAAGCTAAACCCGATCTAAAAATAATTTAAAAAGCTACACATTCACGCACACATTCACACGAGGATCACAAACACACAAATAGATTACAGAGTGGAAAATAGGTTTTTTGGTTGGATTAAAGTCCAGAATAAATAAAAGTTAAATACACTGTCTGAGGTTGGATGATTTGGTGGTCTTCCAGCTGAAGTTGTATTCTTGAAGTCTTTGGCTGGTCAAAGTGCACTTTGTGGCTGGCCCACTTGGCTCAGGCTTTTCTTTGAGGCAGTCTTGTAGGTGGCGCTCTTCTTCTGGTCTCTGGCTGTAGCAGTCTGTAGGCTTAGAGGGTCCACAGTCACAGACGGTTTTCAAACTTGATGTTTTCTGGAGAGAAAGAAAAAGAGAGAAAGGGAGGCACAGAGCCTTTTATTTTGCTGCTGCACACTCCGTTACTGTTTGTCTTTTTGTTTAAGGAAACTCACAGTTTTTTCCAGAGATGGACAGACAGTCACATGACTGCCTCAGTGTATTCTTTGGAATCTTCCAATAAGATACAAGGTTCAGAATTGGTTCCAAAGGCCCCAGGATGCCAATATTTAAACTTGGAGGGATTTGCTCTTTCAAAATCAATGTGTCAGGATTGCCTTGACTTCTGTGCTAATGAAGCAATCCTAGGTAATTCAATTACTTAGAGCAAGCCATTATTCTCAGACTTCTTTCTCCAGTTGGAGGCCTTGAAATGTGCAAAGGTGTTTCAGATGCAAATTGCAGTGGCCATCTTGGCTGCCAGTTTTTTTAAAAGGTAACTAGGATTTTCTCCATTAAAAGTCTAATGTAAGTTTCCAATCGATGAATTAATATTTCTTATTTGGCACATCGTGTTTTCTTGACAAATGGCCTTTAAGGAAGGAATCTGCTGTCCTTACCTGGTCTGACCTACATGTGACTCCAGACTCACAGCAATGTGGTTGACTCTTAAGTGCCCTCCGAGATGGCCTAGCACGCCTATCTCTGATTGCCACCTTGACCCCATGATAACCCCTGCCCAGGTCAAAGGTCATTATCTCTACACAGCAGACTCCCTGTGGGACACCACCAGCATGCAGGAGGCTATCAGTGGGGCCCAGCAAGATCCAGGACTACAAGACCATGCCTGTAGCACCAATTGGGGTGGGAGGGATCTTTAAAGGATCCACAGGATGACAAGAACTGGAACAAATTGAAACCAAGGTTTTTAGTTGGTCAGAGGTCAGGCTAAAATGGAAGGAGAAGAGGCTGCTTGAAGGTCAGGGCAGGCTAATGCCAATCAGCCTCACCATCTGATTTTGCCCATTGTGATTATGGAACAGCCCATGAGCGATGCCTTCTTTAACTTTGATGAATTCATGATAATTTGCCTGATTTTTAATAACTGAGCTTCCCCAAATTAATCGAACGAGAAAGTAACTCAGAAATAATGGCTGCCAATGTTCAGGGAGGGTGAATAAAATCTAAAATTCCTCACCTTTTTTGGACGGAAAAACATTAAAAATAAATTAGCACAATTTAAAAATAGCAACAGAAACTTAAAAATACCAGAGTAACCTTTTATTTAAGAGCAGTTTGAAAGGGCCCTTTTTGCCTTAACTCTTATCATTCTTGACAACTCCGTTAGCAACCTTTTGGCTCCAATGGCCTTAAGTCATTGGTCCTAGGAGCGTTACTTTAATGGAGCATATGTCAGCAATGGCTCAGTGGTCGCAATCTGGCCTCTAAGTCAGAAAATTGTGGGTTTAAGTCCCACTCTGGCACTTGAGCGCAAAATTCTATGCTGCCACTTCAGTGTAGTACTGAGGGAGTGCTGCACTGCCGGTGGTGCTGTCTTTCGAATAAGATGTTAAACGTAAGGCCTGTCTGTCCTTTCGGTTAGATGTTACTTTGAAGAACACCAGGGCAGTTCTCCCCGTTTCCTGACCAGTATTTATCCCTCAACCAACATCGCTATAAAAACAGATGATCTGGTCATTGAACTGTTGGATCCTGCTGTGTAAAAATTGTCACATTTCCAATATTACAACAGCGCCTACACTTCAAAAATACTAATAAAGAACTTAAAAAGGTACTTTATAAATGAAGGTTCTTTCTTTAAATGCATGTTATAAATAAACTACAGGCTTCCCAAGTAGAGGACAATGACTGTGTGGAACCTGAGTTTACACTTCCTTTAGATTCTTCTGTGGCTCCAAGCCATTTCCTTCTAACATGCTAAATTATGACTCTGGGAGCCTCTCACTCGCTTAATGGTGGCATTATAGCTGTGTGACTTAGCACTTAGTAATCTGCTCTGCAAGGCTGCATATATTGGCCTTGCAGGAAATTGCTTTGTAAATCATCTCAGCAATTGATGCTAATCCATGCCCCAAATTGGCCTGTAATTGTTTCACTGACAACGAGATGGCCAGCTCCAGCACAATGTTGCTTTCAAATCTCGATGTTCTTGCCTTAGTGTGTAGTGTGAAGGATTCACAGGCTGACAGTCTCGCAGGCAACTAAACACTCCTTTCAGGGGTGCAACCCATCTTTATCCCAGTCAATTCATTCCAATGCCACAGCAGGGTTTTATTGGCTTCCCCAATCCAGCTGATGAGAAGAGTTGGGGGAAGGTGGGGGGTTAACCACTAGACAGAAGCCTCTTGCTGGATATTAACCCAGGATTCAGTTTGTCTGACTGATGGGATTGTCTGGAACACAGAATTGAACCCCAGGTTCTCAGACTCAGAGGCAGGAATATTACCACTGAGCTAAAGGCTCACTCCCATGCATCTATAAGTGATACAGACAAATGTAATGAACCTGGCTGATCTTGTAGCTATTGTAGTCTGCTCGACTCCCTTAGCTTTCAATGGTCATGAGGAAAAGGTTCCTCAATTATGTCGAAATTGAAACAAAAATTAATTATTCATCGTCATACAGCACAGCAGGAGCCCTTCAGCCCATTGTGCCTGTGCTACCTCGTTGAAAGATCTATCCAATCAGTCCCACCCTCTGCCCTTCCTCCATAGCCCTGCAAATTTTTTTCCTTTTCAAGTATTTAGCCAATTTCCTTTTGAAAGTTACTATTGAATCTGCTTCCACCGCCCTTTCAGGCAGCGCATTCCAGATCATAACAACTCGTTCCGAAAAAATAATTTCCAATTACCTTAAATCTGTGTCCTCTGGTTACTGAACTTCCTGCCACTGGAAATAGTTTCTCCTTATTTATTCTATCAAAAGTCTCCACAGTTTTGAACACCTCTATTAAATCTTCCCTTAACTTTCTCTGCTCTAAGGAGAACAATCCCAGCTTCTCTAGTCTTTCCACATAACTGGAGTCTCTTATCGTGAACATAATTCTAATAAATCTCCTCTGAACCCTCCCTCAGGCTTTTACATCTGTCCTAAAGTTTGGTGCCCGGAGGTAGACACACACACCAGTTGAGGCCTAACCAGTGACTAATAAAGGTTTTGCATAACCATAACTGCAAACCTCTATTTATAAAGCAAAACATTCCAAAAGCTTCTTGAACAGACCTGACAACTTGTCCTGCCACCTTCAAAGTCTTGTGTATTTGTTAGTGGAATTGTATTTTTCCAAAATTTGCAGCGCAACAATTAGCCTTTAAATTGATGCTCCATCTGCGTGGCATTTAGGAGGCTGAGAAGGCCAAGCTAGCCATTTCTTTGAAGGGACAAATCTTGGGCACCACAGGCAAGTAAACATTTTAAAAGATTTTGTATGTGAGGGGAATTGAATACAAAAGTAGGGAGGTTATGCTTCAGTTATACAGGGCATTGGTGAGACCACATCTGGAGCACTGTGTACAGTATTGGTCTCCTCATTTAAGATAGGATTAAATCTGTTGGAAGCCGTTCGGAGAAGGTTTACTAGACTAATACCTGGAATGGGCGGCTTGTCTTATGAGGAAAGGTTGGACAGGCTAGGCTTTTATCCAGTGGAGTTTAGAAGAGTAAGAGGTGACTTGATTGAAACATATTTTGAGGAGTCTTGACGGGGTGGATGTGGAAAGGATGTTTCCTCGTGGGAGAATCTAGAACTAGGGGTCACAATTTAAAAATAAGGGGTCGCCCATTTAAGACAGAGATGAGGAGAAATGTTTTCTCTCAGAGGGTCATGAGTCTTTGGAACTCTCTTCCTCAAAAGGCGGTGGGAGCAGAGTCTTTGAATATGTTTAGGGCAGAGATAGATAGATTCCTGATAAGCAAGGGGGTGAAAGGTTATCGGGGGTAGGCGGGAATGTGGAGTTGAGGTTACAATCCGATCAGCCATGAAATTATTGAATGGCAGAGCAGGCTCGAGGGGCCGAGTGGGCTACTCATGCTCTGAATTCGTATGTATGTTTGTATGTTTCATCCTCTTAAATACAACACTCAAGCAGCCCTGACAGAGAAGCCTCTGGAAGAATTATTTTAAAATTGCTGCATTGTGAGTCAGGGAGTGAGCAAGATTAGCAAAAAGAAAGCATTACACATGAGCAGTAGGACCCAAGTGCGTGTCCCTTTAAGGCTGCACCCCAATTGATGTGGATTCCTGGGTTACTTGGTCAGAACCTGGTTTTGTTTGATTGAGGAGTTGCATTGGGAGATGCTGCAGAATTGGGCATCTACTTGGAGAGATGGACTTAAAAAAGTGCAGGCATTTGCATTTGTCCGAATTATGCCTGAGCAGAGCATAGAGAGCAGAATTGGGTGGAAGGAACATACACAGCCCCTGATTGAGGAGGCTGGCTCAAGCAGGCATGCAGCACCCCCCTCCCCTCCATCCATCCCCGCCCTACTCTCCTCCCTACACTTCACCCAGGTAATACATTACACCCAGGTGAGAAAGGCAACTAACTAATCCCCAGAGTTTTACATTGTATTCTATCTATTAGAAAGGGAGCTGCATGCAAGAGGCAGACATTTATATTGTTATAACTATTGTTTACTAATGTTCTTACATTTACTCCTCTTTGCTTGTTTCCCCCTCTCCCTGGTCTTCCAATTATTGGGAAACTGGAGGTTGGGATCAGCAGGATCATATCTGGGAATCACTCACCTTGGAACCATGAACCAATCACATGTAGTTGAATAAATTTACTTAGGTTTGAATAAATTTGCTTTGGTTTGAATAAATTTGCCTAAGTTCAAATAAATTTTCCTAGTTTTAAATAAATTTGCCTAGATTTGATTAAATTATCCTAGCTTCGAATATATTTGGCTAGAATTGAATAAGTTTGCCTAGATTCGAATTCATTTGCCTAGATTAGAATATATTTATGTAAATATATTACATTGGCCTAGATTAGAATTACTTTGGTTAAATTCAAATACATTTGCCCAGTTTAGAATAAATTTGGCTATGATTAATTGTGACTGAAAAATGTTAGAGATTTATTACACAACAAATGTTGCAGGTTTAATGGGGTGTGCCACATACAAAATTTTGAACGTGTGATGGTTGAACTTTTGTGATTTTCCAATCCTGATTCCAGTTCCACTGCCTCGCCATATTTGTAAAATGATCCCATTACGTAAATTTTACTTATCCAAAACGGGAAATGAAAAAGAAATAACGGAAGAAGTTGTGTAATAAGGTGATGTGTCGTGTAATGCTTTATCCCATAAAAACCCCAGGAGTTAACTGGTCTAGCTGGTTATATTAATGAGGATAGAGAATCCACTGTTACATGTTTAAAAACTTCAAGAGGTAGGAATTGCAAATGCCTTCTGAAAAAAAAACCTACTGCTTAGGAAGCCCTTGTCCAGTGGTTGTTCCTCCTAAGCCTCTTGAAATGGTGAGCTTGTATTATTTTAGCTTATAGTTATAAATCCAATAAACAGAAAGAGAAAGGGAGAAATATCTATATCTATAAAGTTTATGAATAATATTAAATCTGATATTTACAGAAGGGAGGGAAATGGGGGAGGGGAAAGGAAAAATTGCAGAGGGGAGACATCACGAGGGGAGAGATCCTGGAGGAGATCGCAGGAGCGAGATCACAGGGAGGAGATCGCAGGGCTTTACAAAATGGATGTTTGACTAATTTATTAGAGTTTTCTGAGGACGTAACTCATAGGGTAGAAAAAGGGGAACCAGTATATTTAGAAACATAGACCACAGAAAAATGACAGTGCAGAAGGAGGCCATTCAGCCCATCATGTCTGTGCCAGCCGAAAAAACTAGCCACCCAATCTAATCCCACCTTCCAGCACCTGGTCCATAGCCTTGCAGGTTACAGCACTTCAGGTGCAGGTCCAGGTACTTTTTAAAAGAATTGAGAGTTTCTGCCTCCACCACCATTCCTGGCAGTGAATTCCAGACACCCACCACCCTCTGGGTGGAAAGGTTTTTCCTCATGTCGCCTCTAATCCTTCTACCAATCACCTTAAATCTGTGCCCCATGGTAATTGACCTCTCTGCTAGGGGAAACAGGTCCTTCCTGTCTACTCTATCAAGGCCCCTCATAATTTTGTACACCTCTATTAAGTCCAACTGTTCTCCCCTCCCTTTAGCTGCTGCTTTTCTTGAGCCCTGGGAACAGCCCTGCAGCTGATAAATCCAAATGACAGCCAAAATCTGAGTCACAGAGCTTCATGACATATGATAATTAATGAGATGTCTCTTGAGAATAGGTTAGTCGCTGAACTCTGAACCTGACCCGATTAAACCCAGATTAGTTGTATTTATGGTGGGTTGGGGTCAAATTTGCCTTTTTTATTGATTTAAACCTCCCCCCCCCCCCACCTTCTATCCATCCTGAGGGCAAGGCGTTAAATTCCCCCATTAAGACTGCATGAACTTTTCATCTACCTTTCTGTGCCAACTTATTCTGCAATTCTGCATTTACAATGGGAATTGCCTATGTAAACCTGTCACACTGTAATTCCACCCTCCTGCCAGTGGCAGCACCGTACTGCTCTTGGCTTTACACCCCCAGCTCTTCAGGCTGTACTATTGACAATCTCCCATTCCCTAACAACTCTACTTCTCTACTTCCAAAATTGCTGTAAGTTTACTTCATAATGTAATATATAAATGTATATAGCGAGTGGTGCAGTGGTTAGCACCGTAACCTCACAGCTCCAGCAACCTGGGTTCAGTTCTGGGTACTGCCTGTGCGGAGTTTGCAAGTTCTTCCTGTGACCACATGGGTTTCCACTAAGTGCTGTGGTTTCCTTCCACAGCCAAAGACTTGCAGGTTGATAGGTAAATTGGCCATTGTAAATTGCCCCTAGGATAGGTAGGTGGTAGGAGAATTGAGGGGATTTGGTAGGGAATATGCGATTAATGTAGGATTAGTATAAATGGGTGGTTGATGGTTGGCACAGACTCAGTGGGCCGAAGGGCCTGTTTCAGTGCTGTATCTCTCTATAAAACGAGGATGGGATACATAGCCTCAAAAACTGGTCCAGATGTCTGAGGGTGGGCTGAAGCCATTCAATTCAAATACAAACATCCTGTGCGTGTTATCTCTAAATATGTAACACATTTATATTTTCTTTGTTTTGGTCATTTTTTAAAATGGAAAGTTTTTCTCAGCTTGTCCATGTCAAATTGTGTAATCCCTGTGAAGCCTTCAGATATAGATGAATTTGACAGACCCTCCTGATGTAAGGGGTCATGGCGGGAGGGGCTGGAAAATGCCTCCGGGAGAAGCCCACCACAGACCTCAGTACCGGGAAGGCCCAGCCCCATATTGGTGACGGCGGCGAGGCCTTGTGGTGGCCCCCGCATGGCTCGGCAACAGGAGTCCGATTTAAATATGTTAATTAATATAAATATATGAATTGATTACCGGCGCACTCCCACCGTCTGTCCTGGAGCGATATTGGTGCTGGTGGCCGGCACTTCTGCGCCTTCGGATCCCCGAGGCGGAACACAGGCAGGGAGGGGGTAACAGGTACGTTTTTTCAGTGTTGGGGGAGGGGAGCAGCGTCAAAGTCATTTCATTGGTGCAGGGGATGGTGGGAAGGGGTAAAGTTTATGAACTTTGGGAGGGGAAGGTCAGGTGCACAAGGTAAGTATTTTTAGTGGGGGGGGGGTGGAGAGGGAAGGTAATTAAATCTGTGTTTTTTGAGGGGGGGTGGGAGAGTGGCAAGATCAATTAATTTAGTTTTTAAAAATCCATTCTCCTTTAAATATTTAAATGTAACAGTCAGGCTCGAAACCCATTAAAAATGGCGTCAGCGCCGGCGCAAAGGCAGCCGACGGCATTGCCAGAGACAGACCGCCTGCCCCCTCCACGTCATTGGCCACTTAAATGAGTCGCTGCGTTTAATATTGTGACGGCTCCGTGGCGTGTGGCCCACATGGGCAGACAGCCATTGTTTGTGTCCGCCGCCCAATGTAAAATGCAGCCCAGAAAGGTAGATACTCTAGGGGAAACTCTGCAGTATACAGAGGGTGCGAAGGGAGACAAATGGGACTGTTTTAGGAATGCTAAGAGATTGGACGTGAATGGAAGCGTGGTCACATGCTGTTTATTTTTGTAGTTGTACACAGACAGAAGTTGCACCAAATGGATCTCCCATTGAACTCAAGAGTGCTGCATGTTAGAAGACATGGGGCAGATCTCCGAAGGGTTTGATTATTGCCCTTTTAGGTCCTGCTACCACACGGGTGGCTGCAGGGTGCTGAGAGTCACTTTCCTTTAGAAAAAGAAAGTAGATGCTCAGGCCATACAAGGCAGTGAGTGACTGACAATGACGATACCAGAGGCAAACTTGTCAAAGGTGCCAATAGCTTTCCAATCACGATGGCCCCGTTTCATACAAGGCGCTGTGGAGAAAGTTTATTTAGAGGGGAACGGCAGTGATTTAAAATTTGAGCTCTTTACTCAGCTGTATTTTCTTCCTGTTTTTATTTCCCCAGCACTTTCCACATTCGGATCTGAAGAGCACCGACTGTACAGGCAGACGATGAGATGGGTGCAGGTGAGATGAGGCTGCCTTGACCTCTCGGATCCCTTTGTGCGTAGATTGCAGAGTGGTTGGACTTCAGCTGAAGACACTGGGCTATGGGACTCCTTCCTACCTGTCTGTCTGACTGAGCAGGGGGCCTGGCTGGATTGCTGATTAACCGAACGTCCTCAATGTCAGCCCCGCAATCGGAGGCCTCTGTGGCGATGGACCTTTCACTGGACATGGACGTTCCAGAGCAATCTAGCAATCTCTCGACCTTTCACAAGTTTATTCTAGAAACTTTCCACTGGAGGCGAAGACGGACAATGACAGTGAAAGGTGCAGCGAGTGCACACTCAAAGGAAGCACAGGCAAATTCCTAGGGCTAAAATCTCTTTACGTCAGTATTTTCTACCAGGATAGGCAGTGACGCTTCATCGGGGTTGCAAAGGAACATTTCTATTTCTCCACGGTTTTGTAATTGCTTGCTGCGGATGTCTAAAGTATTAACCTACAGTCAAGGTTGTTTATTGAATGACGGATTGATGAGAACGTCCTCCTCATCCCTCCCAAAAAGACACACCCGCCAGTTTTGGCGACTCCTCTTTACTGATGCATCAAGGGCCAATGTGTCAAACTTGAACGCTTTCCTCCCTCCACACTCCCCGCCCTTTTTTTATACGTCCCGTGAAACCAACCCCCCCTCCCCCCTCCAAAAAAAAACCCCCTCAGCAGATTTATTGCGGGAACACGTTGTTGTGACAGGGTCAGGTTGCTTGTCCCTGTGCTTGCAATCCAGCAGTCAATGGAATTTTAACTAGCTGGTGCTAGTGGTGAACCGGAGCACAGTGCCAGTGGCAAGGAGAGACTGAAGACCATTTCTTTAACAGCTATGCAATCTTGATTATAAAAATGCATGAATGTACCCTTCTTCCCCCCCCCACCACTCCACTCGGCCCTCACCCTTTGCTGCATCCCCAATTTTATATTCCAGTATGGGTGAGGACTGGAGCACAATGACAATCACGTGACTGTAATACAGTCAATGGAAGGGCTCTGTTATTACACTGCTTGGACTTATTCTCACTTCGAGGATCCCCATGTGCCGTTTATAGCTTTTCTCTTTAAAAACTCTTTTGATTTTTGCTTTTGTTTGTTGCGACCAAACGTGAGCAATTGCTGTCCACTGATATCTCCTTTCCCAGTGTCTTGCCTTGTCGAAAACTTCGGGAGATATTTTGAATATATGGCTTTTCCGTTGCTTGTTGTCTTAATAAATAATTGGAAAGCAAGCTGACAGTTTCAAGTCGTGTTCTTGGTCAGTTGTTATTCATGACGCTGCCTTCCTTAACCGTGCATTATATACCCAATGGCAAGGCGAGGCCCGGTCTGTGCAGAAGTGTGAAGGGAATGGAGATCTTGAACTCAGCACGCGAGAAATGCAGAGCTGAAATGGTGAGGCTCAACATACACCATGTAAATGAGGCTCTCGCCTGACAAGTAAGGGGAACATGCCAGTTTTATTTAGAGATCAGCTTTTTGAAATCTTTCCATTCCTTCAAACGTGCATCCCCCCTCGCCCCGTCCCTTTGCCATGCACCCAGTGGAAAACTGAAAGAGAACCTGCGAGACAGAGAATCAGGGTATTATAGCCTGTGAACTGCACAGTCCTTGAGAGTGAGAGAGATTCCCTATTGGGAGTGCAGCATCGGGGAATTTGTCCACGTAAAGTCAGTTAAAAGAGGGCTGGCTATGTCTTTGAAGAGGGAGAATGTAGCATTTGGTTGAAGAGTTCATCCAAGTGCTGGCATGATGGGCCGAACGGCCTCCTTTTGATGAACCATTCTTGGGTGTAATGGGCAAAGGTCTTAGCGGGTTTTGTTTTTTAATCAAGGTGCGGTGGCGTCCGACAGAGCCCCATTGGAGGAGCCAGTTCAATGATAGACCAATCTGAGGTGTCAGTGGTAGCATTCTTACCTTCAAACCAGAGGTTTGTGGGGTCAGGTTCCCCCACCAGAGACTTGAGCACAAAATCCAGGCTGGCAGTACTGAGGGAATGCTGCACTGTCAGACACACCATCTTCCCGGTGAGACATTAAACTGAGGCCCAATCTGCCCTCACAGGTGGACATAAAAGATCCCATGGCGCTAGTTCGAAGAAAACCAGGGGAGTACTCCCCAGTATCCTGGCCGATATTTACCCCTCAACCAACATCACTAGAAAAAAACACAGTGATCTGGTCATTATCACATTGCTGTTTGTGGGAGCTTGCTGTGCACAAATTGGCTGCCGTGTTTCCTTCATTACAACAGTGACAGCACCTCAAAAAGTACTTCATTGGCTGGGCATCCCAAGGTTAGGAAAGGCGCTATATAAATGCAAGTCTTTATTCAGTTCCCTGCTACCCTGTAGCTGAGGATGTTGTGACTGAGCTCAGCACATTACAGTTACAACAGGATAGATTAAAAGCTTCTCAGAAAGTGATGACATTGTCAAAACATACAATGTTTTATGTGAGGATGTATGTACTCCACTGAACAAGCAAATTAAACGGGGCATAAAGAAATTTTCTCCTCAGTTGAAATGATTTAAACCTTTGATGATGAGTTTTTGGTGCAGATAATTATCCATGTCTCCTGACCTGAACTGGCAGCTCAGTGACTGATTTTATTTCCACATCTTTCAGAATGAATGATTTTCATTCACACATCGACGGACCTCTAAAATTCTCAAGGTGACAGGCAGGAATGGAATAAGCTAATAATGTCACTGTCGACTGTCATGCAGGCCCCCACCTGCCAGGAATGAGGCACATTAATTTCACCACATCGACATTAAATTTCAAACTGTTGCTGAAGTGCTTGAAAGGACAAAGGGGCTATTCCCTGCTCCAGTTTAACCCATAATGGAACTACGATCATCAGGTATTGTGTGTAGAGGAGACATTCCAGGGTCTGCTAGGACAAGACAATCGACAAAGCCAGAAGTGGTTATACCAATTGGTCATGTAACTAACTGGCTGTTCCAGAGTGTTGAACTCAGAGATTGTAGAAAGCTGTTTGCTCCTGGATTGAAAAGACCTCTCCTAGCTGGCTCACCACAGCCTCTCCTGTCTGCTCCCATCTCTTTCTCACAGAACTTCAAAACCCACTGAAGACACATGAACCCCAAGAGAGAAATATCTCCTATAGTGAACAAGGGTTAAGAAGAATACTGGGCCCCAATGAAAAGCAAGATATACCTACAGTCAAGGACTCTATAGTGAGCTCGAAGAACCGTAACAAAAAACCCTCTTCAGATATTGCCTCAAACTTTTCCATTTTATTTTTCTTCTACTCTTTCTGTCCCTATCTGCATGTGTGTATCGCTTATGCATGCTAGCGTGGGCGCGTTGTGTATCCGTAGGCATTAACCAAATTAGATTTTAAGTTTAAGTTTAATAAATTTCAACTTTTCTTCTTTAAACCTAAGTAAGCCTGTTTGTACTGGTTTCTTTGCCTTATAATTGGAAAGCGGTGAACAAGGATTCACCAAGGGGGAGCTAAAAACACTGTGTGTTTAAAATTAAGCCCGGTTACAGTAAGACCAGGTGAAGGCTGAAAGGGAACCCGAGACCTCTTTCTCACCTGGTCGTAACACGACCAACAGAGCTATTACATATTAGAATGTCAGGAGAAGGAGCAGGAGCTGTGCTCAATTCGATCCTGCAGTGAAGTCAGTTAAACATCTGGGCAAAGTGCTGATGTGGTTCGCCTGAAAATATTGCTTCAAAAGTAGCCTCTGGGTAGGTCTCTGACAGGGCCCTGCTGACTAACCCTTGTTTGATGACAATTGTCAACTGTCCCACACTGACTGATTGCCCCATACTGACTATTATGTATTGTCTGACCCGCACTGTCTTTTTTTATTTATTCTTTCATGAGATGTGGGCATCACTGGCAAGGACAGCTCTAATTGCCTTTGAACTGAGTGGCTTATTCGGCCATTTCAGAGGGCAGTTAAGAGCCAACCGCATTGCTGTGGGTCTGGAGTCGCATGTAGGCCAGACCAGGTAAGGATGGAAGATTTCCTTCCCTAAAGGATATTAGTGAACCAGATGAATTTCATGGCACCATTACTAATGTAGTTAGTAATTTAAACCGTTCAATCTCATTTCTACAGGTAGTAAATTGTTGTGAGATATTTTTAAGATGTCATATGTTTAATCTTTGTAAATTTCAGAGTGATTCTTGACAACGCAGTCAGCTGGGACGTCATCTGACTGCGCCAACCTGCGCACATGCGCAAACAGGCTCCTGCTCTCTGCGCGTGCAGTGCATTCCGCATTGCCAGGACCGGTTGGCGCATGCGCGGATGACGGTCATCACGTAAATTGCCAGGACTGGTACACACATGCCCAGATGACGTCATCGCATAACGTGGGAGAGAGAGTAAGCGGAGAAGCGGGGAGAAAGCGGGGTGTGCAGGTAGAGAGATGGGGTATGGGGGGAGAGTGTGAGAGGGAGCGGCCGAAGACCTTGGTGGTGGCGGGTCCGCTCTCCTCCTGCGCCTCCACCCACTCTCTTCGGCAATTCCCCTCCTCCCCTCGATCTCTCTGGCCATTCCCCCCGCCCGCTCTCTCCGACCATTACCCCCCGCCCACTCTCTCCGGCCATTCCCCCCCCCCCCCCGCCCACTCTCTCCGGTCATTCCCACCCCCCATCCCCCCCCCCCACCCACTGTCTCCGGCCATTCCCCCCCTCTCTCCGGCCATTCCCCCCCCTCCGCCCGTTCTCACCGGCCATTCCCCACCACTCCCTCCCCCCGCCTGCTCTCTCCGGCCATTCCCCAGCCAGCCGATCTCTCCAGCCATGTGTTTATGTTGCCTTTGTGTGATTATTTGAGCGGCACCATCTTTAGTCCTGGCAGCTGCCTGAACGTCACTGACTGTGACGTTTTAGTTGAACAGGCTGTATTTACACATGCCAGTGCAGCACCACCTAGTGACTGCGTTGTCAGCAAACGCAGCCTTAAATTTATCTCTTAGTCTTCCTTTGTCTTTTTCTTCTCTCCCTTTATTTCTCTTTCTGTACCTGCTTTGATCCTGATTCACCCTATTGCCTTCTCCATTGTTCCTTTGTTGGTTTCTCAAACCTTAAATCAACAACAACAACTTAGATAGCACCTTTGATGTAATAGAACATCCCAAAGCACCTCACAGCAGCATTTTGAAACTAAATATGGCACTGGGCATTGGGACTGGTTCTGGGGAAGGTGGGACCTGAACAAATTGTTGGAGCTGCAGGCTGACAAGTCCCCAGGTCCATCCTAGAGTGTTAAAAAATGTGGCTAGTGAGATAGTTGATGCGTTAGTTTTAATTTTCCAAAATTCCCTAGATTTGGGGAAGGTTCTGTTAGATTGGAAAATAGCGAATGTAACTCCTTTATTCAAAAAGGGAGGGAGACAGAAAGCAGGAAACTACAGACCAGTCAGTTTAACATCTGTCTTGGGGAAAATGTTAAAAGCTATTATTAAAGACGTTACAGCAGGGCACTTAGAAAAATTCAAGGTAATCAGGCAGAGTCAACTTGGTTTTGTGAAAGGGAAATCATGTTTAACCAATTTATTGGATGTCTTTGAGGAAGTTACATGTGCTGTGGATAAAGAGGAACCGGTGGATGTATTGTACTTAGATTTCCAAAAGGCATTTGATAAGGTGCCACATCAAAGGTTATTGCAGAAAATAAAAGCTCATGGTGTAGGGGGTAATATATTGGCATGGATAGATTGGCTAGATAACAGGAAACAGAGAGTAGGCATAAATGGGTCATTTTCTGGTTGGCAAGATGAAATGAGTGGTGTGCCACAGGGATCTGTGCTGGGGTCTCAACTTTTTACAATTTATATTGTTACGACTAGGTGAGAAAGAGGTCTCGGGTTCCTTTCAGCCTTCACCTGGTCTTACTGTAATAGGGTTTAATTTTAAACGCACTTTTTTTTAGCTCCCCCTTGGTGAATCCTTGTTCACTGCTTTCCAATTATAAGGCAAAGAAAGCAGCACAAACAGGCTTTCTTAGATTTAAAGAAGAAAAGTTGAAATTTATTAAATTTAAACTTAAACTCTAATTCGGTTAACGCCTACAGGTACACGACACGCCCACGCTAACATGCATACGCGATACACACATGCAAATAGAGACAGAAAAGAGAAGAAAAATAGAGTAGAAAGGTTTGAGGCAATATCTGAAGAGTTGTTACTGTGCTTCGAGCTCACTGTAGAGTCCTTGATTGTAGGTAGATCTTGCTTTTCATTTTTTTTTATTCGTTCATGGGATGTGGGCATCTCTGGCTAGGCCAGCATTTAATGCCCATCCCGGATTGCCCTTGAGAAACTGAGTGGCTTGCTAGGCCATTTCAGAGGGCATTTAAGAGCCAACCACATTGCTGTGGATCTGGAGTCACTTGTAGGCCAGACCAGGTAAGGACAGCAGATTTCCTTCCCTAAAGGACATTAGTGAACCAGATGGGTTTTTATAACAATCGACAATGGTTCCATGGCCATCATTAGATTAGATTTTTAATTCCAGATTTATTAATTGAATTCAAATTACACCATCTGCCATGGTGGGATTTGAACCCATGTCCCCAGAGCATTAGCCTGGGCCTCTGGATTACTAATCCAGTGACATTACCACTACACCGCCATCTCCCCCATTGGGGCCCAGTATTCTTCATAAACCTTGTTACCTGTACCAGACTTTTCTCTCTTGTCTTCAGTGGATTCAGAAGCTTGTGAGAAAGAGATGGGAGCAGACAGGAGAGAGATCTCTGTCCAGGAACAAACAGACACTCTGCCCAAACTGTTTGTTCAAATTCAAAAAACTCAGGTTGCCCAGCAGGTTAGTCGTGTAACTAACTAGTTTGACCATGTCCGTTGGTGTATTCGGACATCTTAGCAGTCAACCTGGAATGCGAGCTCCCCCACCTTCAACGTCTGGTGATCAAAAGTCCATTGTGGGTTGAATGTGCCAGGGAATGGCTGCTTTGTCCTTCCAAACACTGTCTGTTAATATGCAAATGTCTTTTCCAGACATGGCTGATTTGTTTAACAAGTCGTTTCTTAACTCTAGTAACAGGTTAAAATCAATGTTCATGACAAAATTAATGTACCTCGTTCTTGGCAGGTGGGGACCTAGCATGACAGTATAAATGACTTAAATGAAGGGACCAAAGGTATTTTTGCTAAATTTGCTGATGACACAAGATAGGTAGGAAAGTTACTTGTGAAGAGGACATAAGGGGGCACCAAAGGGATATATATAGGTTAAGTGAGTGGGCAAAGACCTGGCAATGAAATACAATGTGGGAAAGTGGGAAATTGTTCACTTCGGCAGGATGAATAAAAAAGAAGCATATTATCTAAATGGTGAGAGATTGCAGAGCTCTGAGTTGCAGAGGGATCTGGGTATCCTAGTGCATGAATCGCAAAAGGTTAGTATGCAGGTGCAGCACATAATTAGGAAAGTTAATAGAATGTTATTGTTTATCGTGAGGGGAATTGAATACAAAAGTAGGGAGGTTATGCTTCAGCTATACAGTACATTGGTGAGATAACATCTGGAGTGCTGTGTACAGTACTGGTCTCCTTATTTAAGGAAGGATGTAAATGCATTGGAGGCAGTACAGAGAAGGTTTACTAGACTAATATCTGGAATGGGCAGGCTATTTTATGAGGAAAGATTGGACCGGCTAGGCTTGTATCCGCTGGAATTTACAAGAGTAAGAGACGACTTGATTGAAACATACAAGATCCTGAGGGGTTTTGACAGGGTGGATGTGGAAAGAATGTTTCCCTTGTGGGAGAATCTAGAACTAGGGGTCACTGTTTAAAAATAAGGGGTCGCCCATTTAAGACAGAGATGAGGAGAAACTTTTTCTCTCCGAGGGTCGTGAGTCTTTGGAATTCTCTTCCTCAAAAGGCGGTGGAAGCAGAGTCTGAATATTTTTAAGGCAGAGGTAGATAGATTCTTGATAAGCAAGGTGGTGAAAGGTTATCAGGGGTAGGTGGAAATGTGGAGTAAGCAGTTCAGCCATGAACTTATTGAATGGCGGGGCAGGCTCGAAGGGCCGAGTGGCCTACTCCAGCTCCTAATTCGTACGTTCGTTTGTTCCTAAGTTTTGCTAGTGCTGTTGGGGATGGTTTAAACTAGATTGGCAGGGGGATGGCAACCTGAGTGAAGTCTCAGATAGGACAATTTCAGGGCAGGGAACGAGAGTCAGAAAATTAGCGAGTGATTCTGAAAGACAGAAGAAGCAAAGGTTAAAAAGTGTACAGCGTTGGAATTTGACAATGTTAAAACATATTTATTTAAATGCAAGGAGTATAGCAAATAAAGCCTATGAGCTGAGGGCACAGATATACACATGGCAGCATGCTATCATTGCTATAACAGAAACTTGGCTTAAAGAGGGGCAAAAAGCGCAGCTCAACATCCCTGGATACAGCGTTTTCAGGAAGATAGAGAGGGAGATAATAAAGGAGGGGGTGTAGCATTATTGGTTAAAGAATCAATTACAGCTGTGAGGAGAGATGATATGCTAAATGAATAATCAAATGAGGCCATATGGATTGAGCTCAGAAATAAAAAAGGGGCAGCCACACTACTAAGAGTGTACTATAGACCCCCAAATAGTGAGAGAGAGATAGACGAACAAATATGTAGGCAAATTTCTGAGTGCAAAAACTACAGGACAATAATAGTTGGGGATTTCAACTACCCTAATATCAATTGGGATCAGAGTTGGGTCCCTTGCTGTTTGTGGTATATATTAATGATTTGGACTTAAATGTGGGAGGCATGATTGGGAATTTGCTGATAACACAAAAATTGGCCGTGTAAATGATAGTGAAGAGGATAGCTGTAGATTCCAGAATAATATCAATGGTTTGGTTGAGTGGATCGAAAAGTGGCAAATGGAATTCAATCCGGAAAAGTGTGAGGTAATGCATTTGGGGAGGGAAAACAAAGCAAGGCAATACACAATAAATGGGAGGATATTGAAAGGGGTAGAGGAAGTGAGAGACATTGGATTGCATGTCCACAGGTTCCTGAAGGTGGCAGGACAGGTAGATAAAGTGGTGAAGAAGGCATATGGAATGCTTTCTTTCATTGGCCGAGGTATAGAATACAAAAGTGGGGATGTGATGCTGGAACTGTATAAAACGCTGGTTTGGCAACAGCTGGAGTATTGCGTACAGTTCTGGTCACCATATTACAGGAAGGACATAATTGCTCTGGAGAGAGTACAGAGGAGATTTACAAGAATGTTGCCAGGGCTTGAAAATTGCAGCTATGCGGAAAGATTGGATAGACTAGGGTTGTTTTCCTTAGAACAGAGGAGGCTGAGGGGTGACTTAATTGAAGTGTACAAAATTATGAGGGGCCTAGATAGAGTAGACAGGAAGGACCTGTTTCCCCTTGCGGAGAGGTCAATTACTAGGGGGCACAGATTTGAGGTGATTGACAGAAGGATTAGAGGGGACATGAGGAAAAACTTTTTCACCCAGAAGGTGGTGGGTGTCTGGACTTCACTGCCCGATCGGTGGTGGAGGCAGAAACCCTCAACTCATTTAAAATACCTGGACCTGCAGCTGAAGTGCTGCAACCTGCAAGGCTACAGATCAGGTGCTGGAAGGTGGCATTAGATTGGGCAGCTAGTTTTTTCAGCCAGCGCAGACACGATGGGCTGAATGGCCTCCTGCTATGCCATATCTTTTCTATGGTTCTCTGTCCCATTGCACTTGCCAGGTCCGTTATCAGCTTGCACTTTCAGCAAGTTGCAAGGCAAATATTTTCGAGCTGAAGAGTGCAGGAAGAAATCGAGCTCAAGGCGTGCACTGTTGACATGCTCCATTCTTGCCTCATTGTGACACAGGACCTGACAGATAAACAGCCGCTTTGAATGGCAAATCACAAAAGTCATTAAACATAAAATAGGGCGTGCAAGGGAGTCCAGAAATCTATTAAATAGAAGATTTATAGAGCAGTTTTCAATACTGTAATTTTTAATGGGAACATTTGCTTGGCTGTGTTTGCAGCAGATTAACTATCTTCAGGGGCCCAGACTGATCTGCAATCGAGGATAGGCATTGTCTAAGACCAATTGGATCTTGAGTTAAAATAAAAGCACGGTTTTTAAAGCCGTCAGTGACGATTCGAGTTTTCATTTTATTTTTTAAGTTGACTTCAGCTGCAGCGGTTGTGAATTGCCCCATAAAGCTCTCACTAGACCCCATCTGGACAGGAGTGACTATGTTCAGACCTGGGCCTCACACCTCAGGGTGGATATAATGGCTTTAGAGGGGGTTGCAGCGCGGGTCAACCAGAATGATACCGGGGCTATAAGGGTTAAATTGGGGGGACAAGTTGTTTAGGCTAGGTTTAAATTCCCTCAAGTAGAGAAGATTAAGGTGTGATCTAGTTGAGATGTTTAAGATGATTAAAGGATTTGATAGGGTACATAGAGAGAAACTATTTCCTCTGGTTTTGAATCCAGAACAAGGGAGTATAACCTTAAAATTAGAGCAAGGCCAGTCAGGAGTGATGTCAGGAAGCACTTCTTAACACAAGGGGGAGGGAGTGGAAATCTGGAACTCTTTTCCCCCAAAACACTGTTGAGACTGGGGGTCAAGTGAAAATTTCAAAACTGAGACTGATAGATTTTTCTTGGGTTAGGGTATTAAAGGATATGGGGCAAAGGTAGGTAAATGAAGTTAGGATCTAGATTAGTCATGACCTAACTGAGTGGCAGAGCAGGCTTGAGGGGCTGAATGGCCTCCTCCTGTTCCTATGTTTGTATCTTTACATCAACAGTAGCGATGCAGGTCATGGCGCTAGGTGGGATGAGAATGACTCAGTGCAACTTTGTGGAGCCCATTATGTTTGCCAGCGCTGTACGCCACTGGCATCTTAAGGTTGGCGACACCACACTCAATGGATAGGAAGGGTGCGTATGGTCCCAAGAATTGCTAATTGGGTTGCAGGTGAAGGGGTCTGCTCCTGGCCACAGTGTCATGATGCTCATGCGGCATTCGGAGCATGCACTCTCTCTGCAGACACTTGGAGATCTTTGACCTCAGTGTTAAACCCCATGATGGTAGGGAGAGGGCCATTCACCAAGAGTTGGGAAACCCGGTACGGAAAGGGAGGTGGGAGCCTCCTGCTGCACAAAGTAAGTGCCTTTTCCAGCACTCCTGGTGGGTCAGGAGGAGCAGTAGTGCTCCCACTAGGTCCCTCAAGGAAGCCTTTGTTGTCCCCTCTGCCACAATTAGCAATCTCCACCGTTCACACCACCAACTCGCAATCTCTTGCTCCCGCCTTCCTGGTTACCTGATTTAGAAATGATAATTCGGGACAAAATTAATAGTCATTTGGACAAATGTGGATTAATTAAGGGAAGCCAGCACAAAACAAAGGCAAGCATCAACTAGGCTTAGAATGCAGAATAATGTCAAAAAGTCAAGGTTAAGGGCACTCTACCTGAATGCAAACAACGAGGTAGATGATTTAAAGGCACAAATAGAGGTAAATGGGTATGATCTAATTGCCATTACGGAAACGTGGCTACAGGGTGACCAAGACTGGGAAGTGAATATTCACGGATGTTCTACATTTAGGAAGGACAGGCAAAAAGGAACAGGAGGTGGTGTTGTGCTGATAATAAGGGACATGATCAGTACATTGGTAAGGGACGATTTCAGATCGGAAGAACAAAATGTGGAATCTGTTTGGGTGGAGCTAAGAAACAGCAAGGGGCAGAAAACATTTGTAGGAGTTGTTTATAGGCCACTAAGCGGTGGTGGTAGTGTGGGGCATTGTATTAATCAGGATATTAGAGAAGTATATAACATGGGTAATACAGTAATTATGGGTGATTTTAATCTGCACATAGACTGGGTATACCTAATGAACACTAATGTTGTGGAGAATGAGTTTCTGGAGTGTGTTAGGGATGGTTTTCTAGAGCAGTATGTTGAGGAACTGACTAAAGAACAGGCAATTTTGGATCTAGTATTATGTAATGAGAAAGGGTTAAGTAATAATCTTGCTGTAAAAGAATCTTTAGGGATGAGTGACCATAATATGTAAAATTTTACATTATGTTTGAAAATGAGGTATTTCTCACCCTGAAGCCAGGGTGTTAAATTTGAACAAAGGAAATTATGGAGGTATGAGGGACAAATTGGCTGACGTGGATTGGGAAAATTCATTAAAAGGTATGACAGTACATAGGCAATAGATAGTCTTCAAAGAATTATTACATAGTTTATAGCAACTATACATTCCTTCAAGGCACAAAAACCCAAAAAGAAAAGGCAGTCAACCGTGGATAACAAAGTTAACGATTGTATAAGATTAAAAGAAAAGGCCTATAAAGTTGCCAGAAATAGTAGTAAACCTGAGAATTGGGAGGATTTTAGAATATAGCAAAGGAGGACCAAGAAACTGATAAAGAAAGGGAGAATAGAATATGAATGTAAACTAGCAAAAAACATAAAAACAGACTGTAAAAGCTTCTAGAGGTATGTGAAAAGGAAATGTTTAGCTAAGACAAATGTGGGTCCATTACAGGCAGAGGCAGGAGAATTTATAATGGGGAATAGAGAAATGGCAAAGAAGCTAAATGATTACTTTGTGTCTGTCTTCACTGAGGACAATACAAGAAATCTCCCAGAATTAGAGATCCAAGGGATTAGGGAGAATGAAGAATTGAAGGAAATTAGTATTAGTAAGAAGGTCGTATTGGAGAAATTAATGGGGTTGAAGGTTGATAAGTCCCTGGGACCTGATATTCTACAATCCAGAGTGCTGAAAGAGGTAGCTATGGAGATAATGGATGCATTGGTGATCATCTTCCAAAATTGTATAGATTCTGGAACGGTTCCTGCAGATTGGAAGTTGGCAAATGTCACCCCACTATTTAAGAAGGGAGGGAAAGAGATAACAGGAAACTACAGACCTGTTAGCCTTGCATCAGTAGTAGGGAAAATGTTAGAATCTATTCTAAAGGATGTGATAAATAGACACTTGGATAATAATGATCTGATTGGGCAGTCAACATGGATTTATGAATGGAATATTATGTTTGACGAACCTGTTGGAGTTTTTTGAGGATGTTACCAACAGAATTGATAAGGGTGAGTCAGTGGACGTAGTATACTTGAATTTTCAGAAGGCTTTTGATAAAGTCCTCCACAGGAGGCTGGTTAGCAAAATTAAAGCACATGGGATAGGAAGTGATATACTTGCATGGATTGAGGATTGGTTAACAGGCAGAAAACAGAGAGTAGGAATAAACGGGTCATTCTCACATTGGCAGGCTGTGACTAGTGGGGTACCACAGGGATCAGTGCTTGGGCCCCAGCTGTTCACAATATATATCAATGATTGGATGTGTATAAGAGGAGCATTCCAGAGACTGCTGAGGTGATACAATCCAAGACGTGGTCAGACCAGTTAGTCACATGACTAACCTGCTTGGCAACCTGAGTTTTTCTGAATTGTACAAACAGTTTGAACTGAGAGGGTCTGTTTGCTCCTGGACTGCGAATATCTCTCCTGTCTGCTCCCACCTCTTCCTCACAAGCCTCTGAATCCACTGAAGACACATGAACTCCAAGAGAGAAAAGTGTCCTACAGTGAACAAGATTTAAAAAGGATACTGGGCCCCAACGAAAAGCAAGAACTACCTACAATCAAGTACTCTACAGTGAGCTCGAAGAACCGTAACAAAAACTCTTCAGATATTGCCTCAAACGTTTCCACTTTATTTTTCTTTTGCTCTTTTCTGTCTCTATTTGCATGTGTGTATCGCATATGCCTGCTAGCATGGGCGTGTCGTGTATCTGTAGGAATTAAGCGAATTAGAGTTTAAGTTTAATAAATTTCAACTTTTCTTCTTTAAACCTAAGAAAGTCTGTTTGTGCTGGTTTCTTTGCCTCATAATTGGAAAGTGGTGACCAAGAATTCACCAAGGGGGAGCTAAAAACAGCGTGTTTAAAAATAAAACCCTGTTACAGTAAGACCAGGTGAAGGCTGAAAGGGAACCCCAGACCTTTTTCTCACCTGGTTGCAACACTAGACTTGGGTGTACAGGGCACAATTTCAAAATTTGTGGATGACACAAAACTTGGAAGTATTGTAAACCGAGGAGGATGGTGATAGACTTCAAGAGGACATAGACCGGCTGGTAGAATGGGCAGACAAGTGGCAGATGAAATTTAATGCAGAGAAGCATGAAGTGATTCGTTTTGGTAGGAAGAACAAGGAGGCGCAATAGGAAATAGAGAGGGACCTGGGGGTATTTGTGCACAAATTATTGAAGGTTGCAGGGCAGGTTGAGAAAGTAGTTAATGAAGCATATGGGATCCTGGGATTTATAAATAGGGGCAATGAGTACAAAAACAAAGAAGTTATGATAAACCTTTATAAAACACTGGTTCGGCCTTAGCTAGAGTATTGTGTCCAGTTCTGGGCACCACACTTTAGGAAGGATGTTAAGGCATTAGAGAGGGTACAGAAAAGATTCACGAGAATGGTTCCAGGGATGAGGAACTTCAGTTGCGTGGATAGATTGGAGAAGCTGGGGCTGTTCTCCTTGGAGAAAGGGAGATAAAGAGGAGATTTGATAGAGGTGTTCAAAATCATGACGGGTTGGACAGCGTAGATGGGGAGAAACTGCTCCCATTGGCCAAAGAATCCAGAACCAGAAAACACCGATTTGAGGTGATCGACAAAAGAAGCAATAGCAACATGAGGGAAAACTTATTTACGCAGCGAGTGGTTAGGATCTGGAATTCACAGCCTGGGAGTGTGGTGGAGGCAGATTCAATCATGGTTTACAAAAGAGAACCCTATAAACATCTGAAGAGAAAAAATTTGCAGAGCTACGGAGAAAAGGCCAGGCAGTCGGACTAGCTGAGTTACTTCTGCAAAGAGCTGGCATGGACATGTTACGACCATGTGAGAAAGAGGTCTAGGGTTCCCTTTCAGCCTTCACCTGGCCATACCGTAACAGGGTTTAATTTTTAACACACCGTTTTTTTAGGGCTCAACTAGAGTACTGTGTCCAGTTCTGGTCACCACACTTTGGTGAGGATGTGAGGGTCCTTGAGAGGGTGCAGAGGAGATTTACCAGAATGGTTCCAGGGGTAAGGAATTTTTAGTTACCAGGTTAGGTTAGAGAAGTTGGGGTCGTTCAACTTAGAGCCAAGGAGATTGAGGGAGATTTGATAGAGATGTACAAGATTATGACAGGCTTAGATAAGTTAGACAAGGAAAAACTGCTCCCATTAACTAATGGTACAAGTACTCGGGGACACAGATTGAAGGTTTTGGGCAAGAGATGCAGGGGGACTGTTAGGTAGAACTTTTTTACGCAGCGGGTGGTAATGACCTGGAACTCACTGCCGACGAGGGTGGTGGAAGCGGAGACAATCAATGATTTCAAAAGGAAATTGGATGGATACTTGAGAGAAATAACCTTGCAGGGCTACGGGGATCAAATGGGGGAATGGGACTGACCGTATTGCTCCGCAGAGAGCCAGCATGGACTCGATGGGCTGAATGGCCTCCTTCTAAGCTGTAAATGAATCTATCTATCTGTGTCCTCCGGTTACCGACCCTCCTGCCCCTGGAAACAGTTTCTCCCTCTCTACTTTATTAAAACCCTTCAGCATTTTGAATACCTCTATCAAGTCTCTCCTTAACCTCCCTGCTCTAAGGCGAACAACCCCAGCTTCTCCAGTCTCTCCATGTAACTGAAGTCCCTCATCCCCAGTATCAATCTAGTAAATCTCTTCTGCACCATCTTCTAGGCCTTGCCAACCTTATATACCTATGCATTGCTAATTAGATAGAAAGAATTTTCAATACCACAGCTTCTATCACAGCCTCAGAATATCCCAAACACTGGATTACTTTTAAAGTATAGTCACTGACGTTTCATAGCCAAGTTGTGCACAGCAAGATCCCCCAATCAGCCACTGAGTGATCAAGCAGCAAATCTGGTGCCGGTGGTAGCTAATTCAAGATGGCGTGCTTTTTTCCTGGCATTCGTATATCAAAATATTTATCAATAATTTGTTCTTTGTTTCGCAAATTCTGGAATCAATGTTTGAATGAAGATTTGTGAACATGATGCTCTGTTGTTGAGAAGGAGCCAACACAGGCAGGTGTCTCTGAACTGGGAATCTCTGCTTGACAATACCAGCAACAATAGGAATGAGCACATGGTATTACCATTATGCAAAACCCAAGCAGAATCTCTTCCCTGACAGCTTCCTGACAATGGAATTAGTAAGTTGGATTTTTTTAAAAAGGCTTGCATTTCTATAGTGCCTTTCACAAACTCCGGACATCCTAATTTCACAGTCAATGAAGTACTTTTGCAGTGTCACCGTTGCAATGTAGGAAACACGACTGCCAATTTGTGCACAGCAAGCTCCCACAAACAGCCATGTGATAATGTCCAGATACTTTGTTTTCTTTGTGCAGTTTGTTTGGAGATAAGTATTGGCCAGGACACTGGGGATGACTGTCCTGGTCTTCTTTGTAATAGTGCCATGGGATCTTTTATGTCCACCTGAGAGAGCAGACAGGGCCTCGGTTTAACCTCTCAACCAACAGATGGCATCTCCGACAGAGCAGCACATGGCCATTTTTTGTCATTAAGTAAAGGATAACTGTTTTTGCTGGAGCCTGTTCCTTCTAACATATGAAGTGAATATTTCTGCAGTTAAATTAGATCTTGTTATGACATGTGGTATGACATAGGATCATCTCTTAAGTCTGCTTTCCTGTTTAATGTTAAAGAGGGGACACGAATGAATATGTGGCACATTGGTTTATTGCACAGTCTGACTTCATTGCCGTATTACTAAGGGAGAATGAGACTGTGTGCTGATTCTGCAATCTTCTGTTATTGCATTCTGCATATTAAACTCCCACTGATATAAAATCCAGTATAATGGCTTCATTCACTCTATTTAGCATCTGAGGCAATTTATATGGAAAGTGTTGCAAAAGGAGGTTGGACTAACATTGATTCTAATTGCATTGAGCATTCTCTCGGACAGCTGCTTGATGTACCGTCCAGAATTCTTCACAATTGCTTTCTCCAACCAAGCATACAATCTAATCTGCTTTTGTAACCTATTGATTTAAGGTTTCTTTGCTTATGTAAGTCTTCAATGAAAGAAACTAGGCCCAGCGGAATCTGTTAACCCCTCACATCCCAATTTTATGACATCTCATCTTTACCTTCCATTATGGTAAATACGGAAAGTAGGAACACAGCTACAGGAGGAGCCTTGGGCCTTTTCCGCCACCAAGCAATCTGATCATGGCTGATCTGCACCTCAAATCCATTTACCAGCCCCCCCACCCCGCCCACCTTTGCCCCATATCCCTTGATACCCTTGCCTGACAATAAAAGTCAATCAATCTCAGGCTTGAAAGTTTCAATTAGCCGCCATATTTGTACTTCCATTGACAATAATGCCAGGAGCCAATCAGAAAGCCTGTTATAGGCCTGGCCGCCATATTGAAAGCCTACCCCGATTGGTCAATGCCCCAAAATACCTAATGTCCTTGGGCATTGAGGCAATATTAAAATTAATGGGGCATTTCAAGATCTGACTTTTAAAATTATATGCACAATGTCCTGCAGGGAGTTAAGTTCGAGTGTAATCTTCAGGCAAAACAAGGACTGGAGTGTGAGGATAATTGGCACAGTGTGTTTAGAATGCAGTTTCAAACATTCTTCCCCTGTTGAAAAGAAAGACTTGCATTTATATAGCGCCTTTCATGACCACCGAACATCTCAAAGTGCCTTACAGCAGCCAATTTGCGCTAAGCAAAATCCCACAAACAGCAATGTGATAACCACCGGCTTATCCGTTTTTTGAAATGTTGATTGAGGGATAAATATTGGCCAGGATAACTCCCCTGCCCTTCTTCGAAATAGTGGCCATGGGATCTTTTACATCCAAGCAGGCAGATGGGGCCTCAGTTTAACATCTCATCCGAAAGATGGCACCTCCAACAGTGCAGGACTCCCTCAGTACCGCACTGGAGTGTTAGCTTTGCTTTTTGTGTTCAAACCCTGGAGTTGGACTTGAACCCACAACTTTCTGACTCGGAGGTGAGAGATATCGTCTATAATGCTTTAATTTTATTTATTGAATTACATGCAATTTTACAGCAAGCAGCAGCTCATTTGGCCCAACTGCCATGATCCATCCAAGCATCATCCCACCTGACTCCATCTCACTGTATCAATATATCCTATATTATGCCTCTTAATCAAATAACAAAAGTTACAGCAATTTAAGAAGTAGGCAAGCAGAGCTGGTATTGTTTCTGGGCAATGCAGGATGACATGAAAGGCACTTTGAAGAACAGGATGAATTCTCCTGCAGTCTTGGGTCAACATTCCTTGCTCAAACAACATCACCAAACAACTCTTTTTTTTATTCTTTCATGGGATGTGGGTGTCGCTTACAAAGCCAGCATTTGTTGCCCATCCCTAATAGCCCTTGACAAGTGAGTGGCTTGCTAGGCCATTTCACAGGTCAGTTAAGAGTCAACCACATTGCTGCGGGTCTGGCGTCAAATGTAGGCCAGACCATATAAAGACAGCAGATTTCCTTCCCTAAAGGGAACCTGATGAGTTTTTACGACAATCGATGATAGTTTCATAGCACCTTACAGAGACTAGCTTTCAATTCTGGATTTTTAAAAATGAATTAATTAAACTTATTAATTAATTGAATTTAAATTCCACCAGCTGCCGTGGATCCGTGTCCCCAGGGCATTGCCCTGGGCCTCTGGATTACTAGATCGGTGACATTACCTCTACATCACCATTGCCTGTGTGCAGGATCTTGCTGTGTATAATTGGCTGCTGCATTTGCCCGCAAAACAATAACTTCAAACATTCCCAAAGCTCTTTACCACTGGGTTTTCCTTGCCTCGTGTAAGAGTCTGTTGGAGACCAGGGATGAAGGATTACATTTGCGTGAAGAGACTGGAGAAGGTGGGGTTGGTTTCCTTGGAGCAGAGAAGGCTAAGAGGATACTGAATAAAGTGTTTAAAATCATGAAGGGTTTAGATAGAGTAAATAAAGAGAAATTGTTTCCAATAGCTGGAAGGTCGATAACCAGAGGGCACAGATTTAGGGTGATTGGTAAAAAGCCAGAGGTGACATAGGAACATAGGAGCAGGAGTAGGCCATTCAGCCCATCGAGCCTGCTCCACCATTCAATACGATCATAGTTGATCATCCACTTCAATGCCTTTTTCCCACACTATCCCCATATCCCTTCATGTTATTGGTATTTAGAAATCTGTCAATCTCTGCTTTAAACATACTCAATAGCTGAGCTTTCACAGCCCTCTGGGGTAGAGAATTCCAAAGATTCTCAACCCTCTGAGTAAAGAAATTTCTCCTCATCTCTGTCGCAAGTAGCTTCCCCTTATTTTGAAATTGTGTCCCCTGGTTCTAGATTCCCCAACCAGGGGAAACATCTTACCTGCATCTACCCTGTCTATCCCTTTAAGTATTTTGTAGGTTTCAATGAGATCACCTCTCATTTTTTGAAACTCTAGAGAATACAGGCCCAGTTTACCTAATCTCTCTTCATAGGACTGCCCCACCATCCGGGGAACATGCCTGATGACTTCTATGGCAATAATATCCTTCCTAAGATAAGGGGACCAAAACTGCACACAGTACTCCAGGTGCAGCCTAACCAAGGTTCTATATAATTGAAGCAAGACTTCATTACTCCTGTACTCAAATCCTCTTGCAATAAAGGCTAACATACCTTTAGCTTGCTGCACCTGCACGTAAGCTTTCAATGACTTATTGATAAAAACACCCAGATCCCTTCGTATATCTACACTTTCTAATCTCTTACCATTTAAGAAATACGCTACACATCTATTCTTCCTACCAAAGTGAATAATCTCACATTTTCTACATTATATTTCATCTTCCACGTTCTTGCCCACTCATTAAGTCTGTCTAAATCCCCTTGAAGCTGCATTGCATCTTCCTCATAACACACATTCCCACCTAGTTTTGTGTCACCTGTGAACTTGGAAATATTACATTTGGTCCCCACGCCCAGATCATTGATATATATTGTGAACAGCTGGGGCCCAAGTACTGATCCTTGCGGTACCCCACTAATCAAAGCCTGCCAATGTGAGAATGACCCATTTATTCCTACTCTCTGTTCCTGCCTGTTAACTAATCCTTAATCTATGCCAGTATATTATTTCCTACCCCATGTGATTTAATTTTGCTAACCAGCCTCCTGTGGGGGACTTTATCAAAAGCCTTCCGAAAATCTAAGTATACCATGTCCACCAACTCCCCTTTATCAATTCTGTTAGTAACATCCTCAAAAAACTCCAACAGGTTCATCAAACATGATTTTCCATTCATAAATCCATGTTGACTATCCCCAATCAGATCATTATTATCCAGTATCCATTTATCACATCCTTTAGAATAGATTCTAACATTTTCCCTACTACTGATGTAAGGCTAACAGGCCTGTAGTTCCCCGTTTTCTCTCTCCCTCCCTTCTTAAATAGTGGGGTGACATTTGCCAACTTCCAATCAACAGGAACCGTTCCAGAATCTATAGAATTTTGGAAGATGATCACCAATGCATCCACTATCTCCATAGCTACCTCTTTCAACACTCTGGGATATAGAATATCAGGTCCCAGAGATTTATCAATCTTCAACCCCATTAAGTTCTCCAATACAACCTTCTTACTAATTTCCTTCAATTCCTCATTCTCCCTAATCCCTTGGATCTCTAATTCTGGGAGATTTCTTGTATCTTCCTCAGTGAAGACAGACACAAAGTAATCATTTAGCTTCTTTGCCATTTCTCTGTTCCCCATTATAAATTCTCCTGCCTCTGCTTGTAATGGACCCACATTTGTCTTAGCCAAACTTTTCCTTTTTACTTACCTATATAAGATTTTACAGTCCGTTTTTATATTTTTTGCTAGTTTACATTCATATTCTATTCTCTCTTTCTTTATCAGTTTCTTGGTCCTCCTTTGCTGCATTCTAAAATCCTCCCGATCTTCAGGTTTACTACTATTTCTGGCAACTTTATAGGCCTTTTCTTTTAATCTTATACAATCCTTAACTTCCTGTGTGACCACGGTTGACTCCCTTTACTTTTGCAACTTTTGTGCCTTGAAGGAACTTGCTGTAAACTATGTAATATTTCTTTGAAGACTAAACATTGCCGATGCACTGTCATACCTTTTAATGTATGGAATCATATGGAATAATAGAATCATAGAATAGTTGCGGCACAGAAGGAGGCCATTCATTCAGCCTGTCATATCTGTGCTAGATCTCTGCAAGAGCAACTCACCTAACCCACTCCCCTGCTTTTTCCCTATGATGGAAAACTTTTTTACACGAGTGTTTGGTATTTGGAATGTACCGTCTGATAGGATGCTGGATACAGATTCAAGAATCGCTTTCAAAGGGCATTGGATAAATACTTTAAATGGAAAAAGAGTTTCCGGGAAATAGGCAACGAGCAGGGAAGTGGGATTAACTGGATACCTCTTTCAAAGATGGGGAGGTATTGTGTGAGATGGTAAACGGAAGCAATTAAAGGTGTTAATTTTTAATTAACACAGACTTTCACACTCTCTGCTCCTGTTCTCTGCTGCTCTCTTTCTATCTCTATTGCTGGTTAAAAGATGGTCACAGTCATGCAAGGAACGTTCACATTACAGTTTGTCAGGCTGTTAATCAGCCCGCTTCAGACTGTTCTCTCCAGCTGATCAGTGTGAAAATACAAAAGCGACATTTCCATCTCTCTCTCTGTGCCTTTCTCTCTCTGTCTCTCTCCCAGTCAATCTGTCTCCTTCTCCCTCTCCATTTCTCTCCCTCTCTCTGCCTTTCTCTTTCTCTCCCCCTCTCCCACTCAATCTGTCTCAATCTCTCTCTCTCCATCTCTCTCCCTCTCTCACCGTGTCTCTCCACCTCCTCGTCCTCTGAAAAGTTATCGATTTGTGGTCTAAAGTCAGGGCCCTCGCTGAGGAACAGAGAGGGCTTTGTACAAATAAATGATTTTTGAGAATGGATCATTAACCAAATGCCAACTCAACAATTGTACCTACTTTCAGCAGCTGGGGAACACTGCAGAGGCTGGAAATCCACAGCAAGTCAGTTAGCCTCTGTAAGTGAAGGTGGGTTATGGCATTCCTGGTATGACAGGGCTGAAGACTAACTTTGTAACCTGTGTTTTGTCTTACCACAGAGTGACCTGCTGCTGTGCGTTTCTAGCATTTTCCTCTCTTTATCCTGATAATTGTAGTTTCAGCATTCTATGAGGCTGTGTGAACACTTTGTATACCTGAACTGTGGACTCCATTAATCACGGAGCAAAAACTGGAGCTCAATCTTCATGTTCAGCGAAATGGTGACAGAAGAAAGGTGATGGGAATTGAGTGAGTGATGCTCCTTTATCAAGACAAATTGAAACAAGTTGAGTATTTGTTCTGAGACATTTTAGGAAAGATTAACAGGCCTTTTTAGAACTGTAAAATCAGACATTCTGATTGCTCAGGGCCACATTTTAAATTACATTTAACATTTAAACCCCTTCAGTGATTCAGTTTAATCTTACTATGCTGTAGCAGAGGAGAAATAAGTATACCTAAGATGCAGCATCTCCAGAATGCAGTGAAATAGGCTATTCAGTCCATCAGATTGATACATGAGTCTCCTCCCACCTCACTTCATCTCCCTCGATAAACATATCCTTCCCTTCCTTTCTCTCATCGATTATCTAACTAAGGTTATGAATCTTTGGAATTCTCTGCCTCAGAGAGCTGTGGACACTCAGGTGTTGAATATATTAAAGAGAGAAGTTGATAGATTTTTGGATACTAAGAGAATTAAAGGATATGAGGAAAGTGTGGAAAGGTGGAGTGGAGGTAGCAGATCCGTCATGATCTTGTTGAATGACAGAGCAGGCCTGAAGGGCTGAATGGCCTGCTCCAGCTCCTGTTTCTTATGTTCTTATGTCCCCCTTCAATGCATCTATGCTGAAAAAAGAGACATACTTTTTGTCTTGCACTCATCAGGACAGGCGCAAGAATGCCAAAGTTCAAAGGGAGCAACAATTTATATTGTATGAGAAAAGGGTGCTGTTTGGTTGGCAAGTTGACTCTGATAGTTTGAGGCATGCCATGAAGAATGCGCCAGGGAATACTTGTCCCTCACACCTAGACATGTTCTTTTTGCCTGCAGAGGACAAGTCCCTGCATATGAATATATGTAGCTTCTAGCAAGCGTAGGTGAGCCACATTGCAAGCCTGACTGATAATCTTAAATTGGCTGTTAGTGTAATTCTTAGCGCACTCAGAATTGTTCAGTAAGTGCCGTCCAATCGCGGAATCACATTTAACACGGGACATTATGTTCTGAGTTTTGCAAGCACGGCCGGTTGAGTACGGGCAGTATTCTGCCTATTGCGAACAGCTGAAGGAACGTGCTGTTTGATACAATCCGCTGGTCGTTGGAATGTCCGGCCTATGTACCGGCATTTTACCGGCGCTGGAATTCATATATCAAATTAGTCATTTGCGTGGTAGGCAGAACACCTTTCTGGCTTGACGGCAGCATCCTGTTAGTGGAAAATACCACTCGTGTTGCTACAGCATAGTAGCAGCAAGAAATGGCTAGCTTCACCTATTGGTCAAATTTTTGAGATACCTTACCCTTCCAGGGTAATGTGAGGGTCATTACTCGTGTATCGCGCATACTCATGAATGGGCTTAAGGCTGCCACTTTTGGACCTGAAAAGGGACCATTACACTTGCTAGAAGCCTCAACCAATCAGAGCCACAGTCACCAAGGTGAGTGCACAGCAGGGAGTGCTTGGTCAGTGAAACTAACAGGCTGGGAAGCCTTTGCTCAGTGGAACTGAAGGGCTTCAGCCTTGGCCAGGTGAGATGCTGCTGCTCACAACACTCTTTCTCAGAGAGTGCTTTCAGTACTTGATGGGTGTTTGCCGACTTCTTGGAAGTCACTTCATCTGTTCTGCACTTCACTCACCTGCAGCTGCATTCCATGCTGCCTGCCTTCACCACAATTTGGGAGCAGCTCATGCAGCTGTACGGTGGAGCTCTGACGAAGAGCAAGAGCAACACCAGCACCTTCTCCAGCTGCCTTCTCTTCAGCCACATGGTGCTCCAGAGGGCAGAGGGGATGGACACTGAGATCCACCTTCAACAAGGCAAGAACCTCTTCACAGGGTCTATAGACAGAGAGTCAGCTCTCTCGATATGTTTGAGCACCAGTGCTACAAGAGGCTCATGGTTTCACAGCAGGTTGTTGCTGACATCTGCAGCCTCCTGGAACTAGACCTCCTTCCCAGTGGGCCAGTGGGCACACATTGCCATCTCACTCTTCCTCACTGATTGGTCAGGAAACCCGGAAACAGGATGCTAACAGGAGGCTCAGTTAAAGATAAAAGCAAAATACTGCAGATGCTGGAAATCTGAAATAAAAACAAGAAATGCTGGATATACACAGCAGGTCTGGCAGCATCTGTGGAGAGAGAAGCAGAGTTAACATTTCAGGTCAGTGACCCTTCTTCAGAACTGGCAAATATTAGAAATGTGAAAGGTTATAAGCAAGTAAAGCGGGGCTGGGGCAAGAGATAACAAAGGAGAAGGTGTAGATAGGGCAAGATCACAGAATAGCTGACCAGAAGGTCATGGAGCAAAGGCAAAGGGTGTGTTAATGGTGTGTTGAAAGACAAAGCATTAGTACAGATAGGGTGTTAACAGACTGAAAATTGAACAGCAGCAAGTACAAACATGAAAAAAACAGTGGGTAGGCAAACTGAACAAACTAAGATGAAATAAAATAAAATAAACACATGAAGAAAAATATAAAAAAGAAAAAATAACTAAAAATAAAAGTAAAATGGGGGGCCTGTCATGCAATTATTGGCTCAGTTAAAGAGTCTTAGCAAAGCCCACTGCAGGATCCCAACGGTTCTTTGGGCCTCCTTATCTCGAGAGACAATGGATACGCGCCTGGAGGTGGTCAGTGGTTTGTGAAGCAGCGCCTGGAGTGGCTATAAAGGCCAATTCTGGAGTGATAGGCTCTTCCACAGGTGCTGCAGAGAAATTTGTTTGTTGGGGCTGTTGCACAGTTGGCTCTCCCCTTGCGCCTCTGTCTTTTTTCCTGCCAACTACTAAGTCTCTTCGACTCGCCACAATTTAGCCCTGTCTTTATGGCTGCCCGCCAGCTCTGGCGAATGCTGGCAACTGACTCCCACGACTTGTGATCAATGTCACACGATTTCATGTCACGTTTGCAGACGTCTTTATAACGGAGACATGGACGGCCGGTGGGTCTGATACCAGTGGCGAGCTCGCTGTACAATGTGTCTTTGGGGATCCTGCCATCTTCCATGCGGCTCACATGGCCAAGCCATCTCAAGCGCCGCTGACTCAGTAGTGTGTATAAGCTGGGGATGTTGGCCGCTTCAAGGACTTCTGTGTTGGAGATATAGTCCTGCCACCTGATGCCAAGTATTCTCCGAAGGCAGCGAAGATGGAATGAATTGAGACGTCGCTCTTGGCTGGCATACGTTGTCCAGGCCTCGCTGCCGTAGAGCAAGGTACTGAGGACACATGGAGTAGTGATAATCTCACTGAGCTAGTAATCCAGAAGCCCAGGCTAGTGGCCTGAGGATATGGTTTCAAATCCCACCATGGCAGCTGGTGGAATTTAAATTCAATTAATGAACAAAAAAAATCGGGAATTGAAAGCTAGTCTCAGTAATGGTGCCATGAAACTGTCATCGATTGTCGTAAAAACCTATCTGATTCACTAATGCCCTTTAGGGAAGGAAATCTGCCGTCCTTACCTGGTCTGGCCTACATGTGACTCCAGACCCTCAGAAATGTGGTCAACTCTTAACTACTCTCTGAAATGGCCCAGCAAGACACTCAGTTGTCAAGGGCAATTAGGGACGGGCAACAAATGCTGGCCTTGCCAGCGATGCCCACATCCCATGAAAGAATAAAAAAAACCTCCGAGGATAAAAAGGAAATGTAAAAATAAATGATCAGGCCCAGTATCACTGGACAGGACGCAACTCTTCATTAGTATGCAAGGCCCAAATTCAACCATACTGAGCTAGGTATATACATCTCAGGGTAGGTTTTAATATGACACCCACTCTCTGTAATGTTGAGTTGATTTGAGTCAATGTACAATTAAGAGCAGGGGTCATGATGTTGCAGCCTTTTAGCTGAGGTTAAAACATGAGCCCATCGTGAGGAAGTTAGGGAAGATCCAGAGGCCTAACCACCCTGCAACTGTATCACCAGGTTTCCCTCAGCCTTTCCATCATCCTGGTGCAGTCTAAGACTATCACTTCCTCGAATGAAATCTGTAATCAAAGACTCCGCAATAGTTCCAAACTTGTCTCCCTGCCAGTCTGAATCTACAATGAACAGGATCCCTCCACCATACTATTAGGCGTCTTCCTACTGATAACTTACTCCTTAAATCAATGGGGTCCATAAGTAATGAATGTCAGATGTCACAGATTTATTAAACACTCACTTGAAAAAGCAATGCTTTCAATACAATCTCGTAGGTTTAGTCAGCAGATTCAAGCCTGTTACAGTTCTGGGTTCAGTATCTTAGGCCTTTACAGACCCTAAGTACCTGCTCTGACACCCACTTTTATAATATCTTTATCCTACCCCTTCTAAATGACAATCCACACATTTCGGCATTACATACTGCAACTCCATATATGGAGAATTTTAATGAGCTTTGCTACATATGATTTTAAGAAGTTATTTATACATTGACCAGTACAACCTCTCGAGAGCTAAATTTGATAGACTTCAAAAACGGACACAGGGATCGCGATTAACCCGTGCCTGTTCATTGCAATGTTGGCAGCACCCTAACCATGTGCTTCCTGCTGATTTCAATGATTTCAGTGTTCAGCCAGCACCAACGGTGCTGTTGATTAGCTGGATGCAGCAGCAGGTGGCCAATATCGTGAGTGGCTAGAACTACTCGAAGCTAGCCCGCACTGCTTAAAGTCAGTCTGTGGCTCTTAAAGGGAGTACTTTGTGGCTGGAGCAGCTGCTGGCAGTCATGCAGGAAGTGACTCTGACGTGGGAAACGTTAAAGAATGGCAGAACATGGGAGAGTGGGCTCCAAGGTTTTCAGATACTGGACTAGAGGCCTTGGTAGAGAAGGTGGAGAGGAGGAGAGATGTCATCTATCTGCAGGAGGCCATCCAGACAAATTCATAGAATACAGTGAGAGCAAACAGCTGTGGAGGTCAATGTCAGGTGTCAGACCCGGAGGACCTGGACGCAGAGCTGCAAGAAGTTCAATAAGGTCATAGGATGTGAGCGATGATGAAGGCACAGCACTCTCACCTGATCTCCCACTCGCAGGCACCAACCCAGATCCTAACACTGCACATACCTTAGAGGAAAGATTAGAGGCGGGATCCACATGTGATGAGACACCAGGCACGAGCGGGCTGCAGCCAGGGCAGGGGGCAAGAATAGCGTAGGTGCCGGAGGGAGAGCTCGCAAACGGACTCTACTGAGCACTTCAATGAGGCAACCTCCAGAAGAATGCTGTCAGATATGCACAACGAAATGCTTGGTGCATTGGGAAGCCTGCCAGAAAGTCTGCGGTCAATGTCAAGGAGCATAGAGGGGTAAAGTACCGGCCAGGCACAGGGCTTCGTGCAGAGCTCGCAGCATGGAAGTGGTGGCCAACTCTGTTTGCACACTTGTGGACCCAACCATGATGCAGCATCTGAGGGCCGATGCCCCATCTTCAATTGCAACACAAGCAGCAACCTCCCAACCTGAATGCTGCAGTGGAAGATCAGACCGTTTTTTTTATTCTTTCGGGGGTTGTGGGCATCGCTGGCAAGGCCAGCATGTGTTGCCCATCCCTAATTTTCCTTGACAACTGAGTGGATTGCTAGGCCATTTCAGAGGGCAGTTAAGAGTCAACCACATTGCTGTGGGTCTGGAGTCACATGTAGGCCAGACCAGGTAAGGACGGCAGATTTCTTTCCTGTTATGACCAGGTGAGGAAGAGATCTCGGATTCCCTTTCAGCCTTCACCTGGTCTTACTGTAACAGGGTTATATTTTTAAACACACCGTGTTTTGAGCTCCCCCTTGGTGAATCCTTGTTCACCACTTTCCAAATATAAGGCAAAGAAATGAGCACAAACAGGCTTTCTTAGGATTAAAGAAGAAAGGTAACATTTTATCAAACTTAAATGTAAAACTCTAGCTCGGTTAACGTCTACAGATACACGCCGCTCCCCACAATAGCGTGCATACGCGATAGGCACATGCAAATAGAGACAGAAAAGAGCAGGAGAAAAATAAAGTGGAAAAGTTTGAGGCAATCTCTGAAGAGGGTTTTTTTTGTTACTGTGCTTCGAGCTCGCTGTAGAGTTCTTGATTGTAGGTAATTCTTGCTTTTCGTTGGGGCCCAGTATTCTTCTTAAATCTTGTTCGCTGTAGGAGACTTTTCTCTCTTGGGGTTCATGTATCTTTAGGGGGTGTTTTGGAGTTCCATGAGAAAGAGATGGGAGCCGACAGACAGTGAGGAAGTCTGCTTCAGTCCAGGAGCCAAGAGCTTTCTGCCCATTCCAACACTGTCTCTACAATTTAAAACTCCCCAAGTTGGACAGCAGGTGGTCACGTGACCGACTGGTTTGACCAGGTCTGTTCTGTGTATTGTATGGGAGCAGGGGATAGCTCCTTTGTTCCAAGCATTGTCTGTTACTATGCAAAAATGTCGCTCCAGCCAGGGGCTTGGCAACCCCTTGTATCGGGCTTTCTCTTCTTCCCAGCAATAATTTGAAATTTAATGGCCAAATTAATATGCCTCATTCTTGGCAGGTGGGAGCCTGCATGACATTATTTATATTTTATTTATTATATTTTTATTTCGAGATACAGCACTGAAACAGGCCCTTCGGCCCACCGAGTCTGTGCTGACCATCAACCACCCATTTATACTAATCCTACACTAATCCCATATTTATAATGGCCAATTTACCTATCAACCTGCAAGTCTTTGGCTGACATTCTCTAAAGGACATTGGTGAACCAGATGGGTTTTTACCACAATTGATGATAGTTTCATGGCACCATGACGGAGAGTAGCTTTCAATTCCAGATTGTTTTATTAATTAATTGAATTTATTAATTAATTGATTTTAAATTTCACCAGCTGCTATAGTGGGATTTGAACCTCTGTCCCCGGGGCCATTAGCCTGAGAGTCTCAATCAAACTCAGACTGCTGCCATTATGGCTGCGGCTCTGTGCACAGGGGTTCACAGGGTCTCACCACATTCCAACAACCAACCCGCCAACAGATTACCAGGATTATTGAGACGCTGCCAAGCGGGAGTGGCGGTGGCTGCATGGAGCATGAACCTGCTATCCTCTCCCAGAATGGAAACGTTCGGCCTCCCATCCCTGCCAATCCCTTGCTGCTGCCTGTCAGCCAGACAGCCCAGACTGCTGCCTCCCAAGCCGAGGTGGTGCAGTCCGAAGCCGGGCATGGCATGGAGCTGTTCAGGGTTGCACTCCAAGACCACCTGCTGTCTCCCCCAATACAGGTCAGTGGCCTTGCACCAGCCACGTTGCAGCCACTGGTACAACTGCTCAGGAGCACTAGGACAGGCAAAGGCACACGGGAGACAGGGAATGCAAAAGGGTTTTCAGTTTACGTTTCTTTGCAATATGGCCTGTTTTCATTTATAGATTTGGAGCTGAATGTTAACTTTGTGGCGGCTTTCATTTTTTTTTATTGCAGTCAAGCGCCCGCTTTGATGGTTAGTGACAAAGGGAAGGTAAGGTGTGGAACTGTTGGTGAATGGGTGAATTGGAGGTTCCTGGTATCACACTCAGTTGAGTTGTTGACGGAGAGCCTGGCCTGCAAAGGGGGGGTGTCTAGGTTCACTTTCTCTTCCTCCTTTTCATGCTCCTGCTCTTCAGCTGGTTGCCGTACGGCTGGCGGCAAGGACTGTCCCTTCACGATGACGAGGTTGTGCAGCATGTAGCAGCCCACCACAAATCTTGCCAGCCGCTCCGCTGAATATCAACGGACTCCAGCAGAGCGGTCCGGGCAGCGGAATCATCGTATCACATCAATCATCTGCTCCATCACATTCCGTGTGGCAGCATAGTCTTCACTGTATGCATGCTGCGCACTTGTGCATGGGTTGCACACTGGACTCATCAACCACGTGGTCAGCAGATAGTCCTCGCCTCCCAGTAGCCACACTTTGGTTTTCCGTGGTGGCCTACATGCGGATGGCACAACAGACTGCCACGGAATGAAGGCATCATGATCGCTGCCAGGATACTGGGCATTGACCTACCTGATTCATTGCCTATGATCACACATCAGTTGGACGTTGAAGGAATGGAATCCCTTTTGGTTCCAGTAGAGGGCAAAGTTGATACATGGTGCCTGCAAAGCGATATGTGTGCAGTCAATGGCACCTTGCACCATGGGGAAGCCTGCAGCCTAGAGAAGCCATGTGCTTGTTCCGTCTGTTTCTCTCTGGCAAGACAGAATGAAATGTAGTTCTCATTGAATAGCAAGCCTCATTGGCCTCCCTTACACAGCAGTGGACAGCAAACTGCAAGATGTTGCAAATATCTCCAGCTCCAGCCTTGAAAGAGCGAGACACAGGAATGTTCATCACCACGGTCACCTTCACAGCCACTGGGAATGTGGTCCTTGCCCTGGTCTGATATCACTGTTTTGGCTGCGCCAGTGAGTATAGAAATAGGAGGATAGAGCAGATGGATGCGTGGCTGCAGAGATGGTGCAGGATTTAGATTCCTCAGACATTAGCACCAGTTTTGGGGGCGATGGGACCTGTACAGATCAAATGGTTTAGTCTTCTCATTTGAGCCAGAACCAATATCCCACAGGGCGATTTGCTAGTGCTATGGGGAGGGTTTAAACCAGGGTTGTCCAAACCTTTTGGGCGGAGGGCCACATTACGAATTTTGCTCAGCCCAGTGGGCCGGTGAGCAAATTTCAAAAGATAAAGGCATTAAAAATTTATCGTACTAACAAAAGCAACAACAAATGTGTATTTTTGTGAAGAAGCTTTAAATGAGAAGACTAATTTATTGACTTACTTTCTCGTCACTATATTGAAAACTGATATAGTGACATATCTGGCATTATTTTTGCCTGCATAAGTAGGTCAATCTCTGCCCACACACTTGATGTAGCGATGCAGAGCATTCTGGATAGATGTCCATCTTTCAGGAGAGACCTTGATCTCTCTCCCCGGTCTCCCCACAGTGTGTGTGTGTGTGTATGTGTGTGTGTGTGTGTGTGTGTTTGTGTCTCGTTCTCTCTTCCCCCCACCTCCTCTCTAAGACTAGGGGACACAGATTAAAAGTGTTGTGCAAAAGATGCAGGGGGAATATGAGGAAGCACATTTTTTACGCAGTGGGTGGTAATGACCTGGACCTCACTGCCCACAAGGGTGGTGATGGCGGAGATGATCAATGACTTCAATAGGAATTTGGATGGCCACCTGAAAGAAATAGACTCGCAGGGCTGTGGGCATCGAGCCAGGGAGTGGAACTGACTGCATTGCTCCATGGAGAGCTGGCATAGGCTCAATGGACAGAATGGTCTCCTTCTGTGCTGTAAGTAAATGATTCTTTGACTGTCTCTTCCGCCCCCCCTCTCTGTTTCTCTCTCTCTGTCTCTCTCTCTCCCCCCCCCCCCCCGTCTGTCTGTCTCTCTGTCTCCCTCTCCCCCTCTCTCTGTCCCCTTCTCCCCCTCTCTCTGTCTCCTTCTCCCCTCTCTCTCTAGCCCTCTCCACCCACCCTCTCTCTGTATGTCTCCCCCTCTCTCTCTCCACCCCGTGTCTCCAGTATTCCCCGCTTCCTGCTCAGTGTTCCCTGCTCAGTGTTGCCCACTCCCTCTTCAGTGTTCCCTGTTTTCTCTGTGCCGACTGTCTCTCTGTCTCTCTCCCCTCTCTCCCATTTGCTCCCTCTCTTTCCACTTTGAACTCTCTGTCTCCCTCCTCTCTCTCTCCGTCCTCCCTTACGGTCTCTCTCTCTGTCCCCCACTCTCCCTCTCGCCTTCTCTCTCACACAGTTACAGACAGTGGAATGCTCAGCAGATGGTTGGTCAGTTGTTTTTAAAAACTTTGCACTGTAATTTTCACAGCTGACAGCTGCTGACATCGGGAACAGCCGTTTTTAACAGACTCAAAGGTTTTCTGGCAGGCTTTTTAAAAAAGGTGGGAATGAGATAGAGGAACAAATTTGCAAGGAACTTACAGAGAGGTGCAAGAATTATAGAGTAGTTATAATGGGGGACTTTAATTATCCTAATATAGACTGAGGTAGTAATAGTGTGAAGGGCATAGGATGCAAGAGTTTATGAAGTGTGTTCAGGAGAATTTTCTACATCAGTATGTTTCTGGCCCCATGAAGAAGGAGGCATTGAGGCATTACTGGATCTGGTTCTGGGGAATGAGGTGGGTCAATCGGATTAAGTGTCAGTAGGGGGAACATTTAGGGGACAGTGTGGGGACAGAATAGATCTGGCTAAGGGTAAATTGGAAACAAAGATTGGCAGGCAACACTGTAATAGAGCAATGGGCATACTGAGCATTTAAAGAGAGTTTGGGTCCAGTTGAGGAACATTCCCAAGAAGGGGAAAGGTAGGACAATAAACAAATTCAGAGTTTCCTGGATGACGAAGGAGATATAGGACAGGATCTTCCCAGAAAGGGAGAAGTCCCGATGTCGAGGAGTTTTTGAGTGGCCGGCACGGTCGGACAGGAGGTTAGACTTCCCCTGGATATTGCCAGGACGAGGCAATCCAGAACCGGGAGGCGGGGCAGGCAACCAATTCAGGACGGCAGGCAAACCATCCACATTGCCAGCCCAATCAAAGGGGCTGCAGCCTCAACAGCGCAACCAACAGAGGTGGGGATGTTCGCTGATGATTGCACAATGTTCAGCCCATTCGCGACTCCTGAATACTGAAGCAGTCCATGTAGAAATGCAACAAGACCTGTACCATATCCAGGCTTGGGCTGTTAAGTGGCAATTAACATTCGTGCCACACAAGTGCCAGGCAATGACCATCTCCAACAAGAGAGTATCTCACCTTGATATTCAGTGGCATTACAATCGCTGAATCCCCCACAAACAACATCCTGGGGGGTTACCATTGACTAGAAACTGAACTGGATTAGCCATATAAATATCATGGCTACAAGAGCAGGTCAGAGACTCGGAATCCTGCGGCGAGTAACTCACCTCCTGTCTCCCCAAAGCCTGTCCACCATCTACAAGGCACATGTCAGAAGTGTGATGGAATACTCTCCACTTGCCTGTATGGGTGCAACTCCAATAACACTCAAGAAGCTCGACACCATCCAGGACAAAGCAGCCCACCTGATTGGCACCCCATCCACCACCTTCAACATTCACTCCCTCTGCCACCGACACACAGTGGTAGCAGTGTGTACCATCTACAAGATGCACTGCAGCAACGCACCAAGGCTCCTTAAACAGCACCTTCCAAACCCGTTACCTCTACCACCTAGAAGGACAAGAGCAGCAGGTGCATGGGAACATCACCATCTGCAAGTTCCCCTCCAAGTCACACACCATCCTGACTTGGAACTATATCGCCGTTCCTTCACTGTCGCTGGGTCAAAAACCTGGAACTCCCTTCCTCACAGCACTGTGGGTGCACCTACACCCCAAGGACTGTGGCGGTTCAAGAATTGGCTCACCACCACCTTCTCAAGGGCGATTAGGGATGGGCAATAAATGCTGGTCTGGCCAGCAGCGCCCACATCCCCCAAACGAATAAAAAAAATTAAAATGTTCCTCCTCCTGCATCTCTTGCCCATAACCTTCAATCCTAGTCCTTGCAACAGATTTTCCTTGCCAAACTTATCTAAGCCTATCATAATCTTGTACACCTCTATTAAATCGCTCCTCAATCTCCTTTGCTCTAAGGAAAACTGATGTAGAAAATTCTCCTGAACACACTCTAGAAACTCTTGCCCCTCTCCTTACACTATTACTAACCCAATCTACATTAGGATCATTAAAGTTCCCGATGATAATTACTCTATAGTTCTTGCACCTCTCTGTAATCTCCTTCAAACTTTGTTCCTTTATATTATTCCCATGTACAGAGCACAATTTCAAAATTTGTGGATGACACAAAACTTAGAAGTATAGTGAACTGTGAGGGGGATAGTAATAAATTGCAAGAGGACATAGACTGGTGGAATGGGCGGACATGTGGCAGCTGAAATCTAGTGTAGAGAAGTGTGAAGTGATACATTTCAGTAGGAAGAATGAGGAGAGGCAATATGGAATAAAGGGTACAATTCTAAAGGGGGTGCAGGAACAGCGACCTGGGGCTATATGTGCAAAAATCATTGAAGGTAGCAGGTTGAGAAAGTGGTTAATAAAGCATCCTGGGCTTTATAAGTAGGGGCATAGAGTACAAAAGCAATGAAATTATGATAAACCTTCATAAAACACTGGTTTGGTCTCAATTGGAGTATTGTGTCCAGTTCTGGGCTCCACACTTTAGGAAGGATGTGAAGGCTTTAGAGAGGATGCAGAAAAGATTTACAAGAATGGTTCCAAAGATGAGGGATTCAGTTACGGGGATAGATTGGAGAAGCTGGGGTTGTCCTCCTTAGAGAAGAGAAAGTTGAAAGGAGATTTGATAAAGGTGTTCGAAACCATGAGCTGTCTGGAAGAGTAGATAGGGAGAAACTGTTCCCATTGAAACCTTGAAGTCCTTAACACCTGCTGCACCACTCACTGTAGACTTTTGCAACTTGAAAGAACTATAGAAGGCACCAAACACACGTAGAGATGTAGCAACAGTGAGAAGAAACCAACCAGCAATTAACCTGTAAGTGGTTGTTGATCCCTTTAAATATTACAGGTGGTGGCGGGGGATGGGGTGGGCTTCATTCCTGTAGCTGAATGAATGTTCAGCTGTGTGATGTTAAGAGAGTGTGTAAGCTAGAAAATGGCATCAAATTAGCAGTGCACACTGATTGACATCATTATGTGCCTGCCCAGCACACTTCTGGTGAACGTTAGCTGCATGCGTGTTAGCATCTCAGCAATCTGGCATCCAGCGTGATTTGCTAAAGACTGTGTGCGCGCAGCAGATGCCGTTTTCCATGGAGGGCCCAAACTGCGGCTGCCACTGTGCCCAATGTTACATCCGTGCAGTGTGAGGGAGGCAGGCCTATTGTTGGGAGTTATGGGGATGGGCTGGGATCGTACAAGGCAGAGGCCGCAGTTGCCAAAAAGAAAATCCTAACGTTTGTCGACAACAAGGCAACTGAGAGTTTAAGTCCACCAGTGGGAGGTGTTCCGTGCATCATAGAGAAACAGTCACTGTAAAAATATCAGTGATCAAAACCAGCTTTGCCATAAATAAAAACAAACAAATACTGGAAATACTCAGCACGTCTGGCAGCATCTGTGGAGAGAGAAGCAGAGTTAACGTTTCAGGTCAGTGACCTTTCATCAGAACTGACAAATATTAGAAATGTGAAAGGTTTTAAGCAAATAAAGTGGGGGTGGGGCAAGAGATAACAAAAGGGAAGGTGTTGATAGAACAGAGGGTCACAGAGAATAAGTGACAAGAAGGTCATGGAGCAAAGGCAAAGGGTGTGTTAATGGTGTGCTGAAAGGCAAAGCGGTCGTGCAGAGAGGGTGTGAATTGACAGAAAAATGAACGTCCCTGGCCCAAAGCACAAACATGAAAAAAACAGTGGGCAGGCACATGGTAAAAAAATGAATGATGGAACAAACTAAAATAAAATAAAAAGAAAAAATATAACTAAAATTAAAAACGGGGAGCCCATCATGCTCTGAAATTATTGAACTCAATGTTCAGTCCAGCAGGCTGTAGTGTGCCTAATCGGTAAATGAGATGCTGTTCCTCTAACTTGCGTTGATGTTCACTGGAACACTGCAGCAATCGCAGGACAGCTTTGCCAGTTCATTTCTCTTTGGAGGCGTTACAGAATATATTCTATATACAATGAAAAATGGACCATTCGGGCAATGGTGCACTAATGATGTTGTAGGTCAGTGCCTAAAATCCTGTGAAGTCTGCAGCTCGTGGTAACCAGGATTGATCAGCACTTTGTAAATGAGTTTAAAAGTGAGGAGTGCTGCCAGTTCCCTTGACATTGTGCCCTGGACCTCAAAGTAAATTATGAAAGAAGATATTTGGCAAGTGCAGTACAGGCCCTGTCCTCCACAGCATCTGTAATAATAACACACATTGCAGCAATTGAAACTGCATTCCAACGGTCACAGCTTCTGAGCGAGGGCAGTGCGAGCAAGATGTGACCTCCGGAGCAGTTTGTACTCATGAACTCGGTTGAAAAGGGAAGGCCCCACCTCCACCCCCCTCGCACCCTGCACCCCCAGAACTCCCATACTTGTGGGGTGGGAGAGAGAGGCTGCTCCAATGCTGATCGAGGGCCTTCACGTCTGGCGTGTCCCCTCTTTTAGAGGGTCCAGACTAGTGGCTGTCAAACTTTTTCATTTTAAGACCCCCTTTTTCTAATGGATTAGTAATCACGGAGCCCCATCTAAATTATAACCCTGTATCATTCTCATAACGTGAAAGTGCTGCATGTTTTAAGGAAACGGGTATTTGCCTAATGATATCAGTGAGACGGCTGTGCCGGCTTCTCACTGCAGTATCTGCCTCTTTTATATTTAACCTGTTGATCAATTAAAACAGCTAATTAGTTCCCCGCTTCTTTAAAGGGGCACCGCTAATAAACTAACTGGAACAGCAAAGTTAAAGGAAACTTCACTCGGGAACCGTTGCGAAGGTAAACAGAGTTCTACCTCTCTTTTGTTAACCACTGATAGGTTTTAAATCAATGAATTAAATAAAGGGGCATACAGTAATGAACTGTAACAAAAATACAACATTTGAAGGAAACTTAACAAATGAAATTCAAATGGCATTCCCAGCACTGATGATACACTCCAGTCCCTCAGGTGCCCACCGGTTGCGGGAGGCCTCAAGAATCCCGGCAGACGCCTCAAACTCCCTCTCCAGGGACACCCAGGCGTAGATGTAACTGTGGAAAAGGCCGAGTCTTTGGCAGGAGCACGAAACAAACAGGAGTCCACAGAGAGGAGGATCCCACGGAGAACAGAGTACGGAACAAGCACTAGGGGAGCAGAGGGAGAGCAGGAGCATGAGGATGCACAGCATGGAGGGAGCAGGAATGTTGGGGGAGCAGAGTAGAGGGAAAAACAGGAGCCAGGAGACAACAGGAGCACAGAGAGAGTAGGAGTACGGAGAGAGAAGGAACACAGTGAGAGCAGAGAGCACAGGGAGAGTGGGAGAATGGAAAAAGCAGGAACACAGAGAGAAAACAGAGCACAGGGAGAGAGCATGAGCCAGGAGAGAGCAGGAACACAGAGAGAGCACAAACAGGAAGACAGCACTAGAGCAGCAGGGGGAAGAGTAGGAACATGCCTCCGGCTGCCGGTTACTCTTGACAACGGTCACCACATCGCCCACCTGTAAGGCCTTCCGTGTGTCGCAGACCCCCAAAAGGTCTCTGCGCATCCCCACAGGTCCGTGGACCCAGTATGAGAGCCACTGATCTAGGCTACTCCTCTTACCTGGATCCCTTAACCTGCAACCACTCGGCTCAGTGCATCCCACACGTGCCCTTTGGAATCTGGAATGTATTCCCTCTCTCAGCGTACCAGCCTCCAGTAGTTCGCTGGATCCCTTCAAAACTGGAACTCTGGATGTAAAGTGTCCCTGTGGACCCAGGTCTAATCTTTGAGCATCATTAGCCTCATAAGGGGCAGGCATAAGTCCGGAAATAAATCTGGAGAAGATGGTAGCCAATAAAGTAACGAAGCGGGTAATGCTGTCTGGAAGTATCATGTACCAGGCAGAAGGACCAGGGTTGCCTGCCACAAAATGTTTCCTTTCAATCTGTTCCACATTTACCGCTAGTCCATTGCCAAGCCCTGGCACAATGCTTGCATTGCTGTTGTTACAGGCAGATGGGTGATGGCGGGGCTTGTTCCCAATATTCACCTCCCAACTGACCACAGCAAGTGTTTTTGTTACTGTGTTTTATTTGTCAAATAAACAGACAGTGGCAGGTTTTCTTGTAGATTTAAAACAGAAGATTAACTATTTATTGAACAATATTCATTCCCGAAATGGTTGCGACCATACCCACGCATACATTCACTCACACACACACAAACCCACACCCAAGAATAGTTAGATAAAGAGGAAAAAGGTAATTGGTTTGAAGTGAGGTAGGTGTTTGGGGTTCACATTAAATTGTCGAATCTTCTCACCGGACAGTTTCTTTTTAAAGTTGCAGGCTGGGTGTTTGTAGTTTTCAGACAAGACCCAGTGGTCACTTTCAGTTCTCTGCTGCACCAAGTTGAAGTATAGAATTCACAGCAAGGCTCCTTTCTTCTTTTGGCTGGCCTTTCCACAGCCACTGGATCTATGTCTCTCTCCAGCGAGCTAACTTTTAAGGTAAATATCTCTCGCATTAGCTTCCGTTAGGAGATGCATGGCCCTCTCCCTGTGGTGACAGCAATGGACCAGGATATGGCTACTTCATAACTTTGTTTCAGAAGAGCCCATTCAAGTTCGGAATGTCTTTTGATGCTTTCAGGATGGGTATAATTGACACCTCTAGCCTGGAATGTATCCTTTTGTCCTTAACAGATAGTGAGACAGTTTGAAAATGCAAGCCAAGTCAGTTGAACTTTGGCGGCCATTTTGCAACACATTGCCCACTTTTTAAAGGAACATCAGTTTTCATAACTTTTCAATTTGGGTTCTGTATTTTCATCGCTGCACTTCACATGAGTGTGACACTGTCATTTCTTTCTCATGCATACCAACTCTTTAGCAGAGCAAAGTTTGAGTTGTAACTAACAATAGAAGGCCTTACCACATGTAGAATCACAGACTGACATAATCCAGAAAGAGGACATTTGGCCCATTGGGCCTGTGCCAGCTCTTTGAAAGAACTATCCAATTAGTTCCACTCTCCTGCTCTTTCCCCATAGCCCTGTAATATTTTTCCCTTCAAGTATTTATACAATTTGTCTTGAAAGTTACTATTTAATCTGTTACCGCCCTCTCTTCAGCCACTGCATTTCAGATCGCTATACTCATTGTAAAAAAAAAAGTTTTGATTGAGTAAATGAGGAGAAATTGTTTTCATTGGCAGGTGAATTGGTAACCAGACAGCACCGATTTTAAGATAATTGCCAAAAAAAAACAGAGGGCAGATGAGGACCTCCATCACTCCACTATCCTTACATTAACCCCATTACTCCAAGATCCCTTCATTAACCAAATTACTCCACAATCCCTTCACTAATCCCCATCACTCCACTATTCCTTTATTAAACCCATCACTCCATTAACCCCATTACTTCACTATCCCTTCACTAATCCCCATTACTCCATTACCCTTACATTAACCCCATCACTCCACTATCCATTCATTAACCCAATTACTCCACGATCCCTTCATTAACCCAATTACTCCACTATCGCTTCATTAACCCCATTACTCCACAATCCCTTCACTAATCCCCATCACTCCACTATTCCTTTATTAAACCCATCACTCCACTATCCATTCATTAACCCCATTACCACTATCCCTTCACTAATCCCCATTACTCCATTATCCTTACATTAACCCCATCACTCCACTATCCATTCATTAACCCAATTACTCCACGATCCCTTCATTAACCCAATTACTCCACGATCCCTTCATTAACCCCATTACTTCACTATCCCTTCACTAATCCCCATTACTCCATTATCCTTACATTAACCCCATCACTCCACTATCCCTTCATTATTTCCGATTACTCCACTAGCCCTTCATTAGCCCCATTACTCTACTATCCCTTCATTGATCCCATTACTCCACTCTCCCTTCACTAACCCCATTACTCCACCATCCCTTCATTAAACGCAATGACTCCACTCTCCCTCCATTAATCCCATTACTCTATGATCCCTTCAATAACCCCATTACTCTACTATCCCTCCATTATTCCCATTACTCCATTATCACTTTTTTAACCCCATTGCTCCTGTCATGCTACCTGACCTGCCCAGAATGAGGCACATTAATTTTGTCAAGACATTGATTGTTAACTGTTGCTGGAACGAGGAAATGACTTGTTAAACAGACTGTGGCTGGAAAAGACATTTGCATATTAACAGACAGCGCTTGGAAGGACAAAGGACCATTCCCTGACACATTCAACCCACAATGGATGTTGATCACCAGACAGTGAGGGGGTGGGGAAGCACATTCCAGGGTCTGCTGGGGTGATGCAATCCACAGGGGCCAGGACTGGTTAGACCAGCTGGTCACATAACTAACTAACTGTTCCAGTCTTTTGAACTAGCCATAGAGAGTTTGAACTCAGACTGTTTGCTCCCCGACTGAGAAGATCTCTCCTGTCTGATCCCATCTCTTTCTCACAAGCCTTTGAATCCACTGAAGACACATGAACCCCAAGAGAGAAAAGTCTCATGCAGCGAACAAGGTTTACGAAGAATACTGGGCCCCAACGAAAAGCAAAATCTACCTACAATCACGGGCTCTACACTGAGCTCATAGAACTGTGACAAAAGCTCTTCAGATATTGCCTGAAACTTTTCCACTTTATTTTTTCTTCTGCTCTTCTCTGTCTCTATTTGCATGTGTGTTTCACGTATGCATGTTAGCGTGGATGTGCTGTGTATCCGTAGGCATCAAGCAAATTAGAGTTTAAGTTTAATAGATTTCAACTTTTCTTCTTTAAACCTAAGAATATACCTGTTTGTGCTGGTTTCTTTGCCTTATAATTGGAAAACGATGAACAAAGATTCACCAAGGGGGAGCAAAAAACACATTGTGTTTAAAAATAAACCCTGTTTACGGTAAGACCAGGTGAAGGTTGAGAGCGACCCCTAGACACCTTTCTCCCCTGGTCATAGCACTCCACTATCCCTTCACTAATTCCCATTACTCCACTATCCCTCCATTAACCCCATTACTCCACTATCCCTTCATTATTCCCCGTTACTCCACTAACGCTTCACGATTCCTCATTACTCCACTATCCCTTCTCTAATCTCCATTACTCCAGTATCCTTTCATTAACCAAATTACTCCACAATCCCTTCACTAATTCCCATTACTCCACTATCCCTCCATTAACCCCATTACTCCACTATCCCTTCATTATTCCCCGTTACTCCACTAATGCTTCACTATTCCCCATTATTCCGCTATCCCTTCACTGATCGCCATGCCTCCATTATCCCTCCATTAATCCCATTACTCCCTAATCCTTCAATATTCTCCACATCCTTCACTACCCCATCACTAACCCCACATACTCCCCTAATCCTTATATATGAACATAAGTACATAGGAACGGGAGGAGGCTTTTCAGCCCCTCGAGCATTTTCCGCCCTAAATTATGTTAAGGGTGATCTGTATCGTAACTCCATTTTCCTGCCTTTATTCATCACCCCTTAATATCCTTTCCTGATAAACATCTATCAATCTCAGTTTTCAAATTTTCAATTGACTCCCAGCCTCAAAAGCTTTCTTGGGGGAGAAAATTCCCAATTTCCAACACCCTTTGGAGAAAAGCTTCCTGACATCTCCCCTGAATGACCTTCAGTAATCCCCATATACTCTGCGATCCCTCCTCCAATGCCCCTGACCTTTAACCCCAATGTCCTTTGACCTTTAATGACTATCTTGAAGCACTTTTTTTTATTCATGGTTATAGTTGTCCTGTTTTTGTGTCATCACCTTTGATTACAAACATGTTTCCTTTATTGCTATGATGAAATATTAGATAACATAATGTATCCACGATTGCAACACCTCCTCTCAATCCCATATAACTGAAACTGCCCTTCAATTAAGAAGAAAGAAGGCTAAAGACTGAATTTATTAGCTTAATTACAGTACACTTCTTCAAATTAACCTTCTAGCTCACTAATGTGAAAGCAATGCGGTATTTAAACTCCCTCTGGTCATACTTTATAAAGTAGCACATTTAGTTACTTGTAATTTATTCTCTTCTACATCTTGTGCAGAGGTGACTTCAGTTGCAGGGATAGATTGGAGACCTTGGGGTTGTTCACCTTAGAGAAGAGAAGATTAAGAGGAAATTTGATAGGTAGGTTCAAAATCATGAGGGGTCCGGACAGAGTAGATAGAGAGAAACTGTTCTTATTGGCAGGCGAATCAAAAATACCGATTTAAGGCGATTTTCCAAAGAAGCGAGGCGGCATGCGGAAAAACATTTTTACACAGCGAGTGGTTCGGATCTGGAATGCAGAGTGTGGTGGAGGCAGATTCAATTGAGGCCTTCGAAAGAAAATTGGACAATTATCTGAAGAGAAGATATTTGCAGGGCTACGTGGAGAAGGCGGGGGAGTAGGACTAGATGAGTTGCTCTTGCAGAGGGCCGGCACAGACTCAATGGGCCGAATGGCCTCCTTCTGTGCTGTAACCAGTCCATGACCCTATGACGAAGCGTTGAGGATCAGCATAATTAAATATCAGCCGCCCACATGAGATGCAACACTCAGTCATGTTGACTTGATTTCAGCAGGGAATGAAATAACCAGCTTTATTCTTACCTTGTCAGTATTAATTTATGTCTCTTATCTCCACCAGGCTCTCCACAATGAGTCCTCAGAGGAGCTGGTTCCTTCTGAGGGGGTACCATCACAGGACTCAGGCAGATCATGCAGCAGCTCAGATACTCGCCCTGCTATGGGATCAGTAAGGCAGATAGTTGGGATTCCCGCGTCAGAGGGGACCACCCTCTCCAAGCTCTCCTCCACACAGGCCTTGACCATTGCCGTGCAGACTCTGGATGCTAACATGTCTGCTGCCTTAAATAGGATGATAGACACCTTAACCTGATCTGCACCCAAGCTGCTCTCCAGTAGTGGTAGTATTGTACAGGCCCGTGAGGAGGATGATGGCGATAGGGGTCATGGAATTGGGAACGCCACTCAAAGGAAGTCGACTTATGACTCCCTGCCCCATCCACCCCCCCCCCCCCCCCCCACCCCCTGGTCAGTAGCCAACCTGCTGCCTCCTGCCCTGATGGCTGAGTCTGCCCCTCCTGGGCTCCAACATCCAGAGGTTGTGGGACAAGAACTAGTGAGCAGTCGGAGCAGGGATCTGAGCAGGGATCGGAGCAGGGATCTGAGCAGGGATCAGAGCAGGGATCTGAGCAGGGATCGGAGCAGGGATCTGAGCTGGGATCTGAGCTGGGATCTGAGCAGGGATCGGAGCAGGGATCTGAGCTGGGATCTGAGCAGGGATCGGAGCAGGGATCGGAGCAGGGATCGGAGCAGGGATCTGAGCAGGGATCAGAGCAGGGATCTGAGCTGGGATCTGAGCTGGGATCTGAGCAGGGATCGGATCAGGGATCTGAGCAGGGATCGGAGCAGGAATCTGAGCAGGGATTGGAGCAGGGATCGGAGCAGGAATTGGAGCAGGGATCTGAGCAGGGATCTGAGCAGGGATTGGAGCAGGGATCTGAGCAGGGATCGGAGCAGGAATCTGAGCAGGGATTGGAGCAGGGATCGGAGCAGGAATCGGAGCAGGGATCTGAGCAGGGATCTGAGCAGGGATTGGAGCAGGGATCTGAGCAGGGTTCGGAGCAGGAATCTGAGCAGGGATCTGAGCAGGGATTGGAGCAGGAATCTGAGCAGGGATTGGAGCAGGGATCGGAGCAGGAATCGGAGCAGGGATCTGAGCAGGGATCTGAGCAGGGATTGGAGCAGGAATCTGAGCAGGGATTGGAGCAGGGATCGGAGCAGGGATCTGAGCAGGGATTGGAGCAGGCTGCCTCTACCTCTGCTGAAAACACAGGGGTTGCACGAGGTAGAAACAGTACGAAAAGGAAGAGTAAAGCTATGTGGTCGCACAAGGGTCTGTGTATGGATGTCTGCGAAAATGTAGTTTCTGCTCTTTAATACAATGGCATACATGTTATTCCTCATCACCACTTTCCTGCCTTGTTTCTGGGTGGCCTTTTCAACTGTTTGATGGTGAATGGGAAGACATGAATTGACAGGGACCAATGGATGATGTTTGCAGGTCTGCTCTGGAATTGGAAGGGGTGGTGGGAGGGGAAGAGAGGCCCTTGCGTGTGCTTGTGACATGACTCCACTGCTGCAACCTAATTAAACCTCATATTAATGAGGGTAATGCTGGCATCACAGGTCGCAGTTGATGGTGCACGGCCCTCATCATCCTCCACTTCATCCTGCTCCTTCTCCCCACTCCGTATCACCCGAAGAGGATCTGAACTCTTTCCCTTGGAGCCACTGCCTTTTCCACTTGGATGGGGGCCTCCAGATCTGTCCAGGCAGCTGAAGCACGGCGATGACACATCCGGTGGTCATTGTATCACTCGTGGGCCTCGATCCTTCTGTTTCTGAGAAGTTTCTCCAGCCACTTTTGAAGGGTATATCCTCAGACCCCGAGGCAGCCATCCCCTTCAGTCGGCTCACAGGTCCAGCGAGCTCAGAGAGCTTGGACTGCTGCGGGATGAAAGCATCAAGGTAGCTCCCGGAAATCTGCCAGACACCTGACTAATCGAGGTCCGACGATGTCAATTAGGCCCCGATGAAATTTTAACTTAGCCTGAGCGGGGTAAGCTTCCGTAACTTTACCGCCTGGCTGAAGAGGATCAGGTTGTACAGAGGTTCTGAAAGGTAAGGTCCCCCAAGGAATGTTTAGGCCGCCCTCTCCCCTATTGCCACCTGGAATCCCCTTCCCCACATCTATCTGTGTGGCAGGCCAGCAACCGCTTCTTGCAAACATCTCACTTATTTCAGCCTTTTCTGTAGCAATATTTCAGCAGCGTGTGTGTCAACCATGGCTCAGCGAGAGCACTCTCTCCTCTGAGCCAGAAAGTTGTGGATTCAAGTCCCATTCTAGAGAACTGAGCATATTGGGGGAGTGCTGCACTGTCGTAAGTGCCGTCTTTTGGATGAGACGTTAAACCGAGGCCCTGTCTGCCCTCTAAGGTGGGCGTAAAAACATCTCGTGGCAGTATTCAAAGAAGAGCAAGGGAATTTTTCTGGTGTCCTGGCCAATATATATACCCCAACTAACATTACTAAAACAAATGAGCTAGTCATTTATCACATTGCTGTTTGTAAGACCTAGTGTGCAAATTGGCTGCTGCATTTCCTGATGGAAATAGACTTGCAGGGCTACAGGGATCAAGCGGGGGAGTGGGACTGACTGAATAGCTCCGCAGAGAACCAGCATAGACTCAATGGGCCAAACGGCCTCCTTCTGTGCCATAAATGACTCTACGACTCCAAACTCCATTGCTCTGTCCGCAGATGCTGCCTGAGTATTTCCAGCATTTCTTGTTTGTGAATCAAATTGAAGACTCTCTCATATTGCTTTTTTCCTTTAGGGTCTTTCCCGTTCATCTTCATCATCTTAGGTATTTGTACAGTCTCTGCTTCTACAGCCGCCTCCCCAAGCTAATCCTTTATATCGAATAGTTTCTTAGTTTTCTATGAGGAGTGTGCTTGGAGCTCAGTCAAAGAGGTAGGTTTTAAGATGTTGAAGGAGGAAAGTGAGATGGAGAGTCGGAGAGGTTTACTGAGGGAATTCCAAAGCTTAGGCTGCTGAAGGCATAGCCACCAATGGTGGAGCAATTAAAATTGGGAATGTACAAGAGGCCAGAATTGGTGGAGCACAGAGATCTCAGAGGGTTGTGGAGCTGGAGGAGATTAGAGAAAGGGAGGGGCGAGGTCATGGTGGGGTTTGAAAACAAGGGTGAGAATTTTAACATTGGCTCCAGGTTGAGCAATCCTCAATGTCGGGCAATAAGCACAGGGGTGATAGATGAATGGGATATGGCATGAGTTAGGATATGGGCAGCAGAGTTTTGGATGAGTTTAGTTTATGGAGGCTGCTCGATGAGAGGCCAGCCAGGAATGCATTGGAATAGTCAAGTCCAGAGGTAACAAAGGCACGGATGAGGGCTTCAGCAGCAGATGAACTGAAGCATGGCAGAGGTGGAAGGAGGCGGTCTTGGAGCAGATATGCTGTTGGAAATCAATAGTTCATCTATTTTTGATGGTGTTGGTTGAGGAATAAACATTGGACTCCCCTACTGCTCTTTCAAATAGCACCATGGGATTTTTTACATCCGCTAGAGAAGGCAGACAAGACTTCAGTTTAGCAGCTCATCAGAAAGGCAGCACTGCATTACTCCCTCAGTACAAGAATCGCCAGTCTGGATTATGTGATCAAGCCCTCTGTGGGGCTTGAACCCATGACATTCTGACTTAGAGGTGAGTGTGTTGCTCCAAGAGCTTCCACACATGTCCGAAAGGGCACAGAGGCTCCTGTGACATAAATCCATGGATATATTAAGGAATGATCTTTGGGATCTATACATCCTGGGTGCTAGGTATCTACAACCTACATGAATATGTATGTGAATACATTTCTATTCACACCAACACTGCAGTCACTGTGTAACTGCAGCTTGAATCCAGATGCATTGCCTGACCTCCAGAGAGTTTCACTCTGACCCCCTTCAGAATCTGATCTGGCCCCAACATCCAATTTATTCTCCAGGTTTAGTGTGGCGTGAAGCTGTTTCACCTTCACACTTCCATTGTGGAATGCACCTTTAAACTGAATCCCAACTAAATTGAATTTATTTACTGTCAATCAGATTTGTTACCGATCTAGCTATTGGTCTAGACATGTTGCTAGGTACTGTCTTGAATCTCCTAAACCCTAACCATTCTAAATAGAGCAATAATACCGCAGATTTTTCAGTTCGTGCGCATGCGGTTTGGGAGTGTTTTTTTTTAGATTCTTTCACGGGATGTGGGCATCACTGGCAAGGCCAGCATTTGTTACCCATCCCTAATTGCCCTTGACAACAGAATGGCCTGCTAGGCCATTTAAGAGGGCAGTTAAGAGGCAACAACATTGCTGTGGGTCTGGAGTCACATGTAGGCCAGACCAGGTAAGGATGACAGATTTCCTTCGCTAGAGGGCATTAGTGAACCAAAGTGGCTCTTACAACAATTGATGATAGTTTTGTGGCACCATTACTGAGGCTAGCTTTCAATTCCAGATTTTTAATTGATTAAAATTATTGAACTTATTTTCCATCAGCTGCAGTGGTGGGATTTGAACCCATGACCCATTGGCCTGGGCCTCTAGATTACTAGTTTAGTGACATTACCACTATGCCACCATCCCTCTGGCGGGTGTGGACGCAGCAAAATCTGGCACTTGTAAGCAGGCAGTTATTGTGAGGCGGCAGATGGAGGAAAATGGGGCAAAGGCGGGTAAATATGATTAGAACTATTATTTTGCATGGAGGGAAAACTCCAACACCGGACTGGTTGGGCCGAATGGCCTGCTCCCAAATTGTAACTTCCATGTAATCCTATGTATCCTGCTCACGGATGCCTGGATACAGTCACGGAAAGACACACTGCAGCCTTCACTCAGGTACTCATCCATCAAAGATCATCCACAGTAAACTAACAAAGATTTCAAGTTTGTTGTGAATAGTGAGTTGATCTGGACCAGCGTTTCTCACACAGTAATCCCATTCAACACAAGTCCACTTTTAGCCTCTGGAGATGACAGCAAAGGCATAAGCTGACATTAATAGTTTAAAAAAAAAGTTACACACGGTTGAGGCAAAACAATCCCTTTATCACTTCGTGTTAGCGTGAAATGTCCATGACGTATTCACTTTATTCGGCATGCGACTGACTACACTTCAAACATACTTTATTAGCTGCATAGCGCTTTGGGGCGCAAGTTCTTTTTTTAATTCTATGTACAAATCTTTCTTAAAGGACAACACTCTATATCAACCAAACCACATCTTGCAAACTGGCTGTTGCAGTATATCATACATATTGGTAGCATTTCAAGGTCTGAGCTGCACCTGCCATTATGTCAGTTGATCCTGATCGATTCGCTTGATAACTGATAAGATTACAGGATGAGACAATTAGAAACTTCCAAGGCTACACATTACAGTTAACGGAAGGCAAGCTCATTGAAAAAGGAATAAAGTTCAAAGCCTGTTGCTGTGCTTGTAAAAAGACACTCAATTTACAATGACCTCAAATTAGATTGCACAAGGCACTTATCTCTTAAATGCAAACAGAAAGTGCTGGAAATACTCAGCAGGTCTGGCAGCATCTGTGGAGAGAGAAGCAGGGAGAGTGGGGGAGGGGAAGGGGGGAGAACAGAAGGGAAGGTCTGTGATAGGGTGGAACGCAGGAGAGATTAAATGACAAAAGGGATGATGGTACAAGGCTAAGGGAGATGATAATGAGACAAGAAAAGAAACAAAGGAGGTGTAAGTGGAACTAGCTGAATTATAACCAGCAGCTACTGTCTGAAAAAATGTGGGATGGTGGGGGCAGAGGTTTTGATCTGAAGTTGTTGAACTCAATGTTGAGTCTGGAAGTGCCTCATTGAAAAATGAGGTGCCGTTCCTCGAGCTTGCGTTGAGTTTCATTGGAACAGTGTAGGAGGCTGAGGACAGAAACGTGAGAGTGGGAATGTAGCAGAGAATTACAATGACAGGCGACCGGAGGCTCGGGGGTCACGCCTGTGGACTGAGCAGAGGAGTTCCACAAAGCGGCCAGCCAATCTGCATTTGGTCTCCCCAGTGTAGAGCAGACCTTATTGTGAGCGGTGAACACGGTATGCTAGGTTGAAAGAGGTACAAGTAAATCGCTGGAAGGAGTGTTTAGGCCCATGGACGGTTGACAAGAGAGGAGGTGAAAGGGCAGGTGTTGCATATCCTGAGCTTGCATGGAAAGGTTCCGTGGGAAAGGGTGGTGGGGGTAATTGAGAGACAAGCAGGGTTGCGGAAGGAATGATCCCTTCGGAATGCAGAGAGGGGAGGGGACGACGTGTTTTGTGGTGACATCACGCTGGAGGTGCCAGAGGACGATATGTTGAATATGGGAGCTTGTGTGGTAGAAGAGGCAAGGGGAACCCTATCGTGGTTCTGGGAGGCAGGGGAAGGGGTGAGAGCAGAAATGCGGGAAATGGGTCGGACACGATTGGGGGCCCTGTCAAGTTATCTCTTATTTCAGCTAACTTCAATATCTTCTTAAAGTTGCCTTGGATGGTTATCTCCAACAACAGCATGTCTTAAAGTAAATGAATTGACTATTTCAAAGAGCCAGCACAGACACAATGAGGCAAATTGCCTCCTTTCTGCTGTAAGATTCTATGACTATCCATGGATGAAGATATCAACTTGTACTATTCAATACAAAAACTGTTTTTCAGGAAAATCCAACTGCGTAAGTTTTCTGGGATCTTCTTCAACGTTTTCCAAACTCTCGGACATCTCAAACAAATCAACCTTATGAACAAATAGGTTGCAAAAGTCTGGGCCTTGACTATCTTTTTTGTCCCATTTTGCATTAGTATTCATTTTCAACATCTTTTTACTTAAATTTGCTTGTAATAAAAATAAATTAACTTCAAAGGGGGACTTAATTAGGCAAAGACCTGTCCCGCCTCCCACTGAAGGGTTTTGAGTGGATTGGGCCACATGGTCTTTGATGGACATACAACTGAACCAATGGGCATGGGTGGTGTCTCTGGGGCCAGAATGCAAGCCACAAACATTCTCACTGTTTCTGTCAGGTTTCAGTCACTTTGGCTTTCGGTAAAAATCCCTCAGCAAATGCGATTGTGTTGCCTGATTTATCTGTTCACTCAATGGAAGAGACAAGGAGTTTTCAAAACTTTTCTCCAGGGGATTTAAGGGGTGATTTTCAGAGGCGCAGTCTTGGGCCTCAGGAGATACAAGTTCTAGTTCCAGAATTAGTATCATGGAGTCTCTTTTTTTAAATTCCTTTATGGGATGTGAGCATCACTGGCAAGGCCAGCATTTATTGCCCGTCCCTAATTGCCCTTGACAACTGAGTGGCTGGCTAGGGCATTTCAAAGGGCAGTTAAGAGTCAACCATGTTGCTGTGGGTCTGCAGTCACATGTAGGCCAGACCAGGCAAGGACAGCAGATTTTCTTCCCTAAAGGACATTGGTAAACCAGGTGGGTTTTTACAACAACCAGTGATAGCTTCATAGCACCATTACTGAGACTAGCTATCAATTCCAGATTTTTTTTTAATTAATTAATTGAAATAGTCATTTGGTAGTACAGAACTTGAGTATTGCTGAAAATAGAGATATGTTGTTGAAGCTTTTCATCTTGCACTCATCAGGACAATCCGCAAGAATGCCAATGTAAGGGAATACAATGACTTTATACTGTATGAGAAGAAAGCTGATTGGTTGGCAAGTGAACTCTGATTGATAGAGGTGTTGCCATGGAGAATGCACCAGTTAACGGTGACTGACAGTTAACTGCCAAGCTTTGTTTGAAATTTAAACCAGGCAGCTTGACTCTGATTGGTCAAGGCATTGCCCTGAGGAATGAACCAATGAATGGCTGTCACTTATTTTGTTTATCTGAAACAGGTGCAAAGTTTGGACATGTTCCTTCTGTCTGCAAAGACCTGTGTATCAATATATGTAGCTTCCAGTGCATGCAAATGCACCGCACTGCGAGCCCTACTGACAATCTTAAATTGGTTGTCAGCGTAATTCTTAGCACACTGAGGATTATTTAGCAAATGTTGTCCAATCACAGAATCACATCTAATGTTGGACACTGTGTTTTGAGTTTTGCAAGCACAGGCTGGTTGGGTACAGCCTGTACCTTGCCCGTTGCGAACAGCAGACGGGACATGTTGTTCGATACGATCTGCCAGTCTTTGGGGCATACAGCATCACACTGGCATTGAAATTCATATATCACATTACTCATTTGTGTGATAGGCAGGTCGTCTTTTTGGTTCGACGGCAGCATCCTGTTAGTGGTAAACAGCACACGTGTTGCTACTGCGTAGTAGCAGCATGAAACAGCTAGTTTCACCTGTTGCTCAAATTTTTGGGATACATTACCCTTCCAGGGTAATTTGAGGTAGACTGGGCACTTTTCAGGGCCAAAAATGACGGCCTTAGGCCCGTTCATCAGTTTGTGCGATATATGGTGAGAAATGATCTGATCAGGGTAGCCATTGTCACGCAGGATGTCTTTGATTCGCCCGATTTCAGCATGAAGCTACATGGTGAGCAAATGGCTCGGGTCCTATTTACTTATGAGATAATGAGCAGAGTCCATGTTTGTGGGGGAAGGACTTTGATGAGCAGAATGGTCTTTTTCTCATTTCATCTCTTCCTACATTCTGAACCAATCCTACAGGACATAAAGGATCCCATAACACTATTTTGAAGAAGAGCAGTGGAGTTCTCCCAGTGTTCAAGCCAGATTGTGTGATAATGATCACATTGCTGTTTGTGAGAGCTTACTGTGTGTAAATTGGCTGCCATGTTTCTTACAACAGTGACTACACTTCAAAAGTACGTCATTGGCTGTAAAGTGGCTTGAGACATCCTAAGGGCATGGAAGGTGCTTATATAAATGCAAGTCTTTCTTTTAGGTCTCAATAAACAACACTGGCTCACTTTATCTTGTTAATGCCAGCACTACGCCCATCAATGTGACAGCACAATGGCCACAGATTCATTATTCACATCATGTTTGCAACCATCTTCAGCCAGAAGTACCGGGTCAATGATCCACCGTGGCCGCCTTCTGAGGTCCCCAGCATCACAGATGCCAGTCTTCAGCCAATTCGCTTCACTGCATCGGACATCAAATAATGAATCAGTGCACTGAATGCAGCAAAGGCTACGGGCCCTGACAACGTCCCGGCTGTCGGACTGACAATTTGTCCTCCAGAACAAGCCATGTCCCTAGCCAAGCTGTTGCAGATTGCAGAGCTCTGAGATGCAAATGGATCTGGGTGCCCTAGTGCATGAATCGCAAAAGGTTAGCATGCAGGTACAGCAAGTAATTCGGAAAGCTAATAGAATGTTATCGTTTGTTGTGAGGAAAATTAAATCCAAAAGTAGGGAGGTTATGCTTCAGCTATACAGGGCATTGGTGAGACCACATCTGGAGTGCTGTGTACAGTACTGGTCTCCTTATTTAAGAAAGGATGTAAATGCATTGGAAGCAGTACAGAGAAGGTTTATTAGACTAATACCTGGAATGGGTGGGCTGTTTTATATGAAAAGTTGGACAGGCTAGGCTTGTATCTGCTGGAGTTTAAAAGAGTAAGAGATGACTTGATTGAAACATAAAAGATCCTGAGGGGTCTTGACAGGGTGGATGTGGAAAGGATGTTTCCTCTTGTGAGAGAATCTAGAACTAGGGGTCACTGTTTAAAAATAATGGATCGCCCATTTAAGACAGAGATGAGGAGAATTTTTTCTCTCCGAGGGTCATGAGTCTTTGGAACTCTTCTTCAAAAGGCAGTGGAAGCAGAATCTTTGAATATTTTTAAGGCAGAGGTAGATAGATTCTTGATAAGCAAGGGGGTGAAAGGTTATCGGGGGGGGGGGCAGGCGGGAATGTGGGGTTGAGGTTACAGTCAGATCGGCCATGATGTTGTTGAATGGCGGAGAAGGCTCAAGGGGCCGAGCGGTCCACTGCTGCTCCGAAATCGTATGTTTTTATGTCCGTCCAGTTTGATTCTGCTTCGACTTTTCTGCAGTGGTTTGAGACAACTGAGGGCAGTTAAGAGTCAACCACATTGCTGTGGGTCTGGAGTCACATGTAGGCCAGACCAGGTAAAGACAGCAGATTTCCTTCCCTGGAGGACATTTTTTTTCACTGAGACTAGCTTTTTATCCAGACTATTATCCCAGTAACATTACCACTGTGCTACTAATCCCCATATGTGGAAATATAGCTCATGTTAATTGCTGCTTGATAATGCTGCTGTGAAGCACCTTGAGGTATTTTATTATGTTAAAGGCACTATACAAATGCAAGTTGTTATTGCTGCTTTTGTTGTAACAGTCCCTGCCATGGTCATGCACCATCCTGGCCTGGAACTATATCGCTGTTCCTTCACTGTCACTGGGTCAAAATCCAGGAACTTCCTTCCTAACAGCACTGTGGGTGCACCTACACCAGATGGACTGCAGTGGTTCAAGAAGGCAGCTCACCACCACCTTCTCAAGGGCGATTAGGGATCAGCAATAAATGCTGGCCTAGCCAGTGACGCTCACATTGTGAGAATGAATTAAATACATGTCATGCATGGTAAACTGTGTTGATGAACTGCAGCACATCAATTGGCATTGTCGAATCGGACAGCCTAAAACCATTGCGCAGAATGGTGTAAAGTCTCAGAATCAACCCTTTAGTGTTATAACCCTCGCCCTGACCCTCTCCCAACTCCCGACCCTCACTCAAACCCTCATCCTGATCCCTGAGCCTCGCCTCCACACTCACCTTGACTTGCACTCTGACTCTCGACCCTCGTCCCGATACTCGTCCTGACCCTCGACTCTTGTCCCACCCCGATCCTTGTCCCAACAACCCCTGACCCTCACACAGACCCTTGTTCCAATCCTCAATCCTTTGCAAATTGACCCCTTGCACTTTGACCTTGGGTGCGAGTACAGTCGATTGAAACAAAGCACTAATCAAATAAATCCTGCTGGGTTTGTTTCCACTTTTGTCCTGGCTGTGTTAAGGCTATTTCACACTTATAGTTCATGCAGTTATTGGTGGATATTTCACAAATCTTGGGCAGGCAGAATGTATAACAAGTTATAACTTTATTGCAGCAAACAGAAAATTTAATTTAAGTGTCTTTAAAAATTGTAATAATTTAAAAATAAGACAAGTTACTGAGTGATACAAAGCACTGTAAAGGCATCTGGGCCCTGTTGAGCCTATCTCAATAATGTCATTATAAAGGATACAGAGTGAAATATACAACTATAAAACATCAGAAAACCGCGGAATCTCAGGCTTATCTCAACTGTTCTAAAAATTTCTCACAAACCACATTTCTTCCCATGTTTAAACTCGTAGGACTGTAGATACATTTCTGCTGACATGTTTTAAGGGGCTTCATGCCCAGTGTTGGCAGAGTTTCCTGGTAGTGTTTGCCAATAGAAGATGTCAGGTTTCAAAAACATCATTGCCCTGTTTGCATGTGAGGGCAGAATTTCAGAATGATACCAAGGCTAAAAGGGTTAAATTACGATTTCAGGTTGGATAGACGAGGCTTGTACTCCCTCGAGTATAGAACATTAAGGGGTGAGCTAACTGAGATGTTTAAGATTATTAAAGGAGTCGATGGGGTAGATAGAGAGAAACTATTTTCCCTAATGGGAGAGTCAAGAATAAGGGAGCATAACCTTAAAATTAGAGCTAGGCTATTCAGGGGTGATGCCAGAAAGCACTTCTTCCCACAAAGGGGGGCGGAAATCTGGAACTCTCTCCATTATAAATGCTGTCGAGGCTAGGGGTTAAGTGAAGATTTCAAAACTGAGATTGATTGTATTTTTTCAGGTAAGGGTATTAAAGGTTATGGCACCCAGGTGGGTAAAAAATGGAGTTAAGATACAGATCAGCCATGATCGAACTGAATGGTGGAACAGGCTTGAGGGGCTGAATGGCCTCCTCCTGTTCCTATGGTCCTTTGCTTCTGATTGTGAGATAATGGACAGATAGCCATTCTGTAATCATTTGCCCCTCCAAGCCGCCATTATTCCAATTGTAAGTATAAATGGCAATTTTGCCCCTCCACATCATCACTCTCACAAGATTACCACCACCAAGAAGACAATGTGATGGTAACACCAGCAGCTCTGATTTCCCCTCCACGCACCATCCAGATGTGGATGTAGGTGACCAAGTCAATCTGCTGGAATTCTCTGCCTAGCACCATCAGGGGAGTAGCACCAGTACGGGGACTGCAGTGCTCCGAGGAGAAGGCCCAGCAGCATCTTCTCCCAGGACAACAAGGGATGGGTGATAGATTCCACATCTCAGGAACAAATAAATACTTGCTGCAGGGGTACCCCACAGAAACCCCTCCCGACACAACATCCCACGAGCTCTGTAACTGGGAGCCTGTGGCCCAACCATGTGAGCATGAAGCTGTTTCTCAATAGCTTCCATCCCTTGCAGGGTTAAAGCAAGAATCAGGAATCATGTCATAAAAAATAAATAGAGGAATTAGCAGATGCAACATTTGAAAATAGTTGAAGGTGTTGGAAAACAATTATACATTTTAACCGGACAACTTCTGTGAGATTGTTCTAATTTTCAGCAAAATCATTCTTTCCATTTTTTGCTTCTTAGGCCACTCCACACAGGGCGGCTCGGTCCCTAGGCTATTCTTGCACAACCTGTTGTAACTGGCTCTATAGTGACATCAGCAGAAACATTTGCATTGCAAGTGATATCCGATCAGGGAAGATGAGAGAAAAGTAGAAAGAGACTTAACAGGAGTCATCCTGACTTTATGCAATTCCATAAAACAGGCAATAACGATTTGACAGCCTGTTTTACATCCCGCCCCATTTTGAAGTCAATGGGGAGAGTGTCAATTCGCTGTCGTCCATTCACAGCTTCACAAAAGTCAAAATCGATTCCTTACTATCACTTAAGTATTAACAACCCTAGTATCAGCTTAATACACTGTTACAGAAGGTCTAACATAATTCAGGAACCAAAAGCTTATACCACACTAATCAATGCTGTACTTTGAAGTTAATGACAGCTTATTGGGATATCTACAAAGATTTTAAAAATTAGCATCAGCTTTTAACTGTGTTGAAATAACTGACTGGAACCAGGGTTAGTGTCCGTGTTTAGTTTAGTTTAGTTTAGTTTAGAGATACAGCACTGAAACAGGCCCTTCGGCCCACCGAGTCTGTGCCGCCCATCAACCACCCACTTATACTAATCCTACACTGATCCCATATTCCTACCACATCCCCACCTGTCCCTATATATTTCCCTACCACCTACCTATACTAGGGGCAATTTATAATGGCCAATTAACCTATCAACCTGCAAGTCTTTGGCATGTGGGAGGAAACCGGAGCACCCGGAGGAAACCCACGCAGACACAGGGAGAACTTGCAAACTCCGCACAGGCAGTACCCAGAATCGAACCCGGGTCCCTGGAGCTGTGAGGCTGCAGTGCTAACCACTGCGCCACTGTGCCGCTGTGTTGGAATGTAGCAAAACGCTGGACCCATTTTCAACATAGTGTTGTACATTAAGAGGATAGGTGGCGAGGATCTGAGGAATTGCAAGGGGCCCCGGGCACCTCATTCGCCAGTGCTGCAGATGGGCCCTAACATCTGTGCGTCACAGTCATTTCACTCCTTCACTTGTATTTCCAATCGGAGAACCATTTTTTACGTATTTCATCCTGCAGGGGAAAAAAAGGCAGAGAATTTCGAGTTGTGTAGAACCAATCGACAAATTGCATTTATACAATGCCTTTAACATACAAAGAATACTCCAGGGGTACTTTAGTGGGGGGGGGGGGGGAGGGAAGGAATGGACCCCAAGCTGTAGAGGAAGAGTTAGGAAAGGTAAACGTAGACCTGACCAAAGAGACATGTTCTTAACAGGCTTTGAAAGACGGAGGGATATGGAGATACCGAAGAGGGTTAGGGTAGGGGGTTCAGGAAGTAGGAGAAGGGCAGCTGGAGACTCTGCCACTGGTGTTGGAATGAAGAGAGGGGAGGATGCACAGAGAGCCAGGGTCAAAGAAATGAAGTGGGAGGGAGGGGTCCTAATGTTGGATGTGGTTAGAGAGGTATGATGGGATGAGACCACAAAGGGACATGGTACCCACCATTTCCCAAAATATGTGGCAGGCGGTATTACCCCCAGATTATTACAGACTTGGACAATTGTCCCTCCATGACCACTATCTGTGACATCCCCCCCCCCTCCCCCTCCCCCACAATACCAGCAGTCCCTTCACTGGACACTTTCCACTTTTCAGCTTTTGTGATGCTGACTTTTCTATTCTTTCTGCACCGATAATCATCAAATCATTGGCCAACTGAGCTACATTTGAGGGCAGTCTGGTCATAACTGACTCCCGCTGAGTTGGATTAGGATTAGCAAATTGTCTCATCATTTTCCCCCCTCTCTCATCTACCCTCACCAGAATTAAAACCCTTGTGCTCAGCGTGGTTAGTCTTCTGGGGCCTCGCCTGCTCTTGGTGTGCGAGTTTGCACAGGATCGTGAAGCCCAATGCACTTACTGATTATTAAATAAACACACTAGTTGGCATCAACTGCATAATATGGAGCTAAAATGGGTTGTCAGGCTGAAACACAGGCTTTTGCGAAACAGGCTTTACATTACTGCAAGAAGGAAATTGCTGCTGTATACATAAGACCGTGGGTTTCTTCTACAATAGCAACTGCTAGGAATTAGAAATCAAAGGCTTGTTCAACAAAGTTATGGCTCGGGACAAACAAGGATAGGAACTGACAGAGCAATGTGACAGTGTCTGGGACAGCAATCTGTTCAATGATCTCAGGATTATAGGACACGCTACAAAGCTTAAATCCAGCAAGAACTAGGCAATGAAAGAAAATGGTATAAGAAGAGATACAACAATTCACTCAATAGGAACTATGTGACTGCTTTCAAGGCCAAATAGTGTGAAGTGGCTTGGAAAAGCCACGATTGGGATTTCTCACTGCAAGTGCCATACATGCGCATTTAGACGCAAGGCTTAATATGCAGTATTCTGTATGAGGTTTTAAGATGCATGCTTTGAGTCCATAATAAATTATTTACTACTGTTGCTTCCTTTGCAAATCTATCAAAAGGATAAAGGTAGGAAGTACCCTAATACCCAGACATGTAAATTCACAACTCCTGTGCTCTGAGTGGGAACCTGTGTTTGGAGACAACACAGTTTTCTTAAACCTGAAGTCTCCTCCAGCACTGCTCCCTATTGGGAGTGCAGGGCCACATTCACAACCTTGTTAAGTTTGAGTTTAATCTTAAGTTTTTTTAATTCATTCACAGGATGTGGATGTCACTGGCAAGGCCAGCATTTGTTGCCCATCCCTAATTGCCCTTGAACTAAGTATCTTGCTAGGCCATTTCAGAGGGTAGTTAAGAGCCAACCACATTGCTGTCACATGTAGGCCAGACCAGGTATGGATGGCAGATTTCCTTCCCTAAAGGACATTAGTGAACCAGATGGGTTTTCACAACAATCCAGTAGTTTCATGGTCACCATTACTGATATTAGTTTTTTAATTCCAGATTGATTTAAATCTAATGCCCCAGATGCCGTGGTGGGTTTTCTCCATGTCATTAGTCTGGGCCTCTGCATCACTGGTTCAGTAATGTAACCACTATGCCACTGTACCCTCTGTGACACTTCTCCAGAGAAATGATGGAAACATTTTCAGTTCTTTGCAATCTATGCTTTTCCTAGGTTTAGTCTGAGTCACTGCTCTCTCTTTTCTCATGATGCTACTTTGCCACTGCTATTTAGGGAGCTCAAAGGCTGAAACCTGCTAGGCAGGGCTGAAGTAGCTAAAGAATACGCTGGATGACCTGGCTCAGAATGACCTTTACCTTGTCTGCAGCCATTGGCTTTACTTGGCAACGTTTTGACAATCCCTCAGGAATCTGTTCATATGTGTTCTCAGGGGCACTCGTGGAGCCTTTCGTGCTCAGGGTGGCTTCGTAAAGTGAATCCTTTGCCAACACTCGCTCATTGAAGTCAACAGGATGAGGAAGCGGTCGAAGATTGGGCAGCAGCTTCTGGCTTGCTTCATACTTCTGTAAAGAGTTGGTGGGTGATGAAGATTTAATTCTCTGATTCAAATTGGGTGACAGTCGAGGTGGAGTCGAGGACGGAGTGGCCATATTCAAATGCTTGGCTTCCGAGGTCTGGCATGATTGTTCAGTTGGAACAGAGATTGTGGCGTAACTGTTTCCTGCAGCAGGCACCACTCCAATCCTCCACTGTTTCAAGTCCACCTCGGTATACACCACATCTGAAGCAGGATTCATCTTTGTCGGTTTGAATGCTTCGTTATATATTGGCTGGGGCTCCATGGCCAGGGAATATATAATAGAACTTGGTTCCGACAAGCCGTGTGATGTCTTCCCTGAAGGCTGCTGTTTTCTGATATCCATTCCCACACTGTAAAGTGGATTAGTCAAATGTTCCTTGACTGTGCGCTCTTCGTTCGATACTGCGGGTAGCGACCTCTCCTTGGATTTAAATTTATTAACTCGCCCGTATTTCACTCCGTCTTGATTCTCTTCCTCAAAGACCAGGCTTGTCCTGACCGGCAAAGGTGGCGCGATGTCAGAGTCCTTCAACACAAGCCAACAGTTTCAATAGATTGATAGGAAATTACCTTTCAGAAACAATAAATACTTCGAAAGACAGACTTGCATTTCTATAGCATCTTTCACAACCTCAGGCGGTCTCAAAGTGCTTCACGGCCAATCAACTACTTTTAAAGTGCAGTCACTCTTGTAATGTAGGAAATCCGGCAGCCAATTTGTGCACAGCAAGCTCCCAAAAACAGCAATGTGATAATGAGCAGATAATCTGTTCTAGTGATGTTGATTCAGGGATAAATATTGGCCAGGACATTGGGTTAACTCCCCTGCTCTTCTTCGTAATAGTGCCATAGGATTTGTTACATCCACCCGAGCAGCCAGATGAGGCCTCATTTTACTGTCTCATCCAGAAGATGGCATCTCCGACAGTGCAGCACACCCTCAGTATACTGCACTGGAGTGTCAGCCCTGGTGTCAAGGCCAATATGCATCACTCAACCAACGCCATTTATGTGGTCATCATCACAGTGTTGCATGTTGTATCTTACTGTGCACAAACTGGCTGCTTCATTACAACAACTTGCATTTATGTAACATAGCAAAACACCCCAAGGCGTTTGAAGACCCCACCTGAGGTGGTGAAAGATGTGATAGAAATGCAAGCTCTTCCTTCATCGAGTTACAGAGTTAATACAGCACAGAAGGAGGCCATTCAGCCCATCCCAGCTCTCTGTAGAGCAATCCAATCAGTCCTATTCCCCTGCTCTATCCCCATAACCCTGCAAGTTTATTTCCCTCAGGCACCCATCCAATTTCCTTTTGAAATCATTGATCACCTGCAAGCTCTACCTTTCTATATTTCACTGGGGGTCTTCCTTTTTTTTAAAAATTCTGTCATGGGATGTGGGTGTCTCTGGCAAGGCCAGCATTTGTTGCCCATCCCTAATTGCCCTTGAACTGAGTGGTTTGCTAGGCCATTTCAGAGTCAACCACATTGCTGTGGGTCTGGAGTCACATGTAGGCCAGACCAGGTAAGGACAGCAGATTTCCTTCCCTAAAGGACATTAGTAAACCAGATGGGTTTTTACAGCAATCAATGATAGTTTCATGGCACCATTACTGAGACTAGCTTTCAATTCCAGATTTTTATTAATTAATTGAATTTAAATTCTACCCGCTGCCATGGTGGGATTTGAACCTGTGTCCCCAGGGCATTACCCCCAGGCCTCTGGAGAACTAGCCCAGTGACAATGCCACTAGGCTACCGTCTGTGACCCTGTGCAGTGTTGGTCTTCAGTGCAGACTGAGAGAGCTGCAGTAAGAGCCAGTCATTAATTAGTGTTAGTAAATTGTTTTTAGAAGTCTGACGATATGTAAATATAATCACATTAAGCACGCTTACAAGATACCCAGTTCAGTTTAATGCAGCCAGAGTATTTCTGGATCGCTGATCTATCTAAACCAGAGTTTGGTGAACACAGGAAGTAAAAGCTGCTCAAAATATCAGCAATCTCCCCTTAATCAGTTGACAGTAAAGCTCTTGAATCGCACAAGTTTCCGGTTTGTGGGATCTTGTTGTTTGCAGGTTGGCCAGCCTCATTGCAATGGTGACTACACTTCAAAAGTGCAGTGGATGGTGGCACAAGTTACTGGTGTCCACCAATATCACTCTGAAACCAATGGATAGACGGTGCCTGTAATCATACAACCATAATCAATTGACTGGCAGGCAGAGACCAACTGCTCCATCGAGCTTGATCCGCACTCATTTTGGACGAAGCATCACTTCCTAGCCCCCCCCACCTCTCCTCACAGCCATGGCTTGTCTCCCCTGAGAGCAGTCTTGCTTTTGCTCAGTATCTCCCCCTGGTGGCAAGGCAAAGATTGCAATGTTAGTGCTTGGGGGAGGAGTGGTGGGGGCTGCAGATGTGAAGCTGCCTCCGACCATTCTCTGAAGCAGCATATAGCTAGGGTCCGCATCTATCCCGCAAATAATCTCTTCACCTCAGGCGTGGGCCAGAGATATTTAGAATGGTAGTGGACCACTTATCCAAAGCGTTTAATCCTAGGCTCTCTCGGCCGGCCTCCCACCTTGTACCTTTTGTAAACGTGAGGTCATCCAACACTCTACTTCCTGTGTCCTAATGCACACCAAGTCCCGTTCACCCATCGCCCCTGTGCTTGCTGACCCTACATCGACTCCTGGTTAAGTAACACCTCGATATTAAAATTCTCATCCTTGTTTTCAAATTCTACCATGGCCTCACCCCTCCCTATCTCTGTAACCTTCCCCAGACCCACAACCCTCCGAGATATCTGCACTCCTCCAATTCTAGCCAGTTGAGCATCCCTGAATTTAATTGCTTCATCATTGGCAGCTGTAACATCAGCTACCTAGGCCCTACGCTCCGGAATTGCCTCTGAAGTAGCCTCGCTACTGTGCTTTGCCCTTTTAGCGCTTCCTAAAACCTAGCTCTTTGACCAAGCTCATATTCCCTAATGTTGCCTTCTGCAACTCGATATCAAATTTTGGTTGGTAACGTTTCTATGTAACACCTAAGGATGTTTTAATACGTTAAAGGCGCCATATAAATGCAAGTTGTTGTTGTAACGGGAGCACACGCTCACCTGGAATTCCCTGTCTTGAGCCTATAACAAGACACTCACCTCACTGTTGGAGGACATGCTTTCTAAAGAGGAGTTCAGCCGCCTGCCATTGAGCACCCTGTTGGCCTTCGGAGGGACGGCCGGTGGTCTCCGGGACCCCTCGTCGAAATGTGAGTGGCCGTGACAAGCTGGCCTCCGGGCCGCGAGGTCTTTGTTCTGCGCCTCTTCCGAGTGTGAGCTGTTTGGTGGGCTGAAGCTAATATGGTCGTACAGGTCGTTCCTGTCATACTGCAACAGAAAATAAAAAGAGACATGTCACATTCAATTTACTCATCAGAAATAGGCCATTCAGCCCAATTGGTCCATGCTGGTCTTTCTGCTCCACACAAGCCTCTTCCCACCTTACCTCATCCCACCCTATCAGCACGTGCTTCTATTCCTTTCTCCCTCATGTGTTCATCCAACTTCCCCTTAAAAGCTATGATATTCTCCTCAACCACTCCTTGTAGGAATGAGTTCCATGTACCAACTACTCTCTGAGTATTAAGTTTCTGCTACTCTTTATTCAATATATTAGTGACGATCCCATATTTATGACTGTTATATCTTGCTTCAAGAAAAGGTTTCAAATCCAGGTGTGTATATCTAAATTCCCATCGACTGTTTATTCTCTAACCAAGCTCAAGTTTACAAACTGAGCAGCTTAAAGGGAAACACAAGACGTTTTTTAAGAAGTACTTTTCGAGAAGTTTACGATGTTGGGAATGAGACTGCGCCCTGTTGAGTGCATCAGAGGGACGAGGGAGAGAATGGGATTTGCGCTGATTGGGGAGGCGGGAAAAAGTCCTCTCGGACTTGACCAAATCAAACTGCTATTTCCAGAGACGTCTCAAGGGATGGAACTGACACTCTTTTTTAATTCTTTAAAACACTTGCACTCCTGAGGCTGAAGATCACATGTACAATGGAGTAATGGGCAAGGGTTTAAGGCTAAAATTTATTTTATAAAATTCTCCTGTGTCTGCCGACTGTTACCTCCTCGGTCGCTCACACACCTCACCCGAGTGGGGCCTGCATTGTCCAGCCGAACCTGAAGGGCTATCATAGTGGAGTTTGACCAATGGTGTCTGTTTTACCCACAGGTGAGACTGCGATCTGGCCATTTGCATCACACGTCAATCACTAAGTTACAGCCATGATTGTTGGTCAGTGCAAGTTTAATAATCAGCTTATGCCAAGGTATACCGAGTAAAATCACCCTGTTCTTACTCCTCTGTGGTGCCTTGCTGGCCATTCTGTTACTACCATAAAGACAAAAAGTTCTTCTATCCGTCTCACACCATGATCTCTGGGCCCATCCCACTCCTTAATCTGCTTTCGCTTGGCCTCCAATCTTCTGATCCTTTCTATCTATTTCACAAGGTCAATACAGATGAGAGAGGCCCTTCAGTCTTAGTTCATCCATTTAGAACAAATGAAGGGACCATCGCTTAAGAAAGGTGAGCAAGAAAGATGAAGAACCGTGCTCCTGGAAATGAAGCAGTTTATCTGTAAAGTGGCAATCCTCTACCTGACTGCAGGACTCAGTGAGAACTTCTCCGAAGGGCTGGATGACCTCCGTCATGTAGTAATGTATCAGTGCTGCAAGATTCTTGTGCGTGTGGCTGCTGCCATCAATCATGTACCTTCCATTCTTCAACTGTTGAATGACAAAGTGACGGCACCGATCAGAGCCCCTGGAGATAAACCAATTAGCAGGTTAGATACGTACATCCCATTCTTACAGGTAATACCCACAAACTGCACCAAAAACCTAACCACAACATTTCCTCCTGTCACACTGATTCAAAGAGCTCAATTGATGAGCACAGATTGATGCCAGATCACATAAGGTATGCTGAAATTCCGGGCCACATTTTGTGGAGGAGGGGCTCCCAGCGCCAGGGTAAAAAGGTGGGGGTTACCCCCTCCTCGGCCTTTTCGGGCCCTCCCTCCAGAGCAATCCTCTGGTGTTTTGAAGCCTGAGTGTCCCGCGCCGGGACCACTGTCCCTTTAAAGATGGAGATCCCGCCTCCAAGAGCTGCCGGCCAATCACAGGGCCAGCAGCTCAGCAGCGCTACCAGGAGTGGTGGCCACTGCCGGTACTGCAGAGGCCTTGGGCCCAGGCCCAGCGCTGGAACCCCAGAACAGGTAAGGCAGGGTCGCCGAGGCTGTTCCTGAAGGCCCTGTTGAGGAGATGTAAGGGGGGGGGAGTAGGTGTGGTCCAGGGCGAGGGGCGGGAGGCCATGGAGTTGTTGGTTTTACCAGCAGGGGTCCTCCGTGGGCCACAGATTGCCCACAGAGGAGGGGCCCTGCCCCCCCACCCCCCACAGCCCACAGGGAGTGCGCCTCGTTTTACAAGGTATCCTCCCTGTGTGGTGGAAGCACCCCTTGCCGCTGGTTAGATCTCAGCGGTGTCGGGAAGAGGCCCTTAATGGGCCACTTAAAGACCTCAATTGGCCTCTGGGCCGGAAGGCCATCGTTGGCCTATTCTGCCCTGGGACAAATTGCTTGGCAATGGGCCTTCTATCCCCCGAACCGCCCACACCATCTGTCGCGATTCTATGGGCCCCCTGCCTCCAACCCTGTCTCAGGGGGGCCCATAAAATCCAGGCCTCCCAGTGCATTAGTAAGAGAGTGCAACACCATCTGAGGTGCTTTCTTTTTTTTAATTCTTTCATGGGATGTGGGCGTCACTGACAAGGCCAGCATTTATTGTCCATCCCTATTTGCCCTTGAGAAGGTGGTGGTGAGCTGCCTTTCTGAACCGCTGCAGTCCATGTGGTGGAGGTACACCCACAGTGCTGTTAGTGGGGAGAGTTCCAGGATTTTGACCCAGCGACAGGGAAGGAACGGTGATATAGTTCCAAGTCAGGATGGTGTGTGACTTGGAGAAGAATTTGCAGGTGGTGGTGCTCCCATGCGTCTGCTGCCCTTGTCCATCTAGGTGGTATAGTTTGTGGATGAGATGTTAAACTGATGCCATGTCTGCCATCTCAGGTGGATCTGAAAGACCCCATGGCACTTTTTCGAAGAAGAGCAGGGCAGTTATCCCAGTGTCCAGGCCAATATTTATCCCTCAGCCAACATCACTAAAACAGAGATTATCTGGTCATTATCACATTGCTGTTTGTGGGAGCTTGCTGTGCGCAATTTGGCTGCTGCATTGCCTACATTACAATAGTGGCTACATTTCAAAAGTATTTCATTGGGATGTTCTGAGGTCGAGCAAGGCGTTATATAAATGCAAATGCTTTCTTTCAGTAAAAGGTATCCGCGGAGAGTTGTACTGACAGGTGGGAGAGCAGACGTTATAAATGCAAATCTCAAACTTATTATCCATTACTGCTCCCATTTCAAGATGTACGTACTTGTATGACAATATGTAGCCGATTGCTCTGTCGCTCAGGCGGATGAGAAAGTGACCAATGTCTCGATCCCTCAGAATACTCTCCGCTTCTCTGTTGAAATATAGAAGGGCAGTAATGATTAGTACGTGGCCTGACATGGTCGGGATGTCTTGTTAGCTGTGGGTGGTGTGCATTGCGGCAAGTTACTACATGGAACGTTACAGACAGCACAAGTCACCTCTGTCAGCCGCTGTTAGCTTTTAAATGGATGAGCCAAGGGAGAACAGTTTAGGGTGGAGATTTGGAAGTTTGATAGGGTAGGGAGGACCCTGGAGGAGACCAGCGCTGACCTGGGGCCACGATGTTGTAGCCTTGGTCACAAACCTGCACTCCTGTCTAGTGAGGCTGTGCGTTGGGAGCACAGTCTGGAAACTCCCTCCTGAAGTGACAGCGTGGCTAATCGGGACTTTGGCCAATTGCGTAGAATGGCCATGATCGCCCGTTATACCCCTCGCTCGATCATTTCCAGTGACTTCAATCAGGACAGATTTAGAGGTAGAAACCAGCTTTGCAGCCAGTTGCATGGGGTTCACCATGACCAGGTTTGGTTAAAATTGCTATTATGTTTCTTTGTTCATTCTGAACCCCAGAATGTAATGGAGTAGAGGTTGGGTTGTGGCCCAGATTACAGTCCCTGCAATGACACTATAATCGGCAACTTAAACCCATGCAATAACAGTGTAATCAGCCAATTACAGTCCCTGCAACAACAGTGCAATCGGCTGATTACAGTCCCTGAAATAACAGTGCAATCGGCTGGTTACAGTCTCTGCAATAGCAGTGCAATCGGCTGATTACAGTCCCTGCAATAGCAGTGCAATCGGCTGATTACAGTCCCTGCAATAGCAGTGCAATCGGCTGATTACAGTCCCTGCAATAGCAGTGCAATTGGCTGATTACAGTCCCTGCAATAACAGTGCAATCGGCTGATTACAGTCCCTACAATAACAGTGCAATCGGCTGATTACAGTCCCTGCAAAAGCAGTGTAATTGCTGGATTACAGTCCCTGCAAAAGCAGTGTATTTGGCTGATTACAGTCCCTGCAATAACAAAGTAATTGGCCGATTACAGTCCCAGTATAAGGAGCAGGTTAGCGGCTCACAGTAATAATTGAACTGCGCTGTCATAAATAGAGTTGTTATGAAACCGCGGGCACTCTGTAGCTATGCCTCTTCCTGTCCACCTGTCTATTGTGGGACACCGACTCACTGGAACGATCTGAGCCGGGAGAACTTACTTCCTGGTAACGAAACCATGGAACCATTCCGGTAACCTGCCATTCTGCAGGATGAGTGCAGCCTGGGTCTCCGTGAACCATTTCAGGGCCATCTCCTTCAGCATTCCCACCGCCATTGCGTCGGAGCCAGCTGGCGAGTTTCGGGATGAACTCATTAATCTCTGTGGCTCTCTCGTCCTTCCAAAGGCGCGACCCTGTAAAGTGTGATCACACCGTCGTCAAGCAGCCTGACATAAGGCGGTTCTTTATTTTATCAGGAGGCATTTGCATATTTTGCCTTTGATCAACATGAGACGTCACTGCCATATCTGTATTTGCAAGAACCCATTAGAATTTCAAATCCACTCCTGTTTGTCATTGATTTGGACTTAAAGCCAATGACTTCATTCTATAGAGGCTTTGCTCAATTCAGCAACTCAAGGGGCATTTTAAGGTCATAAAACAAATGGGATCATTTGTATTGAAAGGAATCTACGGTACAACATTTGAAAAGTACTGAAATAGAGAATGCTGCAAACATTCAGGTCAAGCAGCAACTGCAGAGAGAGAGAGCGAGAGGGAAACAGTTTTTCAAGAGACTGGAAAAATTTAGAGATGTAACAGGTTTTAAGTAAGTTCAGAGGCAGGGAAAGGAAAGAACAAAAAGGGAAGGTCTCTGACAGGGTGGAAGGCAGGAGAGATTAAATGACAAAGGAGACGATGGTGCAAGGCTAAAGGTTTTGATGAAAGGTCCCTGGCCTGGTTATTGCGTGCAATTCGGGGAGTTATAACGCCATTAGGATCCTGAAACTATTTTTACTAGCCTACTGAGCAGGTCTCCCAGCTGCAGGGGCCCTAGCTCAGTCAAGCCGCTGAGGTGAGTCGATAACTGTCCTTCATGGGGCAAAGAGAAGCAAATCCTCCAGGCCCCACTAGGAAAGTCCAGGCCTCGACCCAACTAGGCTCCACCCCACCCGTGCCTGCCTTCACCGAATTTCCTCCACACCCTCAAGATGACCCTGGTTCACCCTCCCCTGAGACGTACCTTGATGCTGGGGGTGGTCTTTAGGCCTTGTGACTTTGGCCAGCCTGAATCCATCCAGTTGCTTCTTTCTACCTGTTTGGAATGGGTCAGCTGGCCAGAGATACAGGCAGGTTAAAATAAACTGGGCCTCAAAGTAATTACATTGGACAGCTTCGACACTCTCCCCACCTGCCTCAGCTACCACCTCCCACGTCCCCGTTTAAAACCATACTCCACCCACACCTTTAAAATCTCACCACTGATAGTAAATAAAAGTATTTACTAATATTTTATCCATCTAGTAGAGAGGAGTTGAGTGTGGAATGTTTCACCCTGAGACGTCTAACCCCGTGACCCGATTCCCACACACGACTCTCAATCAACCTCACTAAAACAGATCATCTGGTCATTATCACATTGCTGTTTGTGGGAGCTTGCTGTGCACAGATTGGCTGCGGCGCTTCCTAAATTATGGCAGTGACTACACTTCTAAAAGTACTTTGTTGGCTGTAGAGCACCTGGGATGTTATGAGGTTGTGACAGGTGCTATATAAATGCAAGTCTTTCTTTCTTTTAAGGCTTGGCAATCAGAGCATCTTCTTGGCATCTTCGGCCTACTCACACTTGTATCCCATATTCGTTGGGGTTTGCCCTGTTCTCAGGCTGTGGGCCTGGGTGTTTTGGCCCTGCTACCCCTTTGGCAGCTTGAGATCTATGCAGGGTTAATCGGAGTAGGGTATAACCCCCACCTCCCCCACACGTATAGGGGCTTGGACCTGCCTGTTTTAGAGGAACTGAAGAACACGGTGACACAGTGTTTCACATTCCTGAAAGGCCTTTTGTGAATAATTAAACCCACTTGTACTTTATATCTTCAGGCACTTTCACAACATTTTGTGAATCGGAATAATGAAGGTAAACGTTGGTACATCACTCTATTGTGCTACAATCTATTGTGCTATGTTGGTGATCGGAACAGAACAGTTTGTCCGTACTATCTAGAACACTCTTGGCACAAGCAACGTATTCAAATATCAGGAGATGCAGTTAAAGATTGTTTTTCTTTTGCCAATAACGCTATTTCCTCATCCACGTGAAGCGATAGAGACACAAGTTGCTTTCTCGGTTGAGGTTCTGCAGTGACCTGTGTTACGGTTCAATTTGTACAAATGCTTGGCAATTATATATTGGCACCATGGCATCAAAGGACAATATAAATTAGCAAAGGCACCTGCTGAGCAACAATTAGGGACAGCTGCCCCACTGATGATCTGGCGTGGAGAGTGTTGCATGGAACAGTCCCATCCAACAGCTTTTTAATCAGATTCGCGGACTCTCAGGTCACCCTGTATGTTCAGCCCCCTCGATGAGTCTGTGCTTCACCTCTTTTCTGGGTGGGAGGGGTTGCAGCCCCTCTTTCATTATGTGGAGGGGCTGCGTTTTAGTCTCACGCTCCTAATCTTTGGCCACTTAGTGTGGAGGGGAGCAGGAAGGTCGCAGGACTGAGCTGGCCATCCATGGGTCTAGCCCACGGGTCAATTGAGGTGACCCTTCCACCCGATCAACAGCCTATTACCCGGCTACATCTGTGCCCACGTGTCCCTGGAGAGGGAGCAGGCAGAGTCCACCAACATACCTCAGGCCTCCCGCGACTGGAGGGACTGGAGTGCATGATCGACACAAGGAGCAACATTTTGGCTTACTTTGTTAAATTTCTTTAAAATTACCTATAATTTACAATTTATTGTTTCTGCCCCTTTAGTAAACAGGCAACACTTATTAACTCATTGATAACAATCATCACCCCAATTGGTATTATTAAAGAGTTGGGGCTGGTTGCCATGCAGCCTGTCATGTAGGCCACAGCCTGTGGAATTACCCCTCACCATTGCTTCGATAGTGCAGAGGGAGTCCTATCGCTGGTGGAGAGGGGTCAGTATGGGTGGTTATCATTTTCTTCATCCTATCAGCTTGGGTCAGATAATCATGGGATTATAGGTGGGTGGGCTGTTCGAGATAGCTCACGAAGGGATCAATTTTCACACCTAGTTTTTCCCTGACATAAGCTAAACCAGGAACCTCATCCCTCCCCCAGGGTGTTTGACCAGCACCGACTGGAATATGCCCCATAGACATTTTTCCTACATGTTTTCTATGAGTGGAGAGCATAGCTGCTCCATAGTAAAGAAAATGAACTCGCACTGAATAATGAGGCCTGCACTCTGTGTCAATGTTTCATCCCTGGGTCAAAGGCTTTCCTTCATCGGACGGGGTATTGAGTACAAGGGTTGGCAGGTCATGTTACAATGTTACAGTTGTATAAGACTTTGGTTCGGCCACATTTGGAATACTGCGTGCAGTTCTGGTCGCCACATTACCAAAAGGATGTAGATGCTTTGGAGAGGGTGCAGAGGAGGTTCACCAGGATGTTGCCCGGTATGGAGGGTGCTAGCTATGAAGAGAGGTTGAGTAGATTAGGATTATTTTCATTAGAAAGACGGAGGTTGAGGGGGGACCTGATTGAGGTGTACAAAATCATGAGAAGTATAGACAGGGTGGATAGCAAGAAGCTTTGTCCCCAGAGTGGGGGATTCAATTACTAGGGGTCACGAGTTCAAAGTGAGAGGGGAAAAGTTTAGGGGGGATACGCGTGGAAGGTTCTTTACGCAGAGGGTGTTGGGTGCCTGGAACGCGTTACCAGCGGAGGTGGTAGACGCGGGCACGATAGCGTCTTTTAAGATGTATCTAGACAGATACATGAATGGGCAGGAAGCAAAGAGATACAGACCCTTAGAAAATAGGCGACATGTTTAGATAGAGGATCTGGATCGGCGCAGGCTTGGAGGGCCGAAGGGCCTGTTCCTGTGCTGTAATTTTCTTTGTTCTTTGTTCTAAGGGTGGGGGGGGGGGGTGTGGGGACAGTCCTGTGGATTCAAGATCCTCGATCCAGAAGGGTTGGGGACATGGCAGAATTCGAAATGTGCATCTCAAGTCACAGCCACTGCAGAGGTGCTAATGGGCCCAGTGTGGATGCTACAGGGTTTCTTTTGAAAAGAACCATCTTGGAGTCTGTCACATGCGAAGATGGACAATAATTGCCTCAGTATCTCTTCTCATTCTTCTCTATTCAAGAAGTCACCTTCTCGCAGGACTAAAATAAATCAAATTTGGCCCCTGCATGCTCTGAGATCGATAGATTTTGGCAGGTAAGAGTATTAAGGAACATGAAACCAAGGTGGGTGAGTGGAGCAACGATACAGATCAACCAGGATCAAATGGTAGGACAGATTCAATGGGCAGAATGGCCTCCACCTGTTCTTAAGTAACTCACACTCACGCAGCGGTAACAGCAACTTTTTCTGTACTGGTGTGACGTGCCGTTATCAAACGGGGACAGCATTTAGCAATATGCAAATAAGCCAAAACAAGTTGGAAAAATTAATTGCTTTGGTGGTTTTCCTTTCTTGAAAGCTACAATTATTCAAATGATTTGTGCTCGGAGGAACAAGCCTGACATCATCTGAAGATGACGAAAGGTTTTTTTCCCCCTAAAATACCTCAGACTGACGCAAGACAAATTTAAGTATTGTCAGAGATCAGAGGCCTACCAGAGCTCAATCCTTCACTGAGATACAAAACAACACATTGGGAGTGAGTTTAACTAAACCTATTTCGTACCATCTCATGAGAACAGCCGCACTCAGAGAGGTTCTATTTTCAGTGTCAGCTTATTCCCGTAAGTGTGTTTCTGGTTTTTGCACAAATGACGCTGAAAGGTTGAACTGTTTATCCTCACTGCATTATAGAATGCTTTACCTCGGTTGCACAAGTCAAAGTGTATCTTTACTGTGATGCTTTTGAGAGAAAGACTTGCATTTGCTACGGCGTCTCCCATGACCTCCCAAAGCGCTTCCAGCCGATGATGTACCTTTATGTAGTCACTGTTGTAATGTAGGAAACACAGTGGCTGATTTGCACATAGCAAGATCCCACAAACAGCTACGTGATCAGATCTGAAGAAGGGTCTCTGGCCTGAAACGTTAACTCTGCTTCTCTCTGCACAGATGCTGCCAGACCTGCTGAGTATTTCCAGCACTTTCTTGTTTTTATTTCAGATTTCCAGCATCTGCAGTATTTTGCTTTTATATACCTGTTTCAGTGATGTTGGTTGAGGGAGAAATGTTGGCCACAGCTCCCCTGCTCTTCTTCCAGTAGGATCTTTTCCATCCACCTGAGGGGCTCATTGGAAAGACAGCACCCCTGACAGTGCAGTACTCCCTCGGTACTGCACTGGAGTGTCAGCCTGGATTTTACCACAAGTCTCTAGAGTGGGACTCGAACACATAGCCTCCTGAGTCAGGGTTGAGAGTGAGCCTTGGCTGACACTATGTGCTCATGAGTCATGTTGTGATGAAACAGAGCAGTCAATGGAGTAGATTTAAATCTTATTTCATGAACACTCATGGTCCTTGATAGATTTATAACAGTCCCCAGGCAACTAGACACTGCGGTGGTTATTCTGGACAGTGACAAAGGAACCTTTGCCAATCTCAACCATTCATATGTGGAATTAGCCTGGAGCTGACAAATACTCTGACTCCTGTCCTCACATCCTACCATCCTCAACTGCTCTGTCTGCTAACCCACTGCATTACCCCATAACAAGAAAGGTTCCCTACCGAACAATTTCAAGTCAATTGCACCCCATTCCCCAATGTCTATTCAATATTAAACATTGCCACATCTTTCTTTTATTGACATTAGCTTTTTCTGTGCAATTGACACCTATCTACTGATGAACTGGGGGAATTCCAGTCCACTTTCAGTACATCTTATCAATTTCAGAGCAAAACCCTCCAAAAGGATGTCTGGCAAATTGATTAAACGGCTTTACATTAATTTGTGGGTAATGAAAGTGGCAATGCTCCCAAAATGGTACATGCAGTCAAACAAATCACTTTTTGCCCCTCTTCCTGTAGCTTAGTGGTTAGCACTATTGCCTCAGAATCAGAAGGTTCTGCGTTTAGTCCCACTCCAGACACAGGAGCAAATAACCTAGGCTGATGTTCCAATGCAGTGCCAAGGGAGTACTGCACTGTCAGAAGTGCCGCCTTTCAGATGAGACATTAAACTGAGGCCGCTGTCTTCCTATACATTTAAAAGATCCCACAGCACTATGCTAAGAAGAGGAGAGAAGATCCTCCCACAGGAGGTATAATAGGAGGCCCTCCAGTACTGAAAAATCACAAGCTGCCCTTTCAGGTAAGTAAGAGAGAGGGTGCCTCAAAATGGAGGCATCCTCTCTCCACCTTTAAACCTCAAATTAAAAAATGGCCTCAGCAGCCATGCCACCATTGTGGAGGGGGATCTCCTCTCTCCACAGGGCGACCTGCAGCTGCAGCTCAACCCAGGCAGTCGGGAATGCCTCTCAGCCTGCCTGGAATGTTGGCCCCCTGGCCTGCCCCTGGGAGGCTGCCTCCAGGCTGCTGGCCTGCTCCCTGACACCTCCGCTGCCCTGGAGGCCAAGTGGAATATTCTAGTCATCCTCTGACTGTAGGCCTTAATAGCCTGTAACAAGCTGAACTGGCCAGTTGCTGCTTGCGGGCATGTAGCCCCCCCCCCCCACCCAATATCCCACCTCTGGAAAAATGGCCCGAGAGTGAGAATGGAGCCAGGGAACCTGCACGTCAGCCAGCGGTGAGAAATTCTGCACCCATCCGCCTGCGTGCCCATCCCCAACGAGGCCTAAATATTAAGACCATGGACTGTGTGAAGACAGGGTCATGCTCCGCTGAAACATACCCACATGGTTAAATAGCCTGCGCAGACTCACACTGAAATAATAGTCACTTGAGAAAAAGTACCTAAGGTCGAGCGACAGGAGTGGGATATTACCCTGGCAGGATGCGGAGAGAAATGGAGGAAAAATGGCATGAAGAAATGAAAGCTATAAAAGTTATAAAACTATAAAAGTTTCTCTGCACCGATCCGATTTCCTCTGATGGTGGCAGGGTGGGGGATTCAGAACAAGGGGACATAACCATTCGGGGGAATGTCGGGAAGCACTAAATACTGTTGAGGCTGTTGGGAGTGGGTGGGGGGGGGTGGAGTGGGGGTCAATTGAAAATTTCAGCATTGAGATGGATGGACTTTTGTTAGTTGAGGGTGTTAGGATTACAGAACCAAAGCGGGTAGATGGAGTTAAGATCCAGATCAGCTGTGATCTAATTGAATGGAGGAACAAAACCTAATTATTAAACTCGCTGGAGCAAAGTGGTGATAATTTACATAGCTACAGAAACAGTTCACATACAGTGCTGTTTTTTTGCACAAGACTTTGTATTTTATCATCAGGTAAATGTCAGCCTGACTATTTGACTAGGCAGTCGCTCACCCACAACAGAAGCTAAAGATAGCAAACAATGAAGACGGAAAGGTGCGTGGGCATTATGTAAATCCATGAACATGAAACAGAGGTAACAGTGCACCTGAACGTGTCAGATTGGTAGCTGCTAAAGGTTCCAGTTTGGACTCACAGGAGATCACGAGGTGCTTTCCAGAGGATAGAGTAAAAGGAACTGAAAAGCCTGAGAGGAGATTCAATCAAAGCTTTTAAAATCACCAAGAGTCTGGCTGGAGTGAGAAGGGAAAGACTGTTTTCTCTGGTTAGGGAGTCAGTGACAAGAAAGTAGGAAAGAAGTCAGGAGCAATGTCCTTGCACAGCGAGCTTTATTACAGGGAATAGTTGAGCGAGAGAGAGACCATTGCATCTTTTAAAGGAAGATTCTGCATTGTGAAGCAGGTGAAGGCAATGGCTAGACAACAGGGCACTACGAGTTATCTTGGGTGGGTCTAGTAAAGAGCCGGCAGGCAGAAAGGGGCTGAATGGCCTCCTTCTGAGCTGCAAACCTCAACAGCTGCTGTATTGTTGATAATAAATGCCAACTTCCTTCAGAAGGTTAAACAAACATGAAATCTTGTACTCTATAGTGTCTTTGTGCAGCTTTGCAGACAGCCTGGAGGCTTTTTATAGTTCTGCACAGTGTTAGAGCAGTGTAATACTGTGACGTTACCGACCTTAAACTGTGGAAAGTTGAGGTAAGGCCTGATCCCTTTAGACTTGGAGAAGTTATGACTCCGTTTGCCCTGAGACGCCGAGTGATGGGGTAATGCGAAGCTCAAAGGTGAAGGTTGCAACAAAGGTCGACGGTACCACGCATTGTCTGAGAGGGAAGAATTGTACACATTAGTTCACCAGCACTGAGTGTGTAAAGCCACAACTGTACAGAAAGTGCAGTCATTTGTCCTACTCGATAGGCTTTCCCTGCTGACACACAACTTTCACCTTCTCTTCAGCCCAACAGCATGCAAGCAGTCGATCTCTTTTATTTTGACAAGACCTTTAGTCATTTTCCCTTGGTTTGTTTCTCTGCCAAGTTGTTATTCTTTAATATCTATTACTTTATTTTCCAACCACGAAGTCTTCATCGTCACCATCAGACTGCCAGCAGACCCCAACAGAGCCCAGCAGACCTGTAAACCCTAACAGAACCCAGCACACCTGTAAACCCTAACAAAACCCAGCAGACCTGTAAACCCCAACAAAACCCAGCAGACCTGTAAACCCTAAGAGAACCCAGCACACCTGTAAACCCTAACAAAACCCAGCAGACCTGTAAACCCCAACAGAGCCCAGCAGACCTGTAAACCCTAAGAGAACCCAGCACATCTGTAACCCTAACAGAACCCAGCACACCTGTAAAACCTAACAGAACCTAGCAGCCGCCCCCCCCAACAGAATCCAGCAGACTTGTCAACCCGAACAAAACCCAGCTGATGAGCAGACTAAATTGAACTCAATTTAGTTTGCTGGGTTCTGCTGGGGTCTGCTGGACACTTAGGAAATTCAATAAGATGAGACTAAATTTCACTAAGAAAATCAAGCTGTAGGAAATACTTTAAACTATTTCTTTTTCAAGTCCCCCCCCCCCCCCCCATTCAAACATTTTGATTTCTGCACCTTCTCACTAATTTATTTGATTGATCTGTGTGCATGAGATGAGATTTGGAGCAACACTCCAATACTGGAGCCCGTGTTCCTATACAGCCCCTAGAGCCTCTTCCAGCATTCAATTAGATCAAGGCTGATCAGTATTTTAGCTCCTGCCTTAGTTCCATAACCCTTAACACCCATCCTAACAAAAATCGAACCATTTCAGTTTTGAAATTTTCAATTGACAACACCCCTCCCCAGCCTCGACAGCTTTTTGAGGGAGAGAGTTCCAGACTTCTCCTCCCCTTTGTGTGAAGAAGTGTTTCCTGACATCTCCCCTGATCAGCCGAGCTCTAATTTTAAGGTCACGGCCCCTTGGTCTGGACTCCCTCCATCAGAGGAAATAGTTTTTATTTACTCTGTCAAATCCTTTAATCATCTTAGAACTCCTTGATTGATGACCACTTAATCATTGATACTTAAGGGAATGCAAATTCTATTCAACTTGTCCTCATCATTTAACCCTTTTAGCCCCGGGATTGTTCTGGAGAAATTAGTGCTGTTCTCCCTTGTAAGGTGGAATAGATGTTTTGCATATTTCAGGTTAGATCTCTGGTCCTCTCAAACTGTGAGACAGCATCCTGAACCATGGTAACAGTTAACAGGCAAACCCAAGATGAAAACCAGTGTCACTTTAGCGAAATGCACCAACCCCATTCAATTTGTCAAACCACTCTGCAGAAAAGCAGCTCTTTGCAGGTTTTGGGTGCAAACACTGGGAGAGGGAGGGTGGGACAGAGATTTCCTCTCTCAGTTCATGGATAACTGCATCATCAAACCATTTGAATGTTTGTGTGTAACTCAGTGGAAATCTGTCACTCCTCCTCTGCATATATAACTGACGCATTTAGGATTTTACTACCCTCTAGTGAGCAAAGGGATTATTACCCTGCTAATAATGACCAGAGTCGTAAACCTACAAACGAAACCAGAGGTCATTTAGGGACAGGACGATGTCATTCTGCTCCTCAAGCCTGTTCTGTCTTGGACGGCGGATCTGATCCTCAACTCCAGGGGACTAGCTGAGTTGCTCTGGCGGACAGCCGGCATGTACATGACGGATCGAATGGCCTCTTTCTGTGCTGTACCCATTCTATGATTTATCCATATCCCTCGAAACGCTTACCTAACAAAAATCTATAGACCTCAGTTTTCAAAACTCCAGTTGTCCCCCAGCCTTTTGGGAAAAGAGTTCCAGATTTCCACAATGCTTTCTGTGGAAAAAGTGCCCCTGAACAGCTCAGCTCTAATTTTAAGATTACTCCCCCTTGTTCTCGATTCCCTCACCAGAGGAAATAGTTTCTCTGTATCTACCCTATCAAATCCTTTAATCATCTTATACACCTCAGTCAGCTCACCAATCAACCTTCTAAACTCAGGGAATACAACCCAAGGTTATACAGCCTGTCCTTGTAATTTAACCCTTTAGTGCTTTCTGGTTAACATGTGCTGTACCCCCTCTAACCCAAAAGATCCTTCACAACAGAACAAAGACTAAAAATCAAGCCTTTGCCTGGGACAAGCATTTATTTTTACGTGTTCCTCAATAGACGTCACTAGCAAATGAGAATTAAGAAAGAAGGGTGAATTTATGTAAAATGCCCTCACTGTGTCCTAAACTACTTCCGTTCGATCAGTCACTGCTTTGTGGACAATTTAGGGCAGTTTTGTACCATGATTCAACATAGTCACTGGATTAAGACTGACACAGCATTTCACATAAAATGCAGAGAGAGAAAAGGCCTTCATCACATCAGCCTACACAGGCTTCAAATCACGACCCCAGAGGTGAAAGGGTAATTTGTTAAATCACTGCAGTATCTATTTTGATTCCCTGAGCAAGTCAATTACAATTGAACCTTAAACAAACAGACATCTTGGTCTAACTCTCCATCTGAGTGGATTGTGGCCGGACTATAAATCTACCATCATGAGCGAAATGGATACACGGGATATGATGCCAGGGAGAAACATAGCAGAGCAAGTCATGTGCTCAACATTTCCCGTATTCAATTGCTAAAGTCTGGATCAGTGCTAGTTCATGACTCAGTCAGAAGCCGTCCCGCCACATCATCCTGACAGAAGGAAGATGTCCCAGTGGCACAGAACATAAGAGCATGAGAAATAGGAGCGGGAGTAGGCCATTCAAGCCTGCTTCACCAATCAGTAAGGTCGTGGCTTCACTTCTACATCAACCCCACTTTCCTGATCTATTCCCATATTCCCTCGACTCCCTTAGTGCCCAAGAATCTATCGCTGTTAGTACGTTAGGGCGCCGAGTGCTCGGTCACTATGGGATGTGACGCAGTCTCTTTGCGATAATTAGAGCAAAACACCAAGGTCCCGAGCTCAGTCCGTGCTGATACAGAGAGTAAGCAGTTTCCCAATGGGAGAGGCAGCCTCATTCCTCAACCTTCCCGAGTGCTTCCTCGATCCACCTTTAGACTGGCACTGCCAGGGTCCTGCAAACCAGTAACCCACCCACTATCTCAGTTTTCAGGGGAGAAAGGGACCAGGGTAGATGGAGGGTAATTACCTTCAAATAACTGGGGTGTCTCCACCACAAGAAATTACAACTATGTAGAAAAGTATCCAAGAAGGTCCATCTGTCCCCGAATGATCTGATTCTTTAACCTAGTCTTCAACGCTGGGTTATCCTACACATCGGCGAGAAGCTTCGAGCAATGGCTATGCTGAACACTTACTGCAAACGTTTTATAGAAAACCACCTCCATTAATCCTCTGCTTGCCCTACATTTTACTAATCGCAATGAGTGAGCTGTGAGTCACCTCAAGATCCAGGAGCTTTTAGCTTCAGCAGCGAGATTTCCAATTTTGTGGCTGTATCGTGCTTTATAAATGTAGCAACTTCCACTTCGCGTACAGCACACCATTTGGCCCATCGTGTCTGTGCTGGCTCTTTGAAAGAGCTATCCCACTGGCCTCACTTCCCCCAGCACCCGCCACTCTTTCCCCCATAGCCCAGCACATTTTTCCCCTTTAGGTATTTATCCAATTGCCTTTTGAAAGTTGCTGTTAAATCTGCTCTTTCAAGCAGCACATTCCAGATCAAAACAACTCACTATATTAAAAAAAAAACCCTTCTCATCTCCCCTTGGCTTCTTTTGCCAATAATCTAATTAGTTCCATTTCAGCCTGCCTTTCTCACAGCCCTGCAAATGGTTCCTTTTACAATAAAATATCCAATTCCCATTTGAAAAATATGAAATCCAAACGTAAAGTTCACTTCAACAATGGAAATGGTACCACTTGTTATGGTGTAAAATGTAGCATTAGTTCAGTCTTGGCAACTGACAAGAAAAGAGCAGAGAGATGCCGAACAGCACGAGTTAAAAGTTTGTACGTACCTTGGCTGGCCCAGTATTGCACTAACTTACAGCTGGCTTTCATTGATACTGAAATATATAACTGCACTAATTCCCAAGGCGAGTCTGAAGAAACTACTGAGCTCTCCAGAAGGTTGCTGGCATGTTTTATGTTACATCCGTCAGCAACAGTCGTTCTTTCCACCGTCAGGGAAACCAGCAAAGGGCTCATGGCGCCCGAGGTTACAAACCACACATTTTAGTGTGACACTGATAAAAACACACAGCTGGTAGGAAAAAAGGACTTTCTCCAGCTCGTAGTTTCCTGCCACTAAATGGAAACGACAAGGTAACTGACACAAACTGCCTGTAATTAACGTGGTAACTAGCGACAGTATTATGATGCAAAAGCGAAATATTGCGGATGCTGGAAATCTGAAATAAAAACAGAAAGTGCTGGAAATACTCAGCAGGTCTGGCAGCATCTGTGCAGAGACAAACAGAGTTAACGTTTCAGGTTAATTCTGACGAAATATCATCAACCTGAACCGTTAACTGTTTCCCTCTCCACAGATGCTGCCAGACCAAATGGTATTAACATACTTCATACATAGAATTATGTAGAGTTACAACACAGAAACAGTCCATTTGACCCAACTGGTCTATCCTGGACTTTATTTTTTTTTTATTTGTTCATGGGATGTAATCGGATTGCCCATCCCTAATTGCCCTTGAGAAGGAGGTGGTGAGTCACCTTCTTGAACCGCTGCAGTCCTTGGGGTGTAGGTACACCCACAGTGCTGTTAGGAAGGGAGTTCCAGGATTTTGACCCAGTCACAGTGAAGGAACAGCGATATAGTTCCAAGTCAGGTGGTGGTGGAACTTGCAGGTGGTGGTGTTCCCATGCATCTGCTGCCCTTGTCCTTCTAGGTGGTAGAGGTCACGGGTTTGGAAGGTGCTGTCGAAGGAGGCTTGGCAAGTTGCTGCAGTGCAACTTGTAGTTGACACACACTGTGCACTGGTGATGGAAGGAGTGAATGATTAGTCTTGCTGTGCAGAAATTGGCTGCCGTATCCCCTACATTGTAACAGTGGCTATCCTTCAGAAGTACTTCATTGACTGTAAAGTGCTGAGGGTTGAAAGGTTCAATTATAAAGTCGCTCTTTTCAAAAAAATTACAGAAAAGAGCAGCAAAATGGCCACAAAATATTAACAAATGTCATTATGTTTCGCTCAAGACCACAGCCAGATTACTAACATACAAAACAGAGTATAGTGTTCACAATGGCAACTGCAGTATGGAAATTAATTCTCAATAAATTTTGAATATTTTCTGCAATATGAAAATGAATGAAAAGGAACGTCTGAGTAATACGAACACTTGGAGGAAGCTTCAGCATTTTTTTATATTTGAGATTTGACGAGAAGATGTAGGTGTTTGAATATTAAATGGCTATGTTGGGACTACCAATTTATGTCAGATAGAACAGACATTCCAATGACCTTCCACAACAGCGATTTTGATATGTCTTCCTTTTTCTTAACAGAGGATTCCCCCCACTGTGGTTGATAGGGCCCTCAACTGCACCTCTGCTCTCATCACTTCCCCTCCCTCCCAGAAACGTGACAGGGTTCCCCTTGTCCTCACTTTCCACCCACCAGCCTCCACATCCAAAGGATCATCCTCCGCCATTTCCATTACGAAGGGATCGTTCCCTCCGCGACACCCTGGTCCATTCCTCCATTACCCCCAACACCTCATCCCCTTCCCAAGGCACCTTCCCTTACAATCGCAGGAGATGTAATACCTGCCCATTTACCTCCTCTCTCCTCACTATCCGAGGCTCCAAACACTCCTTTAAGGTGAAGCAGCGATTTACTTGTACTTTTTTCAATTTAGTATACTGTATTTGCTGCTCACAATGTGGTCTCCTCTACATTGGGGAGACCAAACGGAGACTGGGTGACTGCTTTGCGGAACACCTCTGCTCAGTCCGAAAGCATGACCCCGAGCTTCCGGTTACTTGCCATTTCAACACTCCCCCCTGCTCTCATGCCCACATCTCTGTCCTGGGATTGCTGCAGTGTTCCAGTGAACATCAACGCAAGCTCGAGGAACAGCATCTCACCTACCGATTAGGCACATTACAGCCTGCCGGACTGAACATTGAGTTCAATAATTTCAGAGCATGACTGCACCCTCCACCTCCCCCCCCCCCCATTTCTTTTTAGTTTCACCCTTTTTTTTAGTTTTACTTTGTATTTTTTATTATAATTTCATTTTATTTTTGTTTGTTTCATCATTACACTTTTTTTTACCATGTGCCAGCCCACTTTTTATTTCATGTTTTGCTTTTGGCTAGGGATTTATTATTCTGTCATTTAACACCCTCTCTGCACTAGTGCTTTGTCTTTCACCACACCATTAACAAACTCTTTGTCTTTGCCTTTGCCCCATGATCTTCTGGTCAGTTATTCTCTGTGACCCTCTGTCCTATCAACACCTTCCCATTTGTTCTCTTTTGCCCCACCACACTTTATTTGCTTAAAACCTATTACATTTCTAACCTTTGCCAGTTCTGATGAAAGGCCACTGACCTGAAATGTTAACTTTGCTTCTCTCTCCACAGATGCTGCCAGACCTGCTGAGTATTTCCAGCACTTGGTTTTATTTCAGATTTCCAGCATCTACAGTAATATGCTTTTATTCCAATGACGTCTAGTTATTAATGAGTCAGTCAGTGTAAGTGAGTTGATGCTGTTTTAATGTGGGACACTGATTGAGGTGATGCAATGTGAGATCAATGGGTTCATGGGTCAACAGAATACCCACAAGTCTGCTTAAAGCTTGGCCTTTCTGTAACACCTGTCACGCTAGGCCCCCACCTGCCAAGAACAAGGCACATTAATTTTGTCATGAACATTGATTTTAAACTGTTACTGGAGTGAAGAAAGGACTTGTTAAACAGATCAGCTGTGGCTGGAAAAGACATTTGCATATTAACAGATGGTGTTTGGAAGGACAAAGGACCATTCCCTGACACATTCAACCCACAATGGACCTTGATCAGCAGGGATTGTGTGTAAGAGGAGCTTCTAAGGTGATACAATCCAAGACATGGTCAGACCAATTAGTCACCTGACTAACCTGCATGGCAACCTGGGTTTTTCTGAATGGTACAAACAGTTTGAACAAAGAGTGTCTGTTTGCTCCTGGATTGAGAAGATCGCTCCTGTCTGCTCCCAACTCTTTCTCACAAAGCTCTGAATCCACTGAAGACACATGAACCCCAAGAGAGAAAAGTCTCCTACAGCGACTAAGAACAAGAAGAATACTGGGCCCCAACGAAAAGCAACATTTACTTACAATCAAGGACTCTACGGTGAGCTCGAAGAACCATAACAAAAGCTCTTCAGTTATTGCATCAAATGTTTCACATTATTTTTTCTTCTGCTCTTTTCTGTCACTATTTGCATGTGTGTATCACAGATGCATGCTAACGTGGCTGCATCGTGTATCCGTAGGCATCAACCAAATTAGAGTTTAAGTTTAATAGATTTCAATCTTTCTTCTTTAAACCTAAGAAAACCTGTTTGTGCTAGTTTCTTTGCCTTATAATTGGAAAGCGGTGAACCAGGATTCACCAAGGGGAGCTAAAGACACGGTGTGTTTAAAATTAAACCCTGTTACGGTCAGACCAGGTGAAGGCTGAGAGGGAACCCTAGACACCTTTCTCACCTGGTTGTAACAGACCAAATAAATTAAATAATTTGTCCTGTGCCGGTGCATATGTCTTTATTTTACTTTGCCACTGAAATATACGTAGGCTCTTTAGCCATGCAACTGAGGTGTGAGCTGTGGTTCAGTGGTCTCACACCCGACTTTGTGTAAGAAGCTGTGGTTCAAGTCCCACTCCATAGTCTTGAGCACAAAATCTCAGTTGAGACTCCCAGTGCTGTACTGAGGGAGAGGTACCGTGTTTCGGATGAGACGTTAAACTGAGACCCTGTCTGCCCTTTTGGGTGGATATAAAAGATCCCACAGCACTATTTGAAGAACAGGAGAGTTCTCCCGGGTGTCCTTTCCAATACTCATCCCCCAACCAACATCATTAAAAACAGATTATCTGGCCATTATTTCATTGCCATTTGTAGGATCTCGCTGTGTGCAAATTGTCTGCCATGTTTCCTACATTACAACAGTGACTACACTTCAAAAGTACTTCAGCAGCTATAAAGCTCTTTGGGATGGTCTGAAGTGGTGAAAGATGTGATAGAAATGCTTTCTTCTTTCTATCTTTCACATGAGTTGTGACCCAGTGCAGTGTTGGTTTTCAGAGCAGACTAGGAGAGCTGCAGTACGAACCTGTCATTAATTAGTGTTAAAAAATTGCTTTTAGATGTCTGATTAGAAGTAAATATAATCACGTTAAACAGCTTTACAGGATACCCTATTCAGTGCTAGATTGATTCCTGGGATGAGAGGGGTATCCAACGAAAAGAGAGTGAGTAGAATGGGCCTACATTCTCTGGAGTTTCAAAGCATGAACGGTGATGGGGGGATGGTGGTGTAGTGGTAGTGTCAATGCATTAGTAATCCCAAGGTCAATGCCCGAGGGACATGAATTCAAATCCCAACATAACAGCTTATAGAATTTAAATTCAATTAGTTAATAGCAATCTGCAATTAAAAGCTAGACTCAGCAATGGTGCCATGAAACTATCATTGATTGTTATAAAAACCAAGTTGGTTTAGGAAATCTGCCATCCTTATCTAATCTGGTCTAAGTGTGACTACAGACCCACAGTAATGTAGTTGACTCTTACTACTGTCTGCAATGGCCTAGCAAGCCACTCAGTTGTCAAGGGCAATTATGGATGGGCAACAAATGCTGGCTTTACCAGTAATACCCATATGCATGAAGGAATAAAAAACAAATCCACTCATTGAAATGTATAAAATTCTTCGAGGGCTTCACAGGGAAGATGGTGAGAGGCTATTTCCCTTGCTGGAGCACCTAGAACTAGGGGTCATATTGTCAGGTTAAGAGGTCAGCCATTTAAGAATGAGATGAGGAGAAATCTCTTCCCTCAGAGGGTTGTGAATCTTTGGAATTCTCTACCCCAGAGAGCTTGTGGATGATCAATTGTTGAGTATATTCAAGGCTGAGATCAACAGATTTATGGACACTAAGGGAAACAAGGGATACGGAGATCAGGCAGGAAAGTGGAGTTGAGGCAGATCAGTCATGACCGTATTGAATGGCGGAGCAGGCTCGAGGGGCTGTGTGGCCTACTTCTGCTCCTATTTCTTATGTTTAATATAGTCAGTGTATCTCTGCATTACTGATCTATCTAAACCAGAGTATGGTGAACACAGGAAGTAAAAGCTGCTCAAAATACCAGTAATCTCCACTTAATCAGTTCACTGTAAACCTCTAGAAGCGCACGAGTTTCCTGTTTATCATAGAGCTGTCTGTAAACGATCAGCCTGTCATGTTTTTCACTAGTTATCAGTTTGTGGGATGAGTGAAGCCATAGATTCCGTGCTGACTGTTACTCATGGGGCATTACGCATGGGAAAAGACTACAAACCCTGCGTCAGCGAGATTGTGATACCGTAGGTGATTCTACACACCCAATTTTCTCCTTTTTAGAGTGAATTGTGCACCAGCTATTTGATTACTCAACAAAATTCGCATTGTAAAAAACATGAGCCAAAGGCAACTAAACTCTCTTTCCATGTAGAGGCGTCAGTGAAAAGGTGCAAACATCACCTGTTACTGTACCTTGGACTGAGTCACCGACTGGTGGCTGGCAAATTATTGCAATAGTTTGAGTCCCGTCTAAACCTACTTTCTAAATGAGGTGCTGCTTCATTCCTAGAACCATAGAAACACACAGCACAGGTGGCCATTCAACCCATCATGCCTGTGCTGGCTCTTTAAAAGAGCTATCCAATTAGCCCCACACCCTCTTCCTTCCCCATAGCCCTGCAATGTTTCCCTTTCAAATACTCCAGGTGAAGCCGCACCTGGAGTACTGTGTACAGTTTTGGTCCCCGTATTTAAGAAAGGATACACTGGCATTGGAGGCAGTTCAAAAGAGATTCACTAGGCTGATTCCTGGGATGAAGGGGTTGACTTATCAAGAACGGCTAAACAGATTAGGCCTTTATTCATTAGAGTTTAGAAGAATGAGGCGTGATCTTATTGAAACGTAGAAGATTCTGAGGGGGCTTGACAGGGTAGATGTTGAGAAGATGTTTCCACTAGTGGGGGAATCTCTAACTGGAGGGCATAGTTACAGAATAAGGGGACACTCATTTAAAACTGAGTTGCGAAGGAATTTCTTCTCTCAGAGGGAGGTGAATGTCTGGAATTCTCTACCCCAGAGAGTTGTGGAGGCTAGATCACTGAAAGTATTTAAAGAGGCAGTAGATAGATTTTTGAAATATCGGGGAGTTGAGGGCTATGAGGAGCTGGCACGAAAGAGGAGTTGGGGTCTGGGGCAGATCAGCCATGATCTTATTGAATGGCTTTAGGGGCCGAATGGCCTATTCCTGCTCCTTATGTTTCTTACACATATTAATTCCCTTTTGAAAATTACTATTGAATCTGCTTTCACTGCCCTTTCAGGCGCATTTCAGAACAACTTGCTGCGTAAAAAAAAATTCCTCATCATCCCCTAACTTTTTTGCCAATTGTGTTAAACATGAGTCCTCCTGCCAGTGGAAACAGTTTCTCTTTATCTAATCTATGAAAACCCTTCATCAGTTTGAACACCTCGATTAAATCTCCTCTTAAACTCCGTTTTTTAAGTATGTCACAATGTGGTCAAACTTCTGTCATTATTTTATATTTTAATTCTGATTCTATTGATTATTGTGTCTCCACTAACCCCTCTTTTTCACTATTCCTCACTGACCGAGAGGACCTGCTCCCAAGCGTCTGCCGGTGCAGTTCCCTAGATAGCCACCTGGTGGCACCTTCTTGCTGTGACAGATTGACTGCTTCCTCTGCTTTTCATAGAGTCATAGAGAGATACAGCACTGAAACAGGCCCTTCGGCCCACCGAGGCTGTGCCAACCAACAACTACCCATTTATACTAATCCTACATTAATCCCATATTCCCTACCACATCCCCACCATTCCCCTAACACCTACCTACACTAGGGGCAATTTACAAAGGCCAATTTACTTATCAACCTGCAAGTCTTTGGCTGTGGGAGGAAACCGGAGCACCCGGCGGAAACCCACGCGGTCACAGCGAGAACTTGCAAAGTCCACACAGGCAGTACCCAGAACTGAACCCGGGTGGCTGGAGCTGTGAGGCTGCAGAGCTAACCACTGCGCCACTGTGCCACCCCCATGTTGCATTGAGTTTCTGCTCTGGGTGCAATCAGCGATTTGGGTACGAACTACACCCAAAGTTGTGCTAGTTTTGAGAACTTCTTTCTCCCCCCGCGGGTTTCTAGACAAACTCATTTGCATATTGCCAATAAAAATCTGCCAAGAGTCATAACGGCACAGACGGAGGCCATTCTGGCTCTCGGTCGAGCAATCCAGTCAGTCCCATTCCCCTGCTCTGTCCCCATAGCCATGCAAGTTTATCTCCCATCAAATTTCCTTTTGAAATCATTCATTGTCTCCGCTTCCATCACTCTCGTAGGCAGCAAGTTTCAGGTCATTACCACTCGCTGTGTAAAAAAGTTCTTCCTCATAATCCCCGCACCACCCCCCCCACCCCCGCATCACTTGCCGAAAATCTTATATCTGTTCCCCTAGTTCTTGTACCATTAGTTAATGGGCACAGCTTTTTTTTTGTCAACCTTTTCTAAACCTGTCATAATCTTGTACACTTCCATCAAATCTCCCCTCAATCTCTTTTGCTCCAAGGAGAACAACCCCAGCTTTCCAACCTAACCTTGTAACTAAAATTCCTCATCCCTGGAACCATTCTGGTAAATCTCCTCTGCATCCTCTCAAGGACCCTCACATCCTTCCTAAAGTGTGGTGACCAGAACTGGATGCAAAACTCCTGTTGGGGCCTAACCAGAGCTTTATATTCCCCAGCATAATTTCCCTGCTTTTGTATTCAATGCCTCTATTTATCAAGCCCAAGATTCCATATGCTTTGCAAGTTACTCTCTCAGTTTCTAAGTAAATTTAAATATATATATATGCAGAAGTTTTAAAAGTGCCTATTTGTCCCCATTCACCAAAAAAAAAACCCTTAAATTTTACAGCCTCCTCCAGGGCCTACAAACAGGCTCAATTATCGGAAACCCCCAATGGTGATTAATTTGACCTGGGGGAGTGTGGCAAGTTTTGTAGGCAGAACCAGTTTCTAGCGTGCTGTTTTTACAAACTCGAGTTCCGTTGAATGCATTTTGCGCTGGTCCAGCCGATTTCGAGTGACGTGCCCCGAGAAAACCAGCGCATAGTCTCCCCTCTCATCCGAGCATCGCCTGGAGGTGCAGTCTGTTCTGCTCAACGTTAAGCTCATTAAAAGAACTCACAGGACAGCCAGGCAGTTTTACTTCTGACATACATCATCAGATAGTGAGGTCTGAGCTGAGGTAAACTGCCCATTTTTTAATTTATATACACATTCAGATTGCAAATGGAAATCAAACATGAATTAGCAATATTTCTTCTTCATTTTCTTTAACTCTGGCTTCCCGCCTATTGTTTACTCCTGATTCTCCATTTATTGCCAAGACTATTCTAACCTTGCTATTTAATCAAGCGTATGTAACTGGGGAGGTGGTGGCGCAGTGGTAATGTCACTGAACTAGTAATCCAGAGGCCCAGGAAGGGATCTGGTGGAGTTTGGCGAATTTCAGAGCAAGAAGGAACTGTCACAGAACAAGGTCAAGAAGCGTTACAGCATCTATAAGTGCAGCCCTTGGACACGTCCTCGGGATTAAGAATCTGAAAACCCGTTTTTTTACTTCTGAATAATTGGTGAAATTTCAAAATTCAATTAATTAATGCAATATTTGGAATTGAAAGCTAGTCTCAGTAATGGTGCCACGAAACTATCACTGATTGTGGTAAAAACCCATCTGGTTCACCCATGTCCTTTAGGGAAGGAAATCTGCTGTCCTTACCTGGTCTGGCCTACATGTGACTCCAAACCCACAGCAATGTGATTGACTCTCAACTGCCCTTTAAAATGGTCTAGCAAGCCGCTTAGCTGTCAGGAGCAATTAGGGATGGGCAACAAATGCTGGCCTTGCCAGCGATGCCCATATCCCATGAAAGAATTTTTAAAAAATTGAGCTTCTTTATGTCCATTCGCATGCACCTTTTGGCTGCCACACCTGATCCAAGCCCATCACTCCCATTTTTCTCCTTTTTTCCACTTTTCTCTTTACCCCTCTCTACAGTTATTTCTTTTATTCCTCCCCTCTCGTGTACTCTGTCCACCCAAATTCTTATGCCAACCCTTTAGAACGCCTCAACCTTCCTACTGCCATCCCAGGTTTGACTCCCTTCTGGATCAGTTTAGTTTCCCTCGGCTTCTTGGTATCCTAGGGGCTGTATGCTCTACTCCGCGATGCTGAGATTGTTGTAGATAGCATGTTTAGCGAGGTGGTCACACCACAGGCAAATGCTGCAAAGGCAGGAAGGGAATGGGTGGCCACCAGGCAGAGTAGAGGAAGGCAGGAAGTGCAGGAGTCCCCTGTGGCCATTCCCCTCTCTAATAGATATACCGCTTTGGATATTGTTGGGGGAGATGGCTCAGGGGAAGACAGCAAGAGTCAAGTTCATGGCACCATGGGTGGCTCTGCTGCACATGAGGGGTGGAAGAAGAGTGGCAGGGCTATAGTGATAGGGGATTCAATCGTAAGGGGGACAGACAGGCGTTTCTGCAGCCACAAAAGAGACTCCAGGATGGTATGTTGCCTCCCTGGTGCTAAGGTCAAGGATGTCTCTGAGCGGCTGCAGGGCAGTCTGAGGGGGGAAGGCGAGCAGCCAGTTGCCGTGGTACATATCGGTACCAATGACATGGGTAAAAAAACGGATGAGGTCCAACAAGCTGAATACAGGGAGTTAGGACGAAAATTAAAAAGTAGGACCTCAAAGGTAACAATCTCAGGATTACTACCAGTGCCACGTGCTAGTGAGAGCAGAAACAGCAGGATATATCAGATGAATATGTGGCTGGAGAAATGGTGTAGGGGAGAGGGATTCGGATTCCTGGGGCATTGGGACTGGTTCTGGGGAAGGTGGGACCAGCACAAGCTGGATAGGTTGCATCTTGGCAGGACCGGGACCAATTTCCTCGGGGTGGGGGGAGCGGTGTTTGCTCGTGCTGTCGGGGGGGTTTAAACTAGAATGGCAGGGGGATGGGAATCTGAGCAGGGAGACAGAGGAGAGGGAAACAAGGTTAGAAATGAATGACAGAAAGGTAAGAAGCAAAAGTGGACGGCAGAGAAAACAAGGGCGAGAAACAAATGGGGCCATAGTGCAAAATAAAGCTAAGATGACTAACAATGTTTAAAAGACAAGTCTAAAGGCATTGTGTCTTAATCATGGAGCATTCACAATAAGGTAGATGAACTAACAGTACAAAAAGATATAAACAATTATGATATAGTAGTGATTACAGAGACATGGCTGCAAGGTAACCAAGGATGGGAACTGAACATCCAGGGGTATTCAATATTTAGGAAGGACAGGCAAAAAGGGAAAGGAGGAGGGGTAGCATTGTTCGTAAAGGAGAAAATCAATGCAATAGTGAGGAAGGATATTGGCTCGGAAAATCATGATGTGGAATCTGTATGGGTGGAGCTAAGAAACACCAAGGGGCATAAAACATTGGTGGGGGTTGTCTATAGGCCCCCAAACAGTAGTGGAGATGTAAGGGATGACACTAAACAGGAAATTAGAGATGCATGCAATAAGGGTACAACTGTAATCATGGGTGATTTTAATCTACATATAGATAGGTCAAACCAAATTAGCAATAATACTGTGGAGGAGGATTTCCTGGAGTGTGTACATGATGGTTTTTTAGATCAATACGTTGAGGAACCAACTAGAGAACAAGCTATCCTAGACTGGGTATTGTGCAATGAGAAAGGATTAATTAACAATCTTGCTGTGCGAGGTCACTTGGGGAGGAGCGACCATAACATGATAGAATTTTTCATTAAGATGGAGAATGAAGTAGTTGAAGCCGAAACTAAGGTCTTGAATCTAAATAAAGGAAACTACAAAGGTATGAGGCGCGAGTTGGCTATGGTAGATTAGGGAACTTTACTAAAAGGGTTGATGGTGGATAGGCAATGGCTAATATTTAAAGACCGTGTGCATGAATTACAACAATTATTCATTCCTGTCTGGCACAAAAATAAAACCAGAAAGGTAGCTCAACCGTGGCTTACAAAAGAAATTAGGGATAGTATTAGATCCAAAGAGGAGGCATATAAAATTGCCAGAAAAAGCAGCAAGTCTGAGGATTGGGAGCAGTTTAGAATTCAGCAAAGGAGGATAAAGAGGTTGATTAAGCGGGGGGAAATAGAGTATCAGAGTAAACTTGCAGGGAACATAAAAACTGACTGTAAAGGCTTCTATAAATATGTGAAGAGAAAAAGATTAGTGAAGACAAATGTAGGTCCCTTACAGTCAGAAACGAGGGAAATTATAATGGGGAACAAAGAAATGGCAGAACAAGTAAACACATACTTTGGTTCTGTCTTCACAAAGGAGGACACAAATAACCTCCCAGAAATGTTAGGGAACCAAGGGTCTAATGAGAGGGAGGAACTGAAGGAAATCAGTATTAGTAAAAAGATGGTGCAAGGGAAATTAATGGGGTTAAAGGCTGACAGATTTCCAGGGTCTGATAATCTACATCCCACTTACTTAAGGAAGTGGCCCTGGAAATAGTGGATGCATTGGTGGTCATCTTCCAAAATTCTATAGACTCTGGAGCAGTTTCTACAGATTGGAGGGTAGCAAATGTAAGCCCACTATTTAAAAAATGGAGAGAAAAAACAGGGAACTACAGACCAGCTAGCCTTACATCAGTAGTGGGGAAAATGCTAGCATCTATTAGAAAGGACGTGATAGCAGAACACCTAGAAAGCATAAATGGGATTGGGCAAAGTCAGCATGGGTTTACAAAAGGGAAATCATGCTTAACAAATTTACTGGAGTTTTTTGAGGATGTAACTAGTAGAATAGATAAGGGAGAACCAGTGGATGTGGTGTATTTGGATTTTCAGAAGGCTTTTGATAAGTTCCCACGTAAGAGGTTAGTGTGCAAAATTAAAGCACATGGGATTGGGGGTAATATACTGGCATGGATTGAGAATTGGTTGACAGACAGGAAACAGAGAGTAGGAATAAACGGGTCTTTTTGTGGGTGGCAGGCAGTGACTAGTGGGGTACCGCAGGGATCAGTGCTTGGGCCCCAGCTATTCACAATATATATTAATGACTTGGATGAGGGAACTAAATGTAATATTTCCAAACTTGCAGCCAACACAAAGCTGGGGGGGGGGGGCGGGGGGGGGCGGGGTGGGGCGAGTCATAGAAACCTACAAAATTCTAACAGGACTGGATAGGCCAGATGCAGGGAGGGTGTTCCCAATGGCTGGGAAGTCCAGAACCAGGGGTCAGTCTCAGGATACGGGGTATGCCATTTAGAACCGAGATGAGGGGAAATTTCTTCACTCAGAGGGTGGTGAACCTGTGGAATTCTCTACCACAGAAGGCAGTGGAGGCCAAGTCTTTAAACATATTCAAGAAGGAAAAAGATATATTTCTTAATGCCAAAGGGATCAAGGGATATGGGGAGAAAGCGGGAACAGGGTACTGAATTAGACGATCAGCCTACTCCTGCTCCTATTTTCTATGTTTGTCCAGGAGATCCACTGGCTTCCGCTTTAACTCTCACGACAACCACTCTTGACCCCTCCACAGTATCTAAAGTATCAGACTGATGTCCAACATCCACGCTAGTTAGGCTACAGCTGGAGTACTGTGTACAATTCTGGTCGCCACACTATAGAAAGGATGTGATTGCCCTGGAGAGGGTGCAGAGGACATTCACCAGGATGTTGCCTGGGCTGGAGCATTTCAGCTATGAAGAGAGACTGAAAACGTTAGGGTTGTTTTCCTTAGAGCAGAGAAGGCTGAGGGGGGACATGATTGAGGTATACAAAATTATGAGGGGCATTGACAGGTTAGATAGGAAGAAACTTTTTCCCTTAGCGGAGGGGTCAATATCCAGGGGGCATAGATTTAAGCTAAGGGGCAGGAGGTTTCGAGGGGATTTGAGGGAAAATATTTTCACTCAGAGGGTGGTTGGAATCTGGAACGCACTGCCTGAAGAGGTGGTAGAGGCAGGAACCCTCACAACATTTAAGAAGTATTTAGATGAGCACTTGAAACGCCATAGCATACAATACTGTGGGCCAAGTGCTGGAAAATGGGATTAGAATATTTAGGTGCTTTATGGCCAGCACAGACACGATGGGCCGAAGGGTCTGTTTCTGTGCTGTATAATTCTATGACTCTATGACTATCCAGTACTGGATGAACGGAAATTTCTTCCAATTAAATACTGGGAAGACCGAAGTCAATGGCTCCATCTCTCTCCCTGGTAACTGTCTGAGCCTGAACTGAACTGTTCCCAATCTCGGTGCCATAGAGTCATAGAGAGATGCAGCACTGAAACAGGCCCTTCGGCCCACCGAGTCTGTGCCGACCATCAAGCACCCATTTATACTAATCCTACATTAATCCCATATTCCCTACCACATCCCATCCTACATAAATCCCATATTCCCTACCACCTACCTACACTAGGGGCAATTTACAATGGCCAATTTACCTATCAACCTGCAAGTCTTTGGTGGAGTCATACTTGACTCCGAGATGAGCTTCCAATCACATAGCCATTCCGTCTCCAAGACTGCCAGCTTTCATCTTGGTAAAATTGCCCGACTACAAACTCCCAAAAACATAATGACCAGATCATCTGTTTTAGTGATGTTGGTTGATGGGCAAATATTGACCAGGACACCAGAGAGAACTCCCCTCGTCTTCTACAAAATAGTGCCATGGGATCTTTTATGTCCACCTGGGGAGGCAGACAGGACCTCAGTTTATCATCTCATTTGCAAGACGGCACCTCCAACAGTGCTCACTCACTCAGTACCGCAGTGGCATGTCAGCCTAGATTATGTGCTCAGATCTCTGGAGCAGGACCTAACCTAGAGGTGAGAGGCTACCCACTGAGCCTCAGCGACACAGGTTGTTAACAATTCTTTTTCTCCAGTTTTCACTGGGCCTGTCCTGAAGACTCCAACATGCTGGTTCAAAACATGTCGTCAGCCCTCTGGTACCTCGCTCAGTTGGCCATTCTCTGTGCAAGCACTGATGTTTAGTACAGGGAGTGCAAGTTTGAGTCACTGCATAGGAATCAGCAAGAGGAACCTTGGCTAGTTTTTCCTCTACTCATCCCAGGGGGCCTTTGGTCAATTGTGGGGCCCTTCCTACTGCTATAGCTGAGGTGAGCTGATTCAGCACAGGTCAAGGACGAAGACAATTCCATCTGCAGGAACTGAACAGTAACAGGAGGTCACCTAGACCTCTCAAAGATACGTTGATTATCAAAGCTGGAAGTGTTCCATATGCTCAGCACGATCTGCGGCTGAAAGCACAGCCTTCTTGTCTGCAGGCCATTTCACATACACAGGGAAAAAACTTCTGTTCAAATTGTACAAATTATACCAAATTGACTGGTCTTTGAGAGTTTTTAATGAAAAGCTGTCAAGATTATTTTCTGGGTTAATATCTGGCTGTGACTCTTATACCAGTTTGAATATCACTGCCTTTGAAATTATCAATATCTGCCATGTTTGGGATTTTTGATCATTTTTCCAGAGAAAGAATTCGGAAATGAGTTAGATTTAAATCAATGAGTTCATGTGAGGTTTAAAAAAAAAATACAGTGACAAAATGTAGTAAGATGCCGTAAGGTGTTTTCCTAAAGACTAACTCTCCCGGGTCTAATAACTGCCCAAGTACATCATGTGTGAGCAATTCTTCAGCCTGTTGCATGAAATAATGTTTGGCAGATCTGTTTCATTTGCATGTTTGCAACACACAGCACGAGGATGTGAAGGATGTTGAAATGCATCATTGCATTTCCAAAAAGGGGTTGGTTTCGTTTGATGATCCCAAGCTTGAGGCAAGTGGTTCTGGGGGCTTTGGTTTGCACTGACTCGACTGTCTTCAGTCAAAGTAATGGCAGGAGTGATTCAGTTGGCCTCAACACTCTTGATTTAGGGAAATCAGCCATGTCTGATTGCTGTTGGAGATGTCCACGTGTGAATAGGACAGGATTGACTTGGTTGTGAGGTTCCCACCTCCCCCTGGGTCTAATAACCTTCTGAGACTCATAATCAAGACTCACACATCAATAATGGGCACTTAGTATTGGAAAGTTGAATGATACTTCAGTAAGAAAGATAAGTGAGGGTAGTAAAATAAACAGAGATTATATATATGTTGCCCAAAAAAAAAAACACAATATCATTTAGACAAAACAATAAATGACCATTCTGGTCTCCCTCTCCCAGTGATGCTGATAGGCCCTTTCTTTGCCATACTTTTTTTTACAGGATATGTTGCTACTAGGTGACATGAGGAAGTGTCAAACTGCTTGGCAAGTGTAATAATGGCAGAAGGAGTTGTTCTAAAGAAACAAAGTCAAACTCTTCGATAGTTTAAAGAAAGTTTCTGCTTTTCTACACTGCTTTAAAAAGCATATATAATGAATTAATTAATATCACATCACACCAAACAACATGAAAAAAGGAAAGAAGGTACCAGCCCTTCGCTTTGCAAGCTGGAACGTCAGAACTATGTGTCCTGGCCTGTCGGAAGACCTTACACAAATCAACGATTCTCGGAAGACCGCCATCATTAACAACGAGCTCAGTAGACTCAATGTGGACATTGCAGCACTTCAGGAGACTCGCCTCCCCGCGAGTGGCTCTCTAGCAGAGCAAGACTACACCTTCTTCTGGCAGGGCAGGGATCCTGAAGAACCAAGACAGCATGGAGTGGGCTTCGCCATCAGAACCTCCTTGCTCAGCATGATAGAGCCTCCCTCAAATGGCTCGGAACGCATACTGTCCATCCGACTGCTCACCACCTCTGGTCCAGTACACCTACTCAGCATCTATGCTCCAACACTCTGTTCCGCACCTGAAGCTAAAGACCAGTTCTATGAACAACTCCATAACATCATTAGCAGCATCCCCAACACCGAACACCTATTCCTGCTGGGGGACTTTAATGCCAGGGTTGGGGCCGACCATGACTCATGGCCCTCCTGCCTTGGGCGCTATGGCGTTGGAAGGATGAATGAGAACGGGCAGAGACTGCTTGAGTTGTGTACCTATCATAACCTCTGCATCACCAACTCGTTCTTTCACACTAAACCCTGTCACCAGGTTTCATGGAGGCACCCAAGATCACGTCGTTGGCACCAGCTAGACCTCATTGTCACAAGGCGAGCCGCCTTAAACAGTGTTCAAATCACACGCAGCTTCCACAGTGCGGACTGCGACACCGACCACTCCCTGGTGTGCAGCAAGGTTAGACTCAGACCAAAGAAGTTGCATCATTCCAAGCAGAAGGGCCACCCGCTCATCAACACGAGCAGAATTTCTCACCCACAGCTGTTACAAACATTTCTAAATTCACTTGTAACAGCCCTTCAAAACACTCCCACAGGGGATGCTGAGACCAAGTGGGCCCACATCAGAGACGCCATCTATGAGTCAGCTTTGACCACCTACGGCAAAAGTGCGAAGAGAAATGCAGACTGGTTTCAATCTCATAATGAAGAGCTGGAACCTGTCATAGCCGCTAAGCGCATTGCACTTTTGAACTACAAGAAAGCCCCCAGCGATTTAACATCCGCAGCACTTAAAGCAGCCAGAAGTACTGCACAAAGAACAGCTAGGCGTTGCGCAAACGACTACTGGCAACACCTATGCAGTCATATTCAGCTGGCCTCAGACACCGGAAACATCAGAGGAATGTATGATGGCATGAAGAGAGCTCTTGGGCCAACCATCAAGAAGATCACCCCCCTCAAATCTAAATCGGGGGACATAATCACTGACCAACGCAAACAGATGGACCGCTGGGTTGAGCACTACCTAGAACTGTACTCCAGGGAGAATGCTGTCACTGAGACTGCCCTCAATGCAGCCCAGCCTCTACCAGTCATGGATGAGCTGGACATACAGCCAACCAAATCGGAACTCAGTGATGCCATTGATTCCCTAGCCAGCGGAAAAGCCCCTGGGAAGGACAGCATTACCCCTGAAATAATCAAGAGTGCCAAGCCTGCTATACTCTCAGCACTACATGAACTGCTATGCCTGTGCTGGGACGAGGGAGCAGTACCCCAGGACATGCGCGATGCCAACATCATCACCCTCTATAAAAACAAAGGTGACCGCGGTGACTGCAACAACTACCGTGGAATCTCCCTGCTCAGCATAGTGGGGAAAGTCTTTGCTCGAGTCGCTCTGAACAGGCTCCAGAAGCTGGCCGAGCGCGTCTACCCTGAGGCACAGTGTGGCTTTCGTGCAGAGAGATCGACTATTGACATGCTGTTCTCCCTTCGTCAGATACAGGAGAAATGCCGTGAACAACAGATGCCCCTCTACATTGCTTTCATTGATCTCACCAAAGCCTTTGACCTCGTCAGCAGACGTGGTCTCTTCAGACTACTAGAAAAGATCGGATGTCCACCAAAGCTACTAAGTATCATCACCTCATTCCATGACAATATGAAAGGCACAATTCAACATGGTGGCTCCTCATCAGAGCCCTTTCCTATCCTGAGTGGTGTGAAACAGGGCTGTGTTCTCGCACCCACACTTTTTGGGATTTTCTTCTCCCTGCTGCTTTCACATGCGTTCAAATCCTCTGAAGAAGGAATTTTCCTCCACACAAGATCAGGGGGCAGGTTGTTCAACCTTGCCCGTCTAAGAGCGAAGTCCAAAGTACGGAAAGTCCTCATCAGAGAACTCCTCTTTGCTGACGATGCTGCTTTAACATCTCACACTGAAGAATGCCTGCAGAGTCTCATCGACAGGTTTGCGTCTGCCTGCAATGAATTTGGCCTAACCATCAGCCTCAAGAAAACGAACATCATGGGGCAGGATGTCAGAAATGCTCCATCCATCAATATTGGCGACCACGCTCTGGAAGTGGTTCAAGAGTTCACCTACCTAGGCTCAACTATCACCAGTAACCTGTCTCTAGATGCAGAAATCAACAAGCGCATGGGTAAGGCTTCCACTGCTATGTCCAGACTGGCCAAGAGAGTGTGGGAAAATGGCGCACTGACACGGAACACAAAAGTCCGAGTGTATCAGGCCTGTGTCCTCAGTACCTTGCTCTACGGCAGCGAGGCCTGGACAACGTATGCCAGCCAAGAGCGACGTCTCAATTCATTCCATCTTCGCTGCCTTCGGAGAATACTTGGCATCAGGTGGCAGGACTATATCTCCAACACAGAAGTCCTTGAAGCGGCCAACACCCCCAGCTTATACACACTACTGAGTCAGCGGCGCTTGAGACGGCTTGGCCATGTGAGCCGCATGGAAGATGGCAGGATCCCCAAAGACACATTGTACAGCGAGCTCGCCACTGGTATCAGACCCACCGGCCGTCCATGTCTCCGTTATAAAGACGTCTGCAAACGCGACATGAAATCGTGTGACATTGATCACAAGTCGTGGGAGTCAGTTGCCAGCATTCGCCAGAGCTGGCGGGCAGCCATAAAGACAGGGCTAAATTGTGGCGAGTCGAAGAGACTTAGTAGTTGGCAGGAAAAAAGACAGAGGCGCAAGGGGAGAGCCAACTGTGCAACAGCCCCAACAAACAAATTTCTCTGCAGCACCTGTGGAAGAGCCTGCCACTCCAGAATTGGCCTTTATAGCCACTCCAGGCGCTGCTTCACAAACCACTGACCACCTCCAGGCGCGTATCCATTGTCTCTCGAGATAAGGAGGCCCAAAAGAAAGAGAAAGAGCACATTTCAACTTGTTAAATTATATAAATATAATTAGACAAACCCTATCCAATGATAGGAAACATTAACCACAAACAATAGTGAGGAAACTAATCCTAAATATAATATCCATTAGCCAGATTTTTAAGTGTGCTTTTCTCAGAGGCTACGAGCAAATATGTTTCCACAATAGTCACTCTGGAGCTCCCCGAGGGCAAACTAAGCTGCCCCTACTTTAACCTTTCCTTCTAGCTCATGCCTCTTTTATTGAAAGCCAAACATGTTCTCGTAAATTGGTACACCGAGCCACTTAAACCGTAGTGTAAATAGAAATCCTTTATTCTTTAATATATATTTTTATTAATTAGTATTTGTGTGTGTGGGAGATTCTCTTCCATCTGATATGTGGTGTTGACAGAGCATTGTACACAAGATAAAACTTTCAATGAACTCATTATTTCATTGACAACAACACAATTCTAAGCTGAACAATGACGGAACAGAAATGTCAGAAGCTGTGAAGAGTCTCATTTGCTGCCGGGCTGGCCTGAGACAAAGCTGAAGAGTTGGTTCTTGCCAACTTTGGTTGCGCAACCCGATTCACTGTGGGAAACCAGCCTCCGCAGCTCAGCCGTAATCCTGACAACTTCTCTGTCAAACAGCAAGCATCTCCCGACTTTGCAGGGCTCCGGGTTGGTCTGACCCAGATCCGTCTCTGGCCCGAGCCCACAGTGGATTCAGACCCCTGCTTGATCCCTACAGCAATGCATCGAGAAATGATGAGCGCCAACAACCGCCCCCCCCCCCGCCCAACCCGTGCTATCCTCATGGATCTTTTTTTGCATCCTACGCATGTTGGCTTCCATGCAGCAACACTCAAAGAAATAAAAAGTTAGAAAAGTTAAAAAAGAATGAGGATAAAGCCATGTTGGCACATGAGTAATTTTTAAGAAGAAACATTCTTTAACCAGTTCCCCTTCAGTTGGCGAGCAAGGTAAGTAAGAGATACCATTGGTTAAGGAAGAGGCTATGAAGCTTTCTTCTTTCCACATGGACTCCAAAAACCATCCTCAGTTTTCAGAGTCTGTAAGAATACTGATGCCAGATCTGTGTATAATTCTCATGAAAATTATAAAGCAATTTGGAGATATTTGCTATTATGAAAAAAACTGTGAGGCAGGAACACAAGGTGATGCATTAAAATATATTGATGGACTGTGGTTAAAATATGAATTCCTAAGTTTGCTACAAATATAGAAAGCAAGGGTGAGATTGTCATGGTTTAAGTCATCTGCATGATATTATTCTTGACTTTGTTTCGCTATTAAGACCATCAGGTACCTGCAGCTCAGCAAAGGCATTACGTTACTATATAAGATGAATCGGAATATTTTCTGATTTGTTACTTTCAAGATTACCAGGCAGTGAAAAATGGAACTGGAGTTTAGTATTTACACACTTACAAGTTTTTATTTACAGACAGACTCATTACAAACACGTACCTCCAAACCTAATCAACAAAGTTTCCGTCTGCTCCTATATATAGGAGCACAAGTGAATCCCCAGTTAATGCCCACCACCTGAATACAATTAAACACCCAATTAACGATACAATTAACAAAGTGATAGGAGACTAGATACTGTGGAGGAGCAAAGGGATTTAGGTGTCCAGATACACAAATCACTCAAAGCTAGTGCACAGAAACAAAATGTAGTCAAAAAAGGAATGTTGATCTTTATCTCAAGCGGTTTGGGAGTGAGTGATGCCTGAGTTGTACAGAGCTTTGGTTAGACCTGGAGTAACTGCATTCAGTTCTGGGCATCTCAGGAAGGATATTTTGACCCTATTACAGTGCAGATTCATCAAAACAATACTGAAAGTAAAAGAATTAGATTATCAGGACAGGGTGCTGTCACTCGGGTTGCATTCCCTCGAGTTTGGAAGGCTGGGCGTGATCTAATTGAGGTGTTTAAAATGATAAAGGGTCTTGATAGGGTAGATGGAGGGAAACTATTTCCAAGCGTGCAGGGTCGGGTGGGGAACGGTCAACACAATCTTAAAATTCAAGCTAAGCCACTCTGGAGTGAAATCAGGATGTACCAAATCACACCAAAGGTAGTGGAAATGCTGAACTCTCATCCCCTGTGGATGCTGGGGGTCAACTGGAACTTTCAAGACTGAGATTTACAGATATTAGTTGGGTAAGGGTATCAAGGGATATGGAACCAAGGAGGGTAAATGGACTAGCCAGTACAGCTCAACCATGATCTAACTGAATGCTGGAACAGGCTCAAGGTGCTATTCCTATATGAGATGTCAAGTTGGTTCAGGAGATATCAGCATAGTACCGAGGGACTGCTGCACTGCCAGGTGTGCTACTTTTCAGGTAAGATGTTAAGCTGAGGAAGTACAGTCATAGAGTCATAGAGTTATACAGCACAGAAACAGGCCCTTCGGCCCACTGTGTCCACACTGGCCATCAAGCCTATCTATTCTAATCCCATTTTCCAGCACTTGGCCCGTAGCCTTGTATGCTATAGCGTTTCAAGTGCTCATCTAGATACTTCTTAAATGTTGTGAGGGTTCGTGCCTCTACGACCCCTTCAGGCAGTGCGTTCCAGATTCCAACCACCCTCTGGGTGAAAATGTTTTCCTCAAATCCCCTCTAAACCTCCTGCCCCTTACCTTAAATCTATACCCCCTGGTTATTAAGACCTCCGCTAAGGGAAAAGGTTTCTTCCTATCTACCATATCTATGGCCCTCATAATTTTTTCACAACATTTAAGAAGTATTTAGATGAGCACTTGAAACGTCATAGCATACAAGGCTACAGGCCAAGTGCTGGAAAATGGGATCAGAATAGTTAGGTGCTTGATGGCCGGCATGGACATGATGGGCCAAAGGGCCTGTTTCTGTGCTGTATAACTCTATGACTCTAAAATAGGCGCAGGAGTAGGCCATTTGGCCCTTCGAGCCTGCTCCGCCATTCATTATGATCATGGCTGCCCTCAGTCTTCTCTGCTGTAAGGAAAACAGCCCTAGCCTATCCAGTCTCTCTTCATAGCTGAAATGCTCCAACCCAGGCAACATCCTGGTGAATCTCCTCTGCACCCTCTCCAGTGCAATTGCATCCTTCGTATAGTGTGGCGACCAGAACTATACACAGTATTCCAGCTGTGGCCCAACTAGCGTTTTATACAGCTCCATCATAACCTCCCTCTTATATTCTATGCCTTGGCAAATAAAGGCAAGTATCCCATTTGCCTTCCTAACCACCTGATCTACCTGTGCTGCTGCCTTCAATAATCTATGGACAAGTACACCAAGGTCCCTCTGATCCTCTATACTCACGAGGGTCCTACCACCCATTGTATATTCCCTTGCCTTCTTAGTCCTCCCAAAATGCATCACCTCACACTTCTCAGGATTAAATTCCATTTCCCACTGTTCCGCCCATCTTACCAGCCCATCTATATCATCCTGTAATCTAAGGCTTTCCTCCTCACTATTTACGACACCACCAATTATCATGTCATCTGTGAACTTACTGATCATACCTCCTATATTCACGCCTGAATCATTAATGTACAAGTAAAAGAACCAGTGGGGAGTTGACGAGTATTTGTTTTATGCAGTGTGTTGTTATGATCGGAAATGCGCTGCCTGAAAGCAGGCTGGAAGCAGATTCAATCAGAACTTTCAAATTTGCAGGGCTATGGGAAAAGGACTGCGGAAGTGGAACTGATTGGATAGCTCTTGCAAAGAGCTAGCACAGGATTGATGGGCCGAATGGCATCCTTCCATGCTGTAAGATTTGATGATGCTGTTAAAAGAACAGCAAGGTGTTTTCCTGGTGCTCTAACTGGTATCAACTCTGCAACCAAAAAGAAACGAGATTAATTGTCTATTTACTGCCTTGCTGTGGTAATTATCTGCTTTGTTGTTGTGTGGCTGTTTGTTTGGCCACCTAATTACAGTGATAGCACTTCAAAATGAGCCCATTGGCTGTGAAGTGCTTTGAGAAGTCCTGAGAGCGTAATAAGATGCTTTGTAAGTTCAAGATGTTTCTTTCTAAGAAATCCCGATGCTGCATTGGCATTGGGAGCGTCGACCACTGTTAATTTTTAATTTTAATCACTATTTAATTTTAACATTCCATTAATTTTGATATCTAATTTGAGACATGTAATCTCACTGTGTAACAAGCTACTATATATGTCATATGTTGCTTCTCATATTCTTCAGGAGATTTTCAAGCTGTTGGTCAGTACCTGAGAAGAGACATAAGAAACAGCTCAGAGAACCAAACGGGGAGTGTTAGGAAACGGTCAGAGTAATCCCCGTTACAATTAATTCAAAGTTAAACATATAGTTTTAAGATAACAGCAAAAATAGTTTACAGCTCCTACCATGACATCTTTCCCTATTTGCCTGATGACAACTAAGGACTAATTTTTAAAAATGTAATTTTCTCCAGCTGAAAATACTTCTCTATGTCGATCATTCTTTGTTCCAGTCCTACTCAGGCCCCCTCCCCCAACTCTTTTTCCGGTACATTGATGACTGTATCGGTGCCATTTCCTGCTCCCGCCCCAAACTGGAAAACTTTTATCAACTTTGCGTCTAATTTCCACCCTTCTCTCACCTTTACATGGTCCATCTCCAACACTTCCCTTCCCTTCCTCACCTTCTCTGTCTCCATCTCTGGGGATAGGCTGTCTACTAATATCCATTATAAGCCCACCGACTCCCACAGCTACCGTGACTACACTTCTTCACACCCTGCCTCCCGTAAGGACTCCATTCCATTCTCCCAGTTTCTCCGTCTCCGACGCATCTGCTCTGATGATGCTACCTTCCATGACAGCGCTTCTGATATGTCTTCCTTTTTCTCCAACTGAGGATTCCCCCCCACTGTTGTTGACAGGGCCCTCAACCGTGTCCGGCCCATTTCCCGCACCTCTACCCTCACCCCTTCCCTTCCCTCCCAGAACCGTGACAGGGTTCCCTTGTCCTCACTTTCCACCCCATCAGCCTCCATATCCAAAGGATCATCCTCTGCCATTTCCACCACCTCCAGCGTGATGCCACTACCAAACGCATCTTCCCCTCCCTTCCCCTGTCAGCATTCCGAAGGGATCGTTCCCTCTGCAACACCCTGGTCCATTCCTCCATTACCCCCAACACCTCGTCCCTTTCCCAAGGCACCTTCCCCTACAATCGCAGGAGATGTAATACCTGCCCATTTACCTCCTCTCTCCTCATTATCGCAGGCCCCAAACACTCCTTTCAGGTGAAGCAGCGATTTACTTGTACTTCTTTCAATGTAGTATACTGTATTCGCTGCTCACAATGTGGTCTCCTCTACATTGGGGATACCAAACGCAGACTGGGTGACTGCTTTGCAGAACACCTTCCGCTCAATCCGAAAGCATCCAGTTGCTGGCCATTTCAACACTCCCCCCTGCTCTCATGCTCACATCTCTGTCCTGGGATTGCTGCAGTGTTCCAGTGAACATCAACGCAAGCTCGACGAACAGCATCTCATTTACCGATTAGGCACAGTACAGCCTGCTGGACTGAACATTGAGTTCAATAATTTCAGAGCGTGACGGGTCCCCCATTTTACTTTTATTTTTAGTTATTTTTTCTTTTTTATATTTTATTTGTGTTTATTTTATTTTATCTCAGTTTGTTCGGTTTGCTTACCCACTGTTTTTTTTTCATGTTTGTACTTGCGGCTGTTCAGTTTTCAGTCCGTTAACACCCTATCTGTACTAATGCTTTGTCTTTCAACACACCATTAACATATTGTTTGCCTTTGCTCCATGACCTTCTGGTCGGTTATTCTCTGTGACCTTGTCCTATATTTACCTTCTCCTTTGTTATCTCTTGCCACACCCCCGCTTTACTTGCTTAAAACCTTTTACATTTCTAATATTTGTCAGTTCTGATGAAGGGCTGCTGACCTGAAACGTTAACTCTGCTTCTCTCTCCACAGATGCTGCTAGACCTGCTGAGTATTTCCAGCATTTCTTGTTTTTATTTTAGATTTCCAGCATCCGCAGTATTTTGCTTTTATATTATGCCTGAACCAAAGCTCAGCAAAGCACCCCATACTGCACATCGGAAAAGCAGTGGGCTATTCAGCCCCTCGAACCTGTTCCATCATTCAACTAGATTATCATTGATCTGTATTTACCAGCCTCAGTTCCACAATCCTTAATATAGTTTCCCAACAAAAACTAACATTGACCCCTTAGCGTTTTGGGGAACAGAGTTCTAGATTTCCACTATCCTTTGTGTGAAGAAGTGGTTCCTCACATCACCCTAGCTCTAACATTAGGATGCCTCCACCATGAGCAGAAAAAGGGTAGATAGAGGGAAACTATCAACTTCTTTAATCATCTTAAACACTTCAATTAGATAACCCTTAATGTTTTACACTTGATGGAATCAAAGCCTAGTCTTTGCAACCTGTCCTCATAATTTAACCCTTTTAGCTCCAGTATCTGATGGACCTGTGCAACACCCTCTCCAAGGTCAATCTGCAATGCCCAGTATTCCAGAATAATTTTATCTTTCACACCAGCTATCTCTGTTGTCTTTCTGAATGAGTTCCTGAGTTGTCACAAATAGAGCTGGATTTTATGTTGCCGCTGCTGCTGTAAAAGATGGTGGACGCACGTGTGGGTTTTACTCAGCCGAGCCGCCACGATACTATACGGGGTGGCTCATTTACATGCTTGGGACGGACCGCACCCCCCCCCCACCCCCACCCCCACCCGATGATGTGGAGGGGGGGGGGGGCGACCCCCGGCAACGGCGTCCGGCACCACTGTGCAGGCGCCATTTTCAAAGGGATTCAAGCCCTTAGAAATGTTACTTTTTAAAGGGACCGAAGTGTTAAAATGTAATTTACACATTACATAGCATCTGCACTCCCCTCACCCACACCCCGAAGGAATAATCGAGTCGTTCATAGCCCACTGCCCCCCAAAAAAACTTTGATTTAGATCGCGATCTTTCCCCCCCGGCCTTTAATAACTTTAACCCTCAACCCCTTCCCGCCATCCCCCACACCATCCAAAGAGTTTGACCCTGCTCCCCACCTCCCGCACTGAGAAACTTACCCCCACCCCCCACTCTCCACAGGTGTTGCGCCTCATTTCCCTGGACTGGGATTCGAAGGTGCGACTGTGCCGTGATGAAGCTTGCGGCGGTACTTCAGGAGGCAATGGGAACGTTATTAATGCAGGTGAGTTAATTTATTTGAATATTTAAATTACGGTCCCGTCGCCAAGCGAGCAGCAATATGGGGACGGGCCCTGCCAGCGTCGAGGTCCATGCGAGCCTCATCCGGGACAGTCTTCACGCTCCTCGCCATGGATCCCGACATTGAGGACCCTATAAAATCCAGCCCTTAGTATGAAATTATAAGGTGGCGTTATGATGTGGAGCCACCCATTAAGACTTTAATACCATGTCTGGGCTGGATTTAAATTCAGTGGCAGTCATGTGCTATATTTTGAAGAATTGTCAATGCTACATTTTATAAAATTAAGTTACCAATTAAATATTGGGAAGACTGAAGCCATTGTCTTTGGTTCCCAACACAAATTCCATTCCCCAGCCAGCAACTCCATCGCACTGCCAGGCCACTGTTTGAGGTTAGACCAGAGCGTTTGCAACCTTGGCATCCTATTTGTAAAGAAGAGGAAATAGTTTCTCTCTATCTAGTCCCAAATCCTTTCCATCACCAAGACCGCCTCTTTCCATTTCGGCAACATCGTCCGTCTCCGGCTCATCTTAGCTCATCTGCTGCTGAAACCCTCATCGATGCCTTTGTTACCTCTAGACTTGACTATCCCAACACACTCCTGGCCGGCATCCCATCTTCCAACCTCCATAAACCTGAGCCCATCCAAACGCTGCTGCCCTAATCTTAATTAGCATCAAATCCCGTTCACCCATCACCCCTTTGTTCGCTGACCTACATTGGCTCGTGGTCCAGCTACACCTCGATTTGAAAATTCTCATCCTTACTTTTAAATCCCTCTGTGGTTTCGTCCCTCCCTCTCTCTGTAACCTCATCCAACTACTCTCCGAAATATCTGCATTCCTCAAATTCTGGCCTCTTGTGCGTCTAAAATTTTCATCATTCCACCCTTGGCGGCCGTGTCTTCAGCTGCCAAGGCCCTAAACTCTGGAATTCCCTCCCTAAACCTCTCTGCCTCTCTACCTTGCTTTCCACCTTTAAGACACTCCTTAAAACCTACCTCTTTGACCAAACTTTTGGTCATCTGACCTAATAGCTTATTATGTGGCTCGGTGTCAAATTTTGTTTGATAATGCCCCTATGACGCAACCAGGTGCTACGTTAAAGTAAAGTGTAAATGTAAGTTTTTGTTGCTGTTGTTGTTGTGATTGGCTGAAATATAAAAAGACCAGAAACTGCGCTACATGTTTGACATTTACATTCCACATAATTCCTTTCCTGTATTTAAATGGAATGCAAAACACAGTGCTGACACTCCACATTCAAATTAAATGACCAACACGTTTCCCGTGAGCGGATTGGTCGCCCATCCCTCCACCCACCTCCATTAAAACTGGAAATGGGCGGGTTCAGTCCCTGTTCCAGATTTTAACCTCTGACATGATTCCACCTGTTTTGGGGAGTTCACCCCATTAACTCCACTCAGCAAATTCTCCCCAAAACCAAAACAAAAATCAGCAAAATCTCAGAGGGTAGAATCTCCTGCACAGAGACCCAGCCAAATTTTTTTCTAAAATCCACGAAAATTTGGGCTTTTTTCCCAATGATTGTGGCCAAATTATAGAGTCATAGAGAGATACAGCACCGAAACAGGCCTTTCGGCCCAACGAGTCCATGCCAACCATCAACCACCCATTTTATACTAATCCTACATTAATTCCATTTCCCTCTCACATCCCCACCTTCCCTCAATTCTCATACCACCTAACTACACTGGGGGCAATTTACAATGGCCAATTTACCTATCAACCACAAGTCTTTGGCATGTGGGAGGAAACCAAAGCACCCGGAGAAAACCCACGCAGTCACAGGGAGAACTTGCAAACTCCGCACAGGCAGTACCCAGAACCGAACCCAGGTTACTGGAGCTGTGAGGTTGCAGTGCTAAGCACTGTGCCACCCAAATATATAGGTACAAACAAGAGACCCAGCACTGGCACCAAGGCTCTGTACATTATGCTTTGGGTTTGATGAAATCTGAACTTTGATATGCCATGAAATGGCACACAGGTACTCTGTCTCCTGGATGTGGCTTCTCTGGTTTTATCTGTGTAAATCTGGTGCGAACGCAGAAGTTAAGATATTTACGTCACAGTTGATTTCATAGTTTGCTGAGTTCTCAACTACGCTGCCCTACCTAGGTTGAGGCTGGACTCCCCATTCCGGATTTTGGATTGGGAGCCTATGGATTTATTTCCATTAGCAATTGCGAAAGGCCACGTACCACACAGATGTTTTCAGAGGGTGCCGCTGCATTCCCCAAAGGCTGGTATCATGCAGATCTGGGATAGGTAGTGGACAATGAAACAACTAACTGGAGGAGAATATCCCCACAAATATCCCCTTCTCAATGATAGGGGAGCCCAGCACATCAGTGCGAAAGATAAGGCTGAAGCATTTGCAACAATCTTCAGCCAGAAATGCCGAGTTGTTGATCCATCTCGGCCTCCTCCTGAAGTCCCCAGCATCACGGATGCCAGACTTCAGCCAATTCGATTCACTCCGCGTGATATCAAGAAACGACTGAAGGCACTGGATACTGCAAAAGCTATGGGCCCTGACAATATTCCAGCAATAGTACTGAAGACCTGTGCTCCAGAACTTGCCGCGCCCCTAGCCAAGCTGTTCCAGTAAAGCTACAACACTGGCATCTACCCTGCAATGTGGAAAATTGCCCAGGTATGTCCTGTACACAAAAAGCAGGACAAGTCCAACCCGGCCAATTACCGCCCCATCAGTCTACTCTCAATCATCAGTAAAGTGATGGAAGGTGTCATCAACAGTGCCATCAAGCGGCACTTGCTTAGCAATAACCTGCTCAGTGATGCTCAGTTTGGGTTCCGCCAGGGCCACTCAGCTCCTGACCTCATTACAGCCTTGGTTCAAACATGGACAAAAGAGCTGAACTCAAGAGGTGAGGTGAGAGTGACTGCCCTTGACATCAAGGCGGCATTTGACCGAGTATGGCATCAAGGAGCCCTAGCAAAACTGAGGTCAATGGGAATCAGGGGGAAAACCCTCCGCTGGCTGGAGTCATACCTAGCGCAAAGGAAGATGGTTGTGGTTGTTGGAGGTCAATCATCTGAGCTCCAGGACATCACTGCAGGAGTTCCTCAGGGTAGTGTCCTGGGCCCAACCATCTTCAGCTGCTTCATCAATGACCTTCCTTCAATCATAAGGTCAGAAGTGGGAATGTTCGCTGATGATTGCACAATGTTCAGCACCATTCGTGACTCCTCAGATACTGAAGCAGTCCGTGTAGAAATGCAGTAAGACCTGGACAATATCCAGGCTTGGGCTGATAAGTGGCAAGTAACATTCGCGCCGCACAAGTGCCAGGCAATGATCATCTCCAACAAGAGAGAATCTAACCATCTCCCCTTGACATTCAATGGCATTACCATCGCTGAATCCCCCACTATCAACATCCTAGGGGCTACCATTAACCAAAAACTGAACTGGAGTAGCCATATAAATACCGTGGCTACAAGAGCAGGTCAGAGGCTAGGAATCCTGAGGCGAGTAACTCACCTCCTGACTCCCCAAAGCCTGTCCACCATCTACAAGGCACAAGTCAGGAGTGTGATGGAATACTCTCCACTTGCCTGGATGGGTGCAGCTCCAACAACACTCAAGAAGCTCAACACCATCCAGGACAAAGCAGCCCGCTTGATTGGCACCCCATCTACAAACATTCACTCCCTCCACCACTGACGCACAGTGGCAGCAGTGTGTACCATCTACAAGATGCACTGCAGCAATGCACCAAGGCTCCTTGGACAGCACCTTCCGAACCCGCGACCTCTACCAACTAGAAGGACAAGGGCAGCAAATACGTGGGAACACCACCACCTGCAAGTTCCCCTGCAAGTTACACACCATCCTGACGGAACTATATTGCCGTTCCTTCACTGTCGCTGGGTCAAGATCTTCGAACTCCCTTCCTAACAGCACTGTGGGTATACCTACCCCAAATGGACCGCAGCGGTTCAAGAAGGCAGCTCACCACCACCTTCTCAAGGGCAATTTGGGATGGGCAATAAATGCTGGCCTGGCCAGTGAGACCTACATCCCATGAATGAATTTTAAAAAAGGTTTGTGAGTACAACACTGCACACGTCAAATCACAGGCATTTAAAGCACAGAATAGCATCAAAATTAGAGCAAAATTCGGCCCAGCCACTGGTGCTGTTGTTTATCCTTCACATTAAGGAATGCACTACCTGAAAGGCTGGTGAAAAAAGATTCAATAGTAATTCTCAAAAGGGAACTGAATACCTGAAAAGTATGCAGGTGTATGACCATCCCCCCACAAGTCATTTTTGGAAAGACCGGAACGGGTACCGATTGTCTCGTCGTCCCGAAGTGCGGGTAGCTTGTTAAGTTTATTAAGAGGCTAATTAAGGCCAATGATCATCAAAGTTCTTCCTTCCATCCTCCCTGCATCTCATGCCCGAAACCTTAAACCTGCGTCCATCATCAGCTCATGGGAACAGCTTTTCTTTGTCTACTTTATCTAAACCTGTTATAATCTTGTCCACCTCTATCAAATCTCCCCTCAATCTCCTTTGCTCCAAGGAGAACAATCCCAGCTTCTCCAAGCTAACCTTGTAGCTAAAATTCCTCATCCCTGGAACCATTCTGTTAAATCTCCCCTGCACTTTCTCAAGGATCCTCACATCCTTCCTAAAGTGTGGTGACCTTCAACACTACAATGTCTTCCCTAATCAGTACTACCACCCCACCTCCCTTTTTCCCTTCCCTATCTTTTCTGAACACTTTGTATCCTTGTATATTAAGCACCCAGTTCTCACCATTTTATTAAAGCCACATTTCCATTATTGCTACTACATCACATTCCCACAAGGCTATTTATGCTTGTAGCTCAGCAACCTTGGTCACCACACTTTGTATGCTTACACCCATGCATTGTAATCCTGTCTTTGTATTCCTTGTAGTCCTTCTTAGTCCATTCCTATCTAATATGGTACTACTTCCTTCTCTAGTACTATCCAATACTCTCACTCCTTTATGCACCTTATTCCTCTTTTCTACTTCTATATACTGGTGCTGACCCCTTTGCCAATTTAATTTAAACACTGCCCAACTACATTAGTGAACCTTACTGTGCGGACATTAGTCCTAGTCCTGTTGAGGTGCAACCTGTCCCTTTTGAATAGGTGCCTTCTGCACCAGAACTGGTCCCAATGCCCCAAGAATCTGAAGCCCTCCCTCCTGCATCAAGCCTCAGTCCACACATTTATCTTCCTTATCTTCCTACTACTCTTGCCAGCGCATGGCACTGGGAGGATCACAACCTTCAAGGTCCTACTTTTTAACCCTAGCTCCTGAAAATCTGACCGTAGGACCTCAATACCTGCTCTCTCTATGTCTCTATGTACAGACATGTACCATAACTTCTGGTTCACTCCCTTCCCCCTGCAGAATATTCTGTATCCTCTCCACCCTTGCTATGTAAACAAATTTCTCCAAATCTCCACCCGGCTCTTTTTCAAAATTGTTTAAATTTCTTACTGTACACTGGTACAAGGACTGGGGGCCACGGATTGAAGGTTTTGGGCAAGAGATGCAGGGAGAATGTGAGGAAAACCATTTTTAAACAGCAAGTGGTAATGACTTGGAATTTGCTGCTCACCAGGGTCGTGGAAATGGAGACAATCAATGATTTCTAAAGGAAATTGGATGAGCACTTGAAGGAAATAAACTTGCAGGGCTACGGGGATTGAGTGTGGGTGTGGGACTGACTTGATTGCTCCGCAGAGAGCCGGCATGGACTCGATGGGCCAAATGGCCTCCTTCTATGCTGTAAGTGACTCTATCTGTACAAGTGTACCGAATTTTCTGCTTAATGGTTTAGAGATTGTGGTGGTCTCCTGTTGTAACCCCCATAAGAGCAGTTTGGAAATAGGTTGTGACCTGGATATGCTGGATCCTGACATAGTCTGGGAATTCCCATTGGGCCATGGAAGGGGTGGACACTCTGCCCACTCCTTACAAGGCCATTGAAGCAGAGTGTGCAGGTCTGGACAGGGGATCCCTTCACTGGCAATTCTCACTTCCCTGGTCCAATATAGTAACCTGTGTGAGTCTGGAGCATGCTATATATACTAAGTCAGATAGGTGAAAGTGGGCCCCACGAGAGGGAGTCAGATCAGGGAAACAACCTCAACATCACCCTCCCTCCCAACACCCGTCGCTCCTCCAGCCTTGAAGAAGCATTCAATTTGGCTGTATTGTTCAGAGCAAACATCCCTGGGGGTCCTGGGCACCAACAAGATGGCAGCAGAAGGTGGAGTTTATTGTAGTGTGGTGCACGCAGGCACTCGCAATGCTCCTGTAGCAGCACTGATGCCCACTGGTCCTATTAAAGTTAGCGGTGCTCCCACTGACCCTGCAGTTAAGGGTACCAGCAAGGGCAATCCCAGTGAAACACTGAGGAGGATTTTTGTTTTGGGATCGGGACCCTGGCATCGTGATCATTTTCGGGTCCCGATCCCGCACCATGTGCACATGGCACGCCCAATCTGATTTCTGTTGGATTGGCCAACTAGTGGCCAGAGGGCGCACTTGCCATCCAACACTAGAGGGCCAATAGGAGGCCTTGCAGGAGTGGAAGAGCTGCAGTCTGCTGATGCAGGTAAGGGGGAGAGAGGGCGCCTCAAGATGGCGGTTCCCTCTCAGCACTTTTTAAATCTTTAATAGCCATAATTGCCGGACTGTCCTCATGGAGGGGGTGCCCCTCCACAGGGCGGCCTGTTGCTATTTGCAGTTGGGGAAAGGCCGCCTCCTTTCAGCCAGCGGCGGGAAATTCTGGACCCGCCCGCCTCCAGCGGGCTTCCAAAATTCTGTCCACTGTCTCTCGAATTCCTGCCACATCTGCATCATTCCATTCTCCCCTGAAACAGCATCAGCATGAGATGGATGCGGGAAGCAGCACTTACAGGGCTGAGGAGCAAATGGTGAGGAAGTGAGAGCTGCTGAAATGGCGGCAGGAGTAGTGGGGAGGTTGCCCGCAAACGTGGGCAAGCAAATACTGACTTTCAAATGCTCTTTACGTGAGGGAAAGACCAGTGGGTAACGGAAAGAGAAAGAGGGAGACTGGGTTGTAGGTGGTCAGTTATTCTCATCTGGTTCTAACACATTCAGATCTATGATTGAGCAGGATGAATTCGTTGGTGGCTGCCAGCTACCCTGTAGATGTGTGCCATTGGGCATGTCCATTCTTGGTGCCATTCTCTTCATTATAAACAATCATGCTTATGATTTAAGGATGTAGTGCAAAATTGGTCACCTTACAACAGTTTCTTATCAGTTATGACGTGCTGATGTCATAAAAGGTGCTATATAAATGCAAGCAGTTCTTTCAAATTCTCAAACTCAAGAATGAACTTTCAAAGCTGTAATGGGTTGAATGGCCTCCTTTCGTGTTGTAAGATTCTCTTATTCTATGATCTGCTTTGGGGTTTCTGTACAGAACCCAACTCGGTACTGCAGCTACTGCCATTGATAAATCCAATTACCCTTTCTGCACTGTAATTTACACTGGGAGTGCCCTGTGACTATCCAACACATATGAAGTGATCCTCTGATGACGCATAGCAAAGGGGTCAACTAGTTACCTATGACTGATCAACTCTTACTCATGCTGCTGTACAGCGAGATTCCATTCTTCATTCCATCGTGGCTTCTGTATCTGACAGCTCTCTTCAGAACTTTGAGATACATGTGTATTTATTGAACTAATCCATCACATTCTGTACTTTATTCTTTGCAGTTACTGTCTGTCACAGCATTTTAACACTGCTTGTAATTTACCATTCACGTTTGCTGTGAATTGTGATTTAGTTAATTTTAAAAATTGCACCCCCCCCTCCCCACACACACATCAATATACATAGTGATATAGTGTTCACTTTAGTTACCGTTGTATTGTTTAGCTTTTGAAGGCTGTTGATTGGGATGCAGTCATGAAGGGTGTCTGACGTACTTTGTTTCCTGCACAACATGGCAACATTATGAAAAACTACAGTAAACTGCCCAAATGCAAAGACAACTGGTGCTAATCAATAATTCAGGAGGGGGAACAGAGCCAGGTCTTGTGACTTCCTGGGCACATTAATAATGTCATCCTACATAATCACTTTCTTAATTGTTGTGATTCACAAGGGTCACATAGTTCAGAGTGGTACATTGTAACAGAAAGTGCAATTTGTACACAAACCAGTAAATCCCTTTCAAAACCAATTTAACAAACAGAGTGGGAACATAAGGAACAGGAGGAGGCTATTCAGCCCCTCGAGCCCATTCTGCCATTCCATTAGATCATAGCTCATAGCTCATAGAGTCATAGAGTTATACAGCACGGAAACAGGCCCTTTGGCCCATTGTGTCTGTGCCAGCCATCAAGCACCTAACTATTCTAATCCCATTTTCCAGCACTTGGCCCGTAGCCTTGTATGCTATAGCATTTCAAGTACTCATCTAAATACTTCTTAAATGTTGTGAGGGTTCCTGCCTCTACCACCTCTTCAGGCAGTGCGTTCCAGATTCCAACCACCCTCTGGGTGAAAGCATTTTTCCTCAAATCCCCTATAAACCTCCTGCCCCTTGCCTTAAATCTATGCCCCCTGGTTTTTCATTGACACTCCCCAGATTTAACACTATCTCCCCACCTGCAGATCACCTCACTCAATTACATTCCTTAGTCTTTTACAGATCGTTAAGATATTAGCGTGTAAGTACATACAATTAAAACAACAGATTATGCATGTTTGCTTATTCTTTACCTTAGATGATATTTTGATATTTATAGGTAACGCACCAAATTATACTGATATTGTTTTTATATGTATATATTATCCCAGATTCAAATAGTGGTGTCATTGACTGACAATATGTTCAATTTATTTATCTTCAAATAAAAAATTCTTCCTCAATACTCAGACACCATTAGACTGTCTTTCCATTAACTTTACTTCCAAAAATTAAAGTTTGTTTATCCCCTTAAACTTCAGGTAACTTCCCTTTTGAGTGTCTGGAATAGCAATTCATATCAATTAATTTCAAAATCAGGAACAATTCATCTGTACCTTAACTCCATTTACCCTCCTTTGATCCATATCCCTTGGTACTGTTACCTAACAAAAATCTATCTATGTCAGTATTGAGAATTTTAATTGACCCAACATCTGTAGCCATTTGAGCCACTACCCTTTGGGTGAAAATGTTCTTCCTCATTTCACTCCTGAATGTCCTAGTTCTAGTTATGATTAAAAGTATGCCCCTTGTTCTGGATTTCCCCACCAGAGGAAATAGTTTCTCTGTATCTACTCTATCCAAACCATTTATCATTTTAAAGACCTTGATTATACCTCAAACTTCAAAAACTCAAGGGAATATAAAGTTTATGCAATCTGTTCTTATAATTTAAACCTTTAAGCCATTGATTAATTATGGTCAATGTATACTGCCCCCTCCGACGCCAGTATATCCTTCCTGAGGTTTGATGCTACAAACATTGTAACAGGATCTATTTCAAACAAAAAAAAAATGCTAAAGTATCAACTTACATTAGTCTTCATCATTGGCAATTCCTCATGTCGCGGATGATTCTTCCTTGCTGATGGTTGGGTGGAAGTGAGATGTCAGTGTTGGCTATGGGTTCGCAGATGGCTCACGAGCCCTATCTTATCCTTGCAGGCTCTCCCACAGTGAGGACATCACTTGCCGGCTGGTAGAGATGGTGGTGGATTGTTGGCTCGAGCAGCTGCCTCTCTTTCCGTCTCACTCGCCGTTCTCTCCTAGTGGCTGCTTTTGTTGATTGGAAGGTCTTGACACCATTTTCGATGATGGATCGCCATTTTGGTTACGATTAGACATCTGCTTCCCATGTGTTGATGTTCATAGAGCAGACCTTTGTTACGGCCATTTGAGCCACTACCCTTTGGGTGAGGGGTGTGGGTGGTTCCCGCTGTTCAACTCCCACCTGACTGTAGCAAGTGTTATTTTATTATTAGCATTTTAACCCCTTTGTGTTTTATTTGTCAAATAAACAGACAATGACAGGTTTTCTTGTAGGTTTAAAACAGAAGATTAATTATTTATTGAGCAATATGCTCTATCCCTAAATTGTTGCGACTGCAATCACTCACGCATTCACTCTCTCGCACACACACCTACACATACACACCTACACATACACACCTACACACACACACACACACAACAAAAGACAGATAGAGAGGAAAATGGGTAAGTGGTTTTCAAGTGAAGTTTTCGGGGTTTAAGGTAAACCTGTTGAATTCTCTCAGAAGTCAAGTTCTCGTTGGTTGCAGGCCTGAGGTGTTTGTAGATTTCTTTGTTGGTTGAAAGTTCAGTTGAAAATGTAGTATTTACAGCAGGGCACATTCCTTCTTAGCCTGTTGCATTTTCTCCTAGCTCACTGCTGGTCAAGCTTTTGTGCTGCTTCTTCCTGGGTCTCTCACTCTCTGCCTTGAGGGCTGCCTTCTTAAGGTTAAAAGTTTGTCACATCATATTCTGGTAGTAGATGCTTTGGTCTCTCCCCCACGCTGATCACACAATGGCCCAGGATGAGAATAATTTGGCTATGATGCTTCCACTTCGTACCTTCTTTTTTTCAGTAGAACACATTCAATTTAGGAATCTTTCAGGATGGGTGTAATTGACACCTCTCAACCTGGTTAGGCATCCTTTGTTCTAAACAGACAGTGTGACAATGTTTGAATACACATGCGGCCATCTTTTGCAGCATTGTCCATTTTTTAAAAAGGTAAAGTCAGTTTTTAATAACTCTTCAGTTTGAGTCTGTATTTTTTCATTGTCGCACTTGTAAGTGTGACACCATCACAGAGCTTTGAGATTGTCTTTGAAACGTTTCCTTTGCCCCCCGGGTGAACGGGCTCCCTGGCGTAGCTCTGAGTAGAGGACCTCTTTGGGCATTCTTGATTGGGCATTCTGACAACATGTCCTGTCCGTCTCAGCTGATGTGAGATTACCATGGCCTCTATTATTGGCAAGTCTGTGTCTTGAAGGATTTTCATATTTGTTCTTTTGCTCTCCCTTGATTCACAAGATCCTTCTAAGACATTGTTGATGATTGTGTTCTAGGGCCATGATATGACATCTATAAGTTGTCCAACCTTCAGCACCATAGAGAAGTATGGGGAAAAGCACTGCTGGGTAGACTTTGGCCAGAATTTTATGTTGGGCAGGAGGTGAGCCTGCCTCCGCTGGGCCTGGGAGCCACACCATGATCTTATATGACCCAGGCCCTTAATTGGCCTCGAGAGGCGGAAGTCCTGCCTCCGATAGCTGTCAGTCAATCAGCAGGCTGGCAGCTCAGTCCCAGCAGCACCACTGGGAGCAGTGGCCACTGCTGGGACTGCAGTCAAGGAGAGGAGCAAGAGGGGCACCTGCCCTGAAAAAAGGTATGTGGGGCCTCGTCGGGAACAATCGGCTGGGCCCCGGCGAGGCAAGGGGGTGGGTGGGGTGGGCGTCGGTTAGGGGTGGACGGGGTTGAATGATGTAGTTCAATAGGGGTGGTTGGGCCATGGGGGGGCCCTCCATGTGGCACAGGAGGGCCCCCTACCCCCCGGCCCGCAAGGAGGCCACCAGGTTTTACTGGGTAATATATCAGCGGCGGAGGGAAACTGCCGCCGTCCCTCGTAAAATAGCAACCGAGGCGGGAAGATGACGGGAATGGCACCCCTCCCCCCCACCGCCTCTCACTCAATTGTATGATGCTCACCCCCTACCTCCAGCCCACTCCTGTGGGGTGCATAAATGTCCAGCCTTTGAGTTTAGAGTTGAGTCTAATACCACGAATCTTGAAAACTTAAGCACGTGATTTACCGAAGGCTGAGCTCACACATTGGATGAGGTGTACCTCTTCATCAATGTCAGCTTTTTGGGATAGAATTAATTTAGATTAGTAAGTAAACAGAGAAGGGAAGACTTACATTTAAATAGCGCCCTTCACAACCTCAGGACATCCCAAAACGCTTTACAGCTAATGAAGTACTTTTGAAGTGTGGTCACTGTTATTATGTAGCCAATTTGTGCACAGCAAGCTACCATGAACAAGGTGTTCCTACACCACAAGGACTGCATGAAGGCGGCTTAACATCACCTTCTTAAGGGCAATTAGGGATAGGCAATAAATGCTGGCCTTGTCACCCACATCTCAAGAGTGAAAATGAACAGTCCAATTTTTGAGAGGACTGTCCCAAGATTTAGCATGCAAATTAAATGTCTAGTCTTTCTAAAATGAGTTTTGCTTCCATTTAAGAATATTGCAGTGATGGAGAGAGAGGATGTCCCAGCGGGGTCAAGGACAGAATCTATTTGGCTAGAGCTAAGGAACAAAAGAGGTGCAATTACAATGCTCGGTGTAGTCTATAGGCCACCAACTAGTGGGAAAGATGTAGAGGAACGAATTTGCAAGGAAATTACAGAGAAATGCAAGAATTATATAGTTATAATGAGGGACTTTAATTATCTGAATATAGACTGGAATAGTAGTAGTGTAAAGGGCAAGAGCTCCTAGAGTGTGTTCAGGAGCATTTTGTACAGTAGTATGTTTCCAGTCCGATGAAAGGGGAGACACTGCTAGACCTGGGAATGAGGTGGGCCAAGTGGATCAAGTGTCAGTAGGGGAACATTTAGGGGACAGCATTCATTGTATAGTAAGGTTTAGGTTGGCTATGGAAAAGGACAAGGAACAATCCAGAGTAATAATAATTAACTGGGGGAAAGCCAACTTCAATTGGGTAAGAAAGGATCTGACCCAGATAAATTGGAATCAAAGGTTGGCAGGCAAAACAGTAACTGAACAATTGGTTGCTTTTAAAGAAGAGATAGCTCGGGCACAGTCAAAGTATATTCCCACGAAGGGGAAAGGTAGGGCAAACAAATCCAAAGCTCCCTGGATGGCGAAAGAGGTAGAGATGAAGCCGAAAAAGTGTGCATATGATAGGTGTCAGGTGGATAATACAATTGAGAACCAGGCCAAATGTAGAAGGTTCAGAGGGAAATTGAAAAAGAAAATAACAGAAGCAAAGAGAAACTATGAGAAGAGACTGGCAATTAACATAAAAGGGAATCCAAAAGTCTTCTATAGGCACATAAATAGTAAAAGGGTGGTATAAGGAAGAGTGGGGCCGATTCGAGACCAAAAAGGGGATTTATGCATGGAGGCAGGGGGCATGACTGAGGTATTAAATGAATACTTTGCATCTGTCTTTACCAAGGAAGAAGATGCTGTGCATGTCATGGTGAAAGAGGAGGTAATTCAGACACTTGAAGGGTTTAAAATTGATAAGGAGGAGGTATTGGATAGGCTGTCTGCACTTAAACTTGATAAGACACGAGGACCAGATGAGATGTATCCAAGGATACTGAAGGAAGTGAAAGTGGAATTTGCGGAGGCACCGATCACAATTTTCCAGTCTTCCTTAGACTCAGGAGTGGTGATGGAGGACTGGAGAATTGCAAATGTTACACTCTTGTTCAAAAAAAGGGTGTAACAATAAGCCCAGCAACTACAGGTCAGTCAGTTTAACCTCAGTGTTGGGAAGCTTCTAGAAGCGATAACTTGGGAAAAATTGTCACCTGGGCAAATTGCAGTTAATTAAGGAAAGCCAGCACAGATTTGTTCAGGGTAAATCGTGTGTAACTAATTTGCTGGAGTTTTCTGATGACGTAACAGAGAGGGTTGATGAGGCTAATGCTGTTGATGTGGTGTACATGGATTTTCAAAAGGCGTTTGATAAAGTGCTGCACCACAGACTTGTGAACAAAGTTATAGCTCATGGAATAAAAGGGACAGTAGGAACATGGAAACAAAATTGGCTGAGGAACAGGAAACAGAGAGTAGTGGTTAATAGATGTTTTTCAGACCGGAGGAAGGTTTGAAGTGGAAATCCCCAGGGATCGGTGTTAGGACCCTTGTTCTTCCTGATATATATTAATGACCTAGATCTTGGTGTACAGGGCACAATCTCAAAAGTTGTGGATGATACGAAACTTGGAAGCATTGTGAACTGTGAAAAGAATCATGTCAAACTTAAAAAAGGACATAGACTGGTTGGTGGAATGGGGAGACAAGCAGCAGATGTAATTTAATACAGGTAAGTGTGAAGTCATTCATTTTGATAATGAAGGAAAAATGCAGAAGAGACAATATAAAATAAAGGGTACAATTCTAAAGGGGGTGCAGGAGCAGAGGGGCCTGGGTGTAAATGTGCATAAAACATTGAAGGTGGAAGGACAGAATGAAAGAGTGGCTAAGGAAACATACAGCATCCTTGGCTTTATTAGTATGGGCATAGAGTATAAAAACAAGGAGGTTATGTTAAACTCATATAAAACACTGCTTCGGCCTCAGCTGGAGTACTGCGTCTAATTCTGGGTGCCACACTTTCGGAAAGATGTGAAGGCATTAGAGAGAGTGCAGAAAATATTCATGTGAATTGTTCCAGGGATGAGGAAGTTCAATTACATAAATAGATTGGAAAAGTTGTGACTGTTTTCTTTGGGGAGAAAGTTGAGAAGTGATTTGATAAAGGTATTTAAAATCATGAGGGGTCTGGACAGAGTAGATAAGGAAAAACTGTTCCTATTGGTGGAAGGATTGAGAACAAGAGGGCACAGTTTGAAGGTAATTGGCAAAAGAAACAACAGCGCCATGAGGAAAAACTTCTTAGTGCAGTGAGTGGTTAGGATCGAGAATGCACTGACTGAGAGTGTGGTGGAGGCAGGTTCAATCGAGGCATTCAAGAGGGAATTGGATTTTTATCTCAAAAGGAAAAATGTGCAGTGCTACAGGGTGAAGGTGGGGGAATTGCACTAGGTAAATTGCTCCTTCAGAGAGCCAGTGCACACGCGACGGGCCGAATGGCCTACTTCTGTGCTGTAACAATTCTGTGATTATTTCTGTATCTTAGGATGTGAACATCAATCACTGAATTGATGAATAAATTGTCATTACTCACTGAACGCAAGAATTACTCACATGACCCCAGCGTTTTATCAAGTTAACTTGTTCAATTGTGTGTGAATCATGCCCAGGGCACGCGTGGGGAGGGATCGTCACTTAGTGCGCACGCGTAGTGCTCCCGATGCATTCTGGGAGTTGTAGTATCGTGGCTGTACGCACGCGCAGTGGACGCATAGCTCTGCAGTTTCCACTTTGTACGCAGGCGCGCACGACGCAATGGCGCCTGGGAGTTGTCGTTTGCGTGTTGTACGCAAGCGCCATCGCCGCGTAGGATTCCGGGCGTTGTAGTCTTTCCCCTCCATGTCGCCCAGTGTTTGCGGATGGCGGCAGTGATTTGGACTACAATTCCCGGCCGGCCCCTTCCCCTCCCCGTGCCTGTCAGTCGGAGCTCGGCAGCTCCATGGCAGGAGCTTGAGTGTCTCGCTCCCGCTCAGTAACGGTGATGTCCACCTCGCTCGGCCCGAACATGAGGGAGGAAGATGCGGCGGAGCCCGAGGACGCTCTCGCTGCCCAGCCCGAGCTGCCGGCCGCCGGCCCGGAGCGCTCTGTCACCCTGAGCCGGGAGCTGCCGCCCAGGCTGTGCGGCTACCTGAACAAGCTGTCCGGGAAGGGCCCCCTCAAGGGCTTCAAGACCCGCTGGTTCGTCTTCGATCCCCGCCACTGTTACCTGTATTACTTCAAGGGCCCGAGCGACGGCATCCCGCTCGGATACATCGACATTGCCGACTCCTGCTTCACCTATGACTTGGAAGCCGAAGAGGGGCAGCTGGAGATCCACTCGGCCGGGAGGGATTACACGCTGAAGGTAGCAGGGCTGGAGGGAGGGAGGGGGAGAGAGAGAGGGGGGGGCAGAGGGAGAGAGAGGGGGGGGCAGAGGGAGAGAGAGGGGGGTGCAGAGGGAGAGAGAGAGGGGGGGGCAGAGGGAGAGAGAGAGAGAGGGGGGGCGCAGAGGGAGAGAGAGAGAGAGGGGGGGGAGAGAGAGAGAGAGAGAGAGAGGGGGGGAGAGAGAGAGAGAGAGGGGGGGGAGAGAGAGAGAGAGAGGGGGGGGAGAGAGAGAGAGAGAGGGGGGGAGAGAGAGAGAGAGAGAGGGGGGGGAGAGAGAGAGAGAGAGGGGGGGGAGAGAGAGAGAGAGAGGGGGGGGAGAGAGAGAGAGAGAGGGGGGGGAGAGAGAGAGAGAGAGAGAGAGAGGGGGGGGAGAGAGAGAGAGAGAGGGGGGGAGAGAGAGAGAGAGAGGGGGGGGAGAGAGAGAGAGAGAGAGGGGGGGGGAGAGAGAGAGAGAGAGAGAGAGGGGGGGGGAGAGA